>NC_039358.1:130589375-130956580 GCF_003573695.1 Papaver somniferum | reverse complement strand
TGTCCTCAAGGACAAATCTAGGGTAATGAGACTTAATATTAGAGAGGTCCTCCCAGGTTGCATCCTCAGCAGATGAATCTGTCCATTGAATGAGAAGTTGGCGCACCAATTGGTTATCCCTGAGCATTGATCTAGTCTTCAACACTTTCTCTGGCAGCATAATAACTTCATTATTGAGATCAACAACAGGTAGTGTGGGAGATGGAGTGTGTTTCATACCAATGTGTTGTTTCAGCGGGGATACATGGAATACTGGATGTATCCTTGAATGTGAAGGTAACTCAAGTTTGTAAGCAACATCACCTACCTTGTAAGACTTTGAAAGGCCCATAGTATTTTGAAGAGAGTTTAAAGTTTCTTCTGAGAGACACTGAAGCTTGTATGTAGGGCTGAAGTTTGAGGTAGACCAAATCCCCTTCTTGGAAAGTTCTCTCCACTCTGGAAGTGTCAGCATAAAGCTTCATCCTTGCATGTGACTGGCGTAGTGATTCTTTGATTATGTCTAGCATGAAATCTCTGGACTTCAAGTAAGTCTCTACAGCATCCACTGAAGTAGTAGAAGTAGATGGGAAAGCTAGATGGGGAGGTAAATAACCATAGAGGGCTTGAAATGGGGACATTTTGAGACCCCTGTGGAAACTGGTGTTGTACCACCACTCTGCAAGGGACAACCAATTGCTCCAGCTTCTTGGTTTATGACCTGCTACTTAAATAGTTTTCCGTACAAGCATTCACCCTCTCAGTCTGACCATCAGTTTGAGGGTGATAAGCAGAGCTTAAATTCAAACATGTGCCCAAAGCCTTGAATAAGTCAGTCCAAAACTTGCTTGTAAAGACCTTGTCTCTATCTGACACAATTGAGGCAGGCAAACCATGCATCTTGAAAATTTGATTGAAAAAAACTTGTGCCACAGAGGAAGTAGTGTATGGGTGTTGCAGGGCAATAAAATGAGCATATTTAGTAAGCCTGTCAACCACAAATAGGATGACATTCTTCTTGTTGCTTGGTGGCAGACCATCAATGAAGTCCATTGTTATATGTTGCCAAGCATAATCTGGTACAGGGAGAGGTTGGAGAAGGCCAGCAGAATTTGTGGTGTCACTTTTGTTTCTTTGACATGTATCACAATGAGACACAAATAGTAAGACATCCTTTTGAGGCCTTGCCAGTAAAAATGTGCTTTTGCTCTGGCATATGTATCCTGTATACCAGAATGTCCTCCCACAACAGAATTATGTAGAGAATCTAATAGTGCTTGCCTTATGTTGCCACTAGTACCAATATATAGTTTGTTGTTGTACCTTAGTATGCATTCTGTGTAGGTAAAGTGTTCAATACTAGAAGGATTGAGCAGTAGTTTAGAAATGATACCTTGAGCCATCTCATCATCAGTATAGCTGGAAAGTACTTCATGAGCCCATGCTGGTGTAGAGGCAGCCAATAAATTACACTGAGCTGAATCAGGAGATCTTCTGGAAAGGGAATCTGCCACTACACTGCCATGACAATGGCTAGAAACTCCTTTTCATATGTGGATAATGCACTAGCTCTTGGACCTAGTGGTTTTCTAAAGTAAGAAATGGGCTTGCCTTCTTGGAGTAATACAACTCCAATACATGAAGCACTAGCATCACTTTCAACCACAAAAGTTTTAGTAGAGTCTGGTAATGCCAATACTGGAGTTGTTGACATGGCTATCTTAAGTTGCTCAAAAGCTGATGTTGTTGTTGAGGTCCAGAGAAAAGAGTTATTCTTTAGAAGATCAGTAAGTGGTTTACTGATTGCTCCATAATTCCTGACAAACTTCCTATAGTAGCCTGTAAGCTCAAGGAATCCCCTTAATTCTTTGAGAGTGGAGGGTGTTGTCCAAGTTTGCATACAAGCAATTTTACTTGGATCAACACAAACACCTGCAACTGTAATAATATGTCCCAAGTATTCCAATGAAGGCTGGCCAAAACAGCATATAGAGAGCTTATCATACAGTTGATGTTGTCTTAACAGGGAGAATGTAAACCTGAGATGCTCCAAGTGCTCAGTCATGCTCTTGCTGTAGATGAGAATATCATCAAAAAATACCAGTATGAATTTCCTTATTGCAGGTTGAAAGATCTCATTCATTAATGCTTGAAAAGTGGCTGGTGCATTAGTGAGGCCAAATGACATCACTTTAAATTCATATCGCCCTTGATGTGTTCTGAATGCAGTTTTAAAAATGTCTGAGAGATGCACTCTGATTTGATGATATCCAGCTCTTAAGTCAATTATGGTGAAGATAATGGCTCCATTCAATTCATCCAATAATTCTTCAATAATTGGAATGGGAAACTTGTTGTTAGAGCATAGCTCGGTCAACCTCGCATGCGTTGCTATCTCAAGAATGTTTGTCAATGTTAGTGATCAAAACTACAAGTCTTGATTTCTAGCCTACATAGTTAAGTCTCGGACTAGGATAGAAAAGTGTAGTTGAGCTCAAGGACTTCATGGCGATTCATCATACAACGACGAAGATATATACAAGGAACCGTGGAACTTCATCAACAAAAAGGTATGTGGAGACTTGAACTTATCTATCACTCAAAAGTCTATCTCTTCTATCTCCTACTTTTTATGAGACAAAAGTCGTATGCTATATAGACTAGGTCATACACATTTGACATTTCGAGCTGAGCATTCGTTGCTTATCTTTTATCTCGAAATCGTGTATTGGTAAAGCGTTTCGCTTTGATCAAGTTTATCTTCACCTAGTGACGAAAGTCATGAAAAGTTTCAATCACTTTGAGAATTGCTCTGACGTGAATCGGTCTGTGAATAACGGCTACATGGCGTCCTCTGAGAATGTCTCAATGATTGAAATAAGAGTTTAGATTACATAACCATGTATTCCTTTAACCGAACTTTTCGAACTTTGTTGATCAAGAGAAATCGGGAGGATTGTGGAATTGGCTTGCCAAGTCTGCGAACCCAGTCCGCAGACTCAGTCCGCGAACTGCCGGAAGTTCTCGACCGAGAATTTCTGCTGGATTTTCCAAAACTCGTTTGTATGCTAAGTCCGCGAACTGGCGGAAGTTCTTTCCGAGAATTTCTGCTGAGTTTGGAAAACTCAACCGATTAACTTAAGTCCGCGAACTTGTTTGTGAACTTAAGAGGTTATGATCTAAAGATGTGCTTAGAACATGAAACATTAAATTACTAAGGAATGCTTTATGCAAACCGTGGCTATAATGTTCATGAGTCGATTCAACCGAATCGAATCATCTTTGTTTCAATTGTGTATTTTGTAGTTACATAAGATCTCATAGCAATTGAACAACTCTTTAACTAATTCATTTGAGTCAATTGAACTAGTTATGGTAAAGAAGAACAAGGTTAATATGAAATGCTCATATGTTAACCTTTTGGGTTACTATGTTGAACCAACATACACGTACACGTTTGGGCATGGTTTTCACGAACCCAGTAAACGTCTACCCAAGTGTTTGTGACAAGCTAAGTTTTCGATCTAACGGTTGAGAAATATTAGCTTGAATCTAAATCAAGTTTTCATCTAACGGTGAACAAGGATTGCTTTGTACCTAAGGAGAAACCCTGATTTGAAGGCTATATAAAGGAGACATCTAGCATTGTGCAAAAATAATCCCCACACGTATGTGTGCTACTAGTGCGCCCGCTAGAGTCGATCTCCATTAACCTTTGATTTTCTTCTCTAAAATCAGGTTAACGACTTAAAGACTTCATTGGGATTTTGAAGCCAGACCGATACTACTTTATCGTAGTTGTGTGATCTGATCTTGCATCTTCTATCGTACGAGTATAATCGATTGATTGGCTTGAGATCGTGAGAGTTCTCCGATAGGCAAGATAAAGAAATCACAAACATCTTCGTCTCACTGTTTGTGATTCCTCGACAATCCGCTTGTGTAATCAGGAAGGATTGTAGAGAGGTGATTGATTAATCTAGGCTATTCTTCGGGAATATAAGACCGTATTATCAATTGGTTCCTATTCACCTTGATTTTATATCAAAAGACGGAACAAAACCTAGGGTTTATCTGTGGGAGACAGATTTATCCTTTGATAGACTTTTCTATGTGAGACAGATCTGTTTATTATCAAGTCTGTGATTTTGGGTTGCAGCAACTTTTGGTTGTGGGTGAGATCAGCTAAGGGAATCAAGTGCGCAGTATCCTTCTGGGATCAAAGGCGTAGGAGTACAACTGTACCTTGGATCGGTGGGAGACTGATTGGGATTCAACTATAGTCCAGTCCGAAGTTAGTTTGCAGTAGGCTAGTGTCTGTAGCGGCTTAATACAGTGTGTATTCAATATGGACTAGGTCCCAAGGTTTTTCTGGATTTGCGGTTTTCTCGTTAACAAAATTTCTGGTGTCTGTGTTATTTTTTTTCCGCATTATATTTTATATAATTGAAATAATACAGGTTGTGCATTCGTGATCATCAATTGGAAATCCAACCTTTGGTTGTTGATTGATATTGATTGATCCTTGGACATTGGTCTTTGGTACCGTCCAAGTATTCCTTGTATTTGATAAAGACTCGTTATTGTTTTTAGCTTGAGTAAAAATCAAATCAAGAGAGAGATATTAACTCCTTGATATACTTTTATCTAGATTGAGTCTGACTGTCTAGTTGATTCTCTAGCAAAGTATTTCGGAGTTAGTCTATACATATTGCTAAGTGAAATATTGGGTGGTGTTGTTAGACCCCCGCTTTTTCAATTGGTATCAGAGCAGGCAAACACGTTCAAGACCTAACACGTATGTGTTTGTAGCGATCTGACTCTATGGACAGAGGTGCTATCTCTATTAACGTACCACCGGTCCTCGATGGTTCCAATTACTTATGGTGGAAAATTTATATGCGAGCTTTTCTTCAATCGCGTGATTTTCAATCATGGGTATATGTGGTGAATAGTTATGATGCGCCCGTTGTTGCAGCTGGAGACGGAACTGTTCCCAAGAATATTGGTGAATATAATGCTGCCGAGATTCTTGCTGCAAAACAGAATTCTGAATGGTTAAATGCTATCATACATGCCATTGCCCCAAGTCTTCAACACCATGTGTCTAATTGCACTAGGTCTAAAGATGCTTGGGATATCTTAGAAACCGTATTTGAAGGAAACTCCGGTGAAAAGGAAGCTAGGCTTCAAAACCTTAATTCCGATTGTGAAGAAACATTTGATGAGTTTAATCACAAAGCGTATGAAATTGTTAATGCCTCTTTTGCATTGGGTAAGACTATTCCTGAAAAGGACATTGTGATGAAAATTCTCAGATCGCTGCCATCTAGATACGAGTCTAAGAATCATGCCATCGTTGAGGGGAATAACCTTAATAATCTTTCCAGAAACACCTTGGTTGGGAAGCTAAATATCTTTGACCATGAGCATACATCCAAAGTCGGTAAGGATGTTGCCTTTAAAGAACAGAAGAGCACTAAATTACTTGCCAAAGGTAAAAGTGTTCATGTCTCTGAGGATGATCAGTCTGAGAATGATTTTTCAGATGAAGACCTTGACAAGTCGGTCTCCTTGATCACAAGACAGTTTAGGGATCTTCTGTTGAAGAGAAGTAAACGATTTTAAGAGACAAACCTAGGTCATCAGACAAACCTCACGGTCGCGTACCTCCTAAAAACAGGGATGCTGACAAGGCTGATGACGAGGACATGCCTCAGTGCTTTAAGTGTAAGGGTTTTGTCCATTTTGCTAACGAATGCCCAAATCGTAGAAAATACACTGGGAACAAAGGTCCAGCTGTAACACTTGATGAAATGTCTGAAACCTATGATTCCGATGAAGATAGGAAATCAAGTGTAGGTCTCCTTGGTGAAAACATCGATTTTGATACTTGTAGCAATACATATATCAACCTCAATGGGTTCGGAGAAGAAGGAAACCCAATCAAGCTGGAAGATTCTCTAACTGGAAACCCTGTCAGTAATGTTTCACGATCTACTGTATGTCTAGCTGCTTGCAAATCTCAGATGCCTGAATACTATCCAAGTTTGACGTGGTCGTTTTTTTCGATGAAGGGACACGAACTATCAAGGTGTTACAAGTACAAGCACCAAATAAGGCACGCCAGCAAACTTCAACGAAGAGCAGATCGATTAGCAAGGAAGCTGAAACTTGTTGAGAAGACCGCCGAGGTATGTAGGATCTTATCTTCGTCTAAGAAGTTGGTTTCCAGGGATAGAGTAAGACCATTTGAAAAGAAAGTATGGTCGAATCTTTTTGATAGACAGAAGTCTGAAGATTCCTCCCTTGAGGAAAAAGATGGACAAATCGTTGTTCATCGCAACACAACTTGATTGTGTTGTTGGGAAAATCTTGTCTCATGTGCCTGATCGAAAATAGACAATATTGAGTGCTGATTCAGGCTTCAGTAAAGTTTTTCCTTCTTTTCTTAGATTTGTTATTTTCTGTCTATCAAATAAAATAAAGGATTATTATCGACAATTCTACTCTTTATAGGGTTTTAGAGTTGGGCGTATACGAACCTGTCAATAGGTTTCGAACCCTACATTCATTTTTCCTTTTTGACATCCTATATAAGATTGCTTGTTGAGTTAGGTGATTCAATCACACAAATCCAGTTGTTTATAACTGTTCTCAAAGCACCATGTCAGATGGAAAGGATGTCAACATGAAAAATCTCCTGTTTCTAAGTCCTTTAAAAGAAAAAGAAGGAATACAAGAAATACCAGGGTTGTGCCTTCTAACTCTCAGAAGTTTTCCTATGTTCTTGATGAGTTGAAGGAAGTAAGAAAGGAGATTCGTGAAATAAAGGCTTTTGTGTCAAAGTCCTTAGAAATTCAGAGAGACTTGGTACGACATAATCAGCCAAGACAGTTCGTTGATATAAACTCCTATCTTCTTGAACCGTATGTTCCAATGGATGTTGACAACAAGGAGTTCGGGAATGATTCTGAATTTCTCAAAGGTATTGTCCCCTAGGATGTCTTCTTTTTGGATTAGCTGGAAGAATAACTAGTGCTTTGAATAGCGATGATTGTGACTACACATAGTTATTTTTGTTTTCATCTTCTTATGTTATTTTTTAGGTTTATTGGTATTAAATTCTAAAAATATTTGGAGGATGATGTTTATTGCAGTATTGATCTTTATGATTTTGTGATATTGCAATTTGTTTATGGGATATGTATTGTTTACATCCGTGAACTTGAAGGTCCCATATTGCAGTCAAAAGTAAAGTTGTTCATGAATCGGTATCGTATTGATGAAAGGACGAATGGACTTTTGACATATACAAAAGTTATGCCTATGTAGTCATGTATTTGATGGAAAATAGGATAAAATATTTTGTTCAACAAGGATAAAGTCTATTATGTTGTTATGATGGAAAATATAATATATCCTTGTATGTTATCCACGATATTGATCTTCATTGATCCATTTTATTATGTTTTACCGTGAAGGCTCCATTGTGTGTCTTATGTTGAGAACCTTACAACTAAGTCGATTTACCTTGGCTTTGTTGGTTGTTCCATAAGATGCTATATGTCGAGCATTAGGAACTAAATTAATCAACTAGTTTGGTTATTTAGTTAGTACTCCATAAGTTTTCTTTCTTATGTTGAGTACATGTACGGTTAAGGTTGTCATATTCTATGATGAACTTAGTCGGGGTTCCATAAGTTCTTTTATGTTGAGCCCAAAATAATTAAATTGATTACTACGGTTTGGTTATTTGTATTCCAATTAGATTAATTATAGGTTCTCATGTAATTAATCTATTTGAGTTTTCATATATTCCACAAGTTCTTGTGTTGAGTATATGAAAGACTACACTATCATGTTCTTTAGTTAATGTAGTCATATATTCCGTAAGGTTTTCCTTATGTTGAGTATTTAAACGGTTAAGTTAGTCATCTCCGTATGATTACATTAGTCGTAGCTCCGTGAGTTTACTTATGTTGAGCACTTTCAATTAAATTGATCACTTTTGGGGTTTGATTTAGTTGCGTATTCCAATTAAATTAATCATGGGTTTACTTGTGGTTAATTTGGTTGAGCTTTGGATATATAAAATCATTCCTATGGTTTTTGGTGTCCAATAAAAAATCCTTCTTTTCTTTCGAAATTAAGGTCGCTCTTGTTGTTCTCTCGGGAATGACATCAAATGGGGGAGAGTTCTTTTGAACTTGTGCTTAATGGTAATATCTTGTGGGGAGTGCATCTGTGGAATTTATAGGGGTTATCTTGTATCTTAAAACTCCTTGATGAATGTTGTAAGCTTCGGCTATTAGATTGCATCTAAATTAAGTTGGTATGTATTTTTCTTTTGGTCATGAAATGTCTCTTGTGAAAATTTCATTATGATCCCATTCTTGTACCTTTGCCGATTTTATTGACAAAAAGGGGGAGAAATATTGTAGTTCACACTACAAATACATATGGTTTTCGGATCATTGTGTAAGGGGGAGTGGTTTCCATGATCGAGATGGAGTATTGACTAAGGGAGATTGATACATATCACCGTAGTATTATTGTTAAATTCGTGATAAAATTGGACTTTGATGTTATATGAAAATACTATGACACTGTATAATAATGATCGAGAATCTCGATTTCTCTCATTGTTATAGCAACGGATCTTCAACAACGATGGTGCTAAACTTACAACCCTTGGGATCATTGGAGTACTTGGAAGGACGAAGATTTCAAGGAACGTTGAAGATTAGACTATGAAATAGGAGCCACTAAAGTTTATCTTTTTTGTATTCCATATGTATTAATAGTTTTGTCACTAAAATTGACAAAGGGTAGATTGTTAGAGCATAGCTCAGTCAACCTCGCATGCATTGCTATCTCAAGCATGTTTGTCAATGTTAGTGATCAAAACTATAAGTCTTGATTTCTAGCCTACATAGCTAAGTCTCAGACTAGGATAGAAAAGTGTAGTTGAGCTCAAGGACTTCATGGCGATTCATCATACAACGATGAAGATCTATACAAGGAACCGTGGAACTTCATCAACAAAAAGGTATGTGGAGACTTGAATTTATCTATCACTCAAAAGTCTATCTCCTACTTCTTATGAGACAAATGTCGGATGCTATATAGACTAGATCATACTCATTTGACATTTCGAGCTGAGCATTCATTGCTTATCTTTTATCTCGAAATCGTGTGTTGGTAAAGCGTTTCGCTTTGATCAAGTTTATCTTCACCTAGTGACGAAAGTCATGAAAAGTTTCAATCACTTTGAGAATCGCTCTGACGTGAAACGGTCTATGAATAACGGCTATATAGCGTTCTATGAGAATGTGTCAATGATTGAAATAAGAGTTTAGATTACATAACCATGTATAACCGAAGTTTTCGAACTTTGTTGATCAAGAGAAATCGGGAGGATTGTGGAATTGGCTTGCCAAGTCCGCGAACCCAGTCCGCAGACTCAGTCCGTGAACTGTCGGAAGTTCTCGACCGAGAATTTCTGCTGGATTTTCCAAAACTCGTTTGCGTGCTAAGTCCGCGACCTCAGTCCGCGAACTGGCAGAAGTTCTCTTTCCGAGAATTTCTGCTGGTTTTGGAAAACTCAACTGATTAACTTAAGTCCGCGAACTTGTTTGTGAACTTAAGAGGTTATGATCTAAAGATGTGCTCTGAACATGAAACATTAAATTACTAAGAAATGCTTTATGCAAATCGTGGCTATAATGTTCATGAGCCGATTCAATCGAATCATCTTTGTTTCAATTGTGTCTTGTGTAGTTACATAAGATCTCATAACAATTGAAAAACTCTTTAACTAGTTCATTTGAGTCAATTGAACTAGTTACGGTGAAGAATAACAAGGTTAATATGAAATCCTCATATGGTTAACCTTTTGGGTTACTATATTGAACCAACATATACATACACGTTTAGGCATGGTTTTCACGAACCCAGTAAACGTCTACCCAAGTGTGTGTGACAAGCTAAGTTTTCGATCTAACGGTTGAGAAATATTAGCTTGAATCTAAATCAGGTTTTCATCTAACGGTGAATAAGGATTGTTTTGTACCTAAGGCAAAACTCTGATTTGAAGGCTATATAAAGGAGACATCTAGCGCCCGCTAGAGTCGATCTCCATTAACCTTTGATTTTCTTCTCTAAAATCAGGTTAACGACTTAAAGACTTCATTGGGATTGTGAATCCAGACCGATACTACTTTATCGTAGTTGTGTGATCTGATCTTTCATCTGTTATCATACGAGTACAATCGATTGATTGGCTTGAGATTGTGAGAGTTCTCCGATAGGCAAGATAAAGAAGTCACAAACATCTTCGTTTCACTGTTTGTGATTCCTCGACAATCCGCTTGTGTAGTCAGGAAGGATTGTAGAGAGGTGATTGATTAACCTAGGTTGTTCTTCGGGAATATAAGACCGGATTATCAATTGTTCCTGTTCACCTTGATTTTATATCAAAAGACGGAACAAAACCTAGGGTTTATCTGTGGGAGACAGATTTATCCTTTGATAGACTTTCTATGTGAGATAGATCTGTTTATTATCAAGTCTGTGATTTTGGGTTGCAGCAACTCTTGGTTGTGGGTGAGATCAGCTAAGGGAATCAAGTGTGCAATATCCTGCTGGGATCAAAGGCGTAGGAGTACAACTGTACCTTGGATCGGTGGGAGACTGATTGGGGTTCAACTATAGTCCAGTCCGAAGTTAGTTTGCAGTAGGCTAGTGTCTGTAGCGGCTTAATACAGTGTGTATTCAATCTGGACTAGGTCTCGGGGTTTTTCTGCATTTGCGGTTTCCTCGTTAACAAAATTTCTGGTGTCTGTGTTATTTCTTTTCCGCATTATATTTTATATAATTGAAATAATACAGGTTGTGCATTCGTGATCATCAATTGGAAATCCAACCTTTGGTTGTTGATTGATATTGATTGATCCTTGGACATTGGTCTTTGGTACCGTCCAAGTATTCCTTGTATTTGATAAAGACTCGCTATTATTTTTAGCTTGAGTAAAAATCAAATCAAGAGAGACATATTAATTCCTTGAGATAATTTTATCTAGATTGAGTCTGAATGTCTAGTTGATTCTCTAGCAAAGTATTTAGGAGTTAGTCCACACAGATTGCTAAGCGAAATATTGGGTGGTTTGTTAGACGCCCCGCTTTTTCACTTGTCCTTGACTGTAATGTTGTTAAGTTTTCGATAGTCAACACAAAATCTCCATGTGTTGTCTTTCTTCTTAACTAGAAGAATAGATGATGCAAAGGACTATTGCTTCGATGGATTATGCCAGACTGTAACATCTCCTGAACCAGTTGTTCCACCACACCTTTCTGAATGTAGGGGCACTTGTAAGCTCTAAGGTTTATAGGTGTTGAATTGGGTTGCAATGGAATTTTATGGTCCAAGTTTCTTTGTGGAGGTAATTGAGTTGGCTCTTGGAAAATGTCATCAAATTCATGTAATAAGGGTAAGAGAATATCAGGAGTTGTAGGTGGTGAAGTGGGTGTAGAAATAGAAAACAAGTGCCCTACTAAGCCATGAGAAGAGCTAGAAATAAATTTCTTGATAGGTTCACCACTCATCTGAAGTAAAGAAGTTTGTTGTCCCACACCCTGTAAGGTGATTTTCTTACCTTTATACTTGAATGAAATGCTTAATTTTGAAAAATTAAAGAGAACATCACCTAATGTCTTGAGCCAGTCTGCACCTAAGACAATATCACAGCCTCCCAATGGTAAAAGTCTTAGATTCTCAACAAAATTATGTCCCTGCATGCTCCATTGTAGTTGTGAACAAATTCCATTGCTGAGTGTGTGCTCTCCATTTGCAACAGTGACCTTCATTGGAGTAGTGGGATCATTGCTACACTGGAGGGAAGCAGCTAATGCACTATCAATAAAACTTGTGGTGCTGCCTGAATCAATGAGTATGGAGACCTTGTAATTATGAAGTACACCAGAGATTCTAATAGTATCATCAGTGGCATGGCCAGTCAAAGCATGTAATGAAATTTCCATATCAGGCTGAACTGGTGAATCTAAAGCTTCTTCAAAGATGTCTTCTTCCTCCTCAGTATCTTGTGATTCAGAATTGTCAACCTGAAGCATAAAAATCTTCTGCTTGCCTTTACAAAAATGACCCTGCCTGTACACCTCATCACAATTGTAACATAAACCTTGAGCTCTTCTTTTATTCATCTCTTCCTGTGTCAGTTTCTTTATTGCTGGGGTGGTGGGTGATTGTTAAAGGAAGATTTAGGGGTCATAGGGGCAGACTTAGGAGAAGTAGGAGCTGTCCTAGGAGAGAAATTGTTAAATTGGTATGGTTTGGCTGAGCTGAAAGGTGAATTAAAAGGTTTAGTATAAGATTTAGGGAGGTGGGTGACTGAACTGAGTTTTTGCTCTTGTAATCTGGCTAAGGAAAAAGCAGCAGCTAATGTTTGTGGGTGAAACATAGAAACAGACTTCCCTATCTCTTCCTTTAGGCCACTGAGAAAACTCATTACAAAATAAGTTTATGTAAGTGTAGGATTCATATCTAGCATTAAGGCTTTAAGTGATTCAAATTCCTCATAGTATTCATCAACTGTGGTGGTTCGAACCAATTTATTGAAACTTCCTACAAAGTTTTCTTCTATGGGGTTCTCAAATCGAGCACACAAGTGTCTAGCTAATTCATCCCATGTAATACGTGGTCGATTCACCTGAAAATTGAGAAACCATTTTTATGCCTTTCCCTCTAAATAAATTGCAGCAATATCAACCTTCTTATGTTCCTCAATATCATTCAATTGAAAATATCTTTCACTCTTTTGTAACCAACCTCTAGGATTAACACCATCAAAATGTGGAAAATCAAGCTTAGGAAGACGATGAGTATTACCTGAATGAAATCGAAAATGATTAGGATGGTTTGAACCTTCAGGATCTTGCGTATGAGGATCACCTAAATCTTCTGAGCGATGACTATTCGGAGGTCGAGCTAATAAGGTGATAAGATTTCGATTGTTTTCTTGTAAAGCCTCCTTGAAGCTGGATTTCAATGTATCGATCTGAGAAGTAAGATATGTGGAAAGGGATTGGAACTCCGAGCGGAGTTGATTGATAGCAGCGGTATTAACATTCGTTTTATCAGAAACCTCCTTGAGAGTCATTGGAAAAAAAATTGGGTGGATTGAACGGCTCTAATGCCAGTTGTTGTATCCCTACAATAATTTGAACAAACAGAAGATAGAATTTGGTGATAAACACCTCCTAAATTAACATATTCAGGACAAAATCTGTGTCAGAGGCGCAGCAAAATAACATTTCATAAAAACAATATTCAGGTAATGAATAGAGATAACTCTTCTTACACATTTAAGCAACAAATAAATGAACCCTAAACAGACTCAATCGGTGACAGACGCGTGGCAAGCCATCAACGGTCCACAATTCACCCAATTACATCCTGTCTGAATTATTAAGGCACACATTGAATATTAAGGGCAGACCACAGAGTGGTTTATTCAAGAGGGATGCAGCAGAAAGACTCTCAAAATTAGGAGAGTCTTGAAAAAGGAAAATAGCTTTGTGTAGCTTCCAAGTTATTGTTCACTATAAATAAAGAGTTCATGAGTGCTACACGTTTTCATCCCCTTTGAAAAATTTGTGTAAGTTTCATAAGGATGTTTTCCATGTCTTTTGTTCTTCGTGAACAAGAGTGAGATAAAAGTCTTTGTATTGGGGATCACAAAGCCGAGTTGGATTTAATCTTCGTGATTGATTATACAACTTGTAATCTAGGTTTTTCACCTCTTGTCTATTCTAAGGTTTCTCTTCTGATATAAAACCATTCAATAGTTGTTGATCATAAACCATACGTTTTGATATTTTTCAGTTTCGATCGTATACCACCAACACTTGTTAGTCGAAATCGGAAGCTAGAAAGAAAACTTTGATTAAGGTATCTCGTAAAAATCCTTAAGAAGTTTTAAACAAGATATCTCTAGATTTATTCTATTTGTTATTGTTGTAGAATTATTAGGGTTTTCTTAACTTGGAAATTGATCTTTGGAATCGCCCAAGTTCACTTACGAAAAT
This sequence comes from Papaver somniferum, assembly GCF_003573695.1. Taxonomy (NCBI): domain Eukaryota; kingdom Viridiplantae; phylum Streptophyta; class Magnoliopsida; order Ranunculales; family Papaveraceae; genus Papaver; species Papaver somniferum. The sequence continues at coordinate 130,942,495 of NC_039358.1, read as the reverse complement.
CAGGTTCACGGACTCCTTGTGTGTACGCATACTGATTGTAAGTTAAAACCTTAATCTACAAGTTTGTTTTGATATTACTTTTCCCTAGTAATTATTTTTCTCAAAACAAACACAAGATTTCCAAAACCTTGATTTACATCTAAAAGGAAATCGATTCGGTATTTTGTGAAAACAAAAGATTGAAAAATATCAACTGTGTTGTTGTATCTTTTAAACAGAGCCTTGGGTTCTTCTAGAAGATTTACGAGAAGAATTCCTAAGGAGAATCGGTGTTCTGCTAGGAGTTCTATATATGCTTGAATACAGCTGAAGGAGGTATTACATCTAGTCCAAATAGGTAGTAGGAAATTGGTGTAACAACTTATAATCAGTGTGTATTTATTCTGGACTAGGTCCCGGGGTTAATCTGCGTTTGCGGTTTCCTCGTTAACAAAAACTTCTGGTGTCTGTGTTATTTCTTTTCCGCATTATATTTGTTTATATAATTAAAATATCACAGGTTGTACGTAAGTTCAATCAATTGTGAATCCGACCTTTGGGTTGTTGATTAAATTGATTGGCACTTGGATGTTGGTTTTTTATACCGTCCAAGTTATTTCTTATATTCAATTGGACTCGCAAATTCCTATTTGTTTGATTGCGGATTGAATTGAGAAATTGAGATATAACTTTTTGATATACTTTTCTTAAGATTGAGTTTGACTGTCTAATTGATTCTCTTGAAAGTATATTGGTGTTATTCTATACAGATTGCCAAACGAATTATTGGGTCTGGTTGTTAGACCCCCGCTTTTTCAATTGGTATCAGAGCAGGAAAACACGCTAAGACCTCATAAGTCTGTGTTTGTAGCAATCTGATTCTATGGACAGAAGAGCTATCTCTATACACGTACCGCCAGCCTTCGATGGCACGGACTATTTATGGTGGAAAATTGCCATGCGTGCTTTTATTCAAGCGCGAGATTTTGAATCATGGGTTCGTATTGTTAATGGTTATAATCCTCCATTAGTTATAGTATACGGTGTAACTGTTGCAAAGGATATTGGTGATTACGATGATCTTGAGATTCTTGATGCAAAGCAAAATTCTGATGGATTAAATGATATCATCCATGCCATTACCCCAGATCTTCAGCACCACGTGAGTACGTGTAATAAGTCTAAATATGCTTGGGATATCTTAGAAACCGTATTCGAAGGGAATGCCGCAGAGAAAGAAGCAAGGCTTCAAAATCTAACTTCTGACTGGGAAAACCTTCGCATGTCTGATGATGAAACCTTTGATGAGTTTAACCAAAGACTTTCTCAAATAGTTAACTCCTCATATTCATTAGGAAGAACTATTTCGGAGAAAGTTATTGCGTGCAAAATTTTCAGGTCTCTACCATCAAGATACGAGTCTACGAAACATGCCATTGAAGAAGCAAACGATCTTTCTACACTCTCCATAAATTCTCTTGTTGGAAAGTTAAAGATCTTTGATAATGAACACCGGTCTGGAAAAGAAGTGATTTCTTTTAAAGCTGCAAACAATTCTGAATCCTCTAAGGATAAATATGGTTCGCCAGATGCTAAAGATGTTACTCCACGACAATTTAGAAAAATATTGAGAGACAGGAAAAAGAGTTTTTCTAAAGGTGCAACATCTCCTAATGATGATGTACAATGCTTTAACTGTCGTGGTTTCGGGCACCTTTCTTCAGTATGTCCTAGCTGGAGTCGTAGACAATCGGCATACGCAGCAACTTTGCCTACTCTTGGTGATGGACCTGAATATTATGATCACTAAGAGTACGCAGGCGAGGTTGTATTAGCTTTTGAAAAAATTCTTTCGGATAGAGATTATCTCAACGAAATACGAAATCTTAAAGAAGAAATTGCCGAAAGTCGAGATCGGAAAATTATTCTTCAAGTAAAACTAAATAACTTGGAGAACATTGAGATGAACTTGTTATTTGATTCGGAACGAGAAGATCTCAAAGTTCAATGTGAATCATCCAAGAATGATCTAATTATTGCGCTTGAAAAGGTCAACAGGTTGGAAGAAGAAAACTCGAGCTTAAAAGAGAGTTTGTCCAGAAATAGCAGCTCAGATAAATTAACCTCAATATTGGGAGCATGTAGAATTCATCGTGATACACGAGGATTGGGCTATAAAGGATTAGACGCCCCTGGTATTTGCAAAGATGTAAAATTTGTCAGAGCTAAATATTCTTCTCAACCAAAACCTTCCACGGTTAACAAAAATGAAGTATCTCTACCAACTCCCGAAAAGAGGAAATTTTGTCAAGCTCCAAAGCAAGCACATATACATTCAGGTAATACTAAGCATAACTTTTTCCATTCTACAAAACATTGCTTTTATTGTGGAAAACCAGGTCACTTGCAAAGGAATTTCAAATATCTTAAACGAGATAAAACCATATCTGATTCTGTTAAGATGACAAGATCTGATGTTCCAAATTTGAGAAAAACTGAGTCTCATAATTTCAGTTCTTCTAGTATTCCCTCAAAGAGGTTTCATAATTATATTGGGGATAAAAAGAAATGCGTTGCTCCAAAAGCTACTCAGAAATGGGTACCAAAGAAGATCAATAAAGCAACGAGTACTATTAAGAAGGATCTCCCAGACAAGAGTTCGACAAGGGATAACATCTTAAAAAGGTATGGAACAGTTATTCAAAGTTTCAAGGAAGTTGTTAAATTCCTAGATTCCATGCATGACTTTGTTTCGAATACCTGTGGTGATCAAGATTTTGTTCACCTCAACACAACCTGATTGTGTTGGAAGTGCATCCTCACCAAGAAGCCCTTGTAAATGTGGTGAGGATTGCAAAAGAATTGGGGCACACATATTACGTTGGGTAATTTTTGAATATGTGGAACAATTTATTGTTTCGAGCTGAGTTTATCTCGCTTATCTATTTCTCGAAATATGTGTTGGTAAGCTTTCGCTTTGGCCAAGTTCATCTTTACTAGTGACGAAAGTCATATTAGTTTCAATCACTTGAAAATCGCTTTGACGAAAAATAGTTTGTGAACAACAACTATATAACGTCCTCTAAGAATGTTTCAATGATTGAAATGAAAGTTTAGAATATAACCTTGAACGGATATAAACATTGTGTGATAACTCATACGTGTGTAAGTCCTTATTCCTTGAACCAAAGTATGCGTACTTTGCTGCTCAGGAAAACCGGAACTGAAGTCCGCGTACTGTCGGAAGTTCACATCCCGTGAATTTTTGCCGGAGTTTGTGAAATGAAAACAAACTTATTCCGGGTACTTAAGTCCGCGTACCAGTATGCGTACTTAAGTAGGTTATTTTCTAAAAAACAGTTTAATTCGTGAACTAAGAAATTTATATTTTAAGAAATGCAATCTTTGCAAATCGTGGCTATAATATTCATGAATTGATTCGAGTGAATCAAAACTGTTTTTGTTTCGATTGTATCTTGTATACTTATATAAGATCTAAGCAATTGAAAAACTCTGTAACTAGTTTCATTTGAGTCATTTGAACTAGTTATGGTTAAGATGAATACGGCTAAATACCACACGTATGATTCTTAATTACCTAACTTGATTTGTGATTAAAATTCTTAAGCATAACAGGTTAGAAGCAATAATCAAAATCATTGGATGTTGGTTTTTATTGTAAAAAAATCTTTTTCATACTCTTATGGTAACCATTCTTGGTGTAAATCCTTATGAAAAAGGATATTCTTCCTTCTAAGCATATCAATTCTTGTTTATACAAGTTTGTATCTTAGAAAAGATGATCACAATACTTGATCTTCATGATTACATATTGTGTATCGTTACCGTGAGATAGTTCTATTTTTAGTAACACGATCTCATGAGAAACTTTTGATGATTGGACCTTAGCTCGTATCTCCTTTTAGGATTTCTAAAATCCAATTTATAAATCCTTCTCCCTGGAGAAAGGTCACTCTTGTTGTTCTTTCGGGAATGACTTTTTATGGGGGAGAGTTCTTAATTGAACTTGTGCTTAATTTCCAAATCTTTGTGGGGAGAAGCGGTTGTGGAACATATAGGGGTTAACTTGTATCTTAAAAAACTCTTTGATGAAGTCACTAAGTTTCGACTCTGTGATATCATCTAAAGTAAAGTTGATATGTTCTCATTTGGTCATGAAGTACCTCTATGAAAATTTCACTAGGATCCCACTAGTTTTCGTACCTTTGCCAATTTTATTGACAAAAAGGGGGAGAATTAATGTGTAGTTCACACTACAAATACATATGGTTTACGGATCATTATGTAAGGGGGAGTGGTTTTCATTGTGAGATGAAGTATTGACTAAGGGGGAGTGATACATATCATCGTAGTATTATTGTCAAAGTTGTGAACTTTGATGCTGCGTGATAATACTATTGTGGATCTTCAACAAGTATATGATGAACACACGCATAGTTGAAGAACCAAGGAAATTAAGCATGTCGGATTTTGGAGATGTAATGTTTTTAACAAGTACAATCCATATGTAAAATGGTTTTGTCACTAAAATTGACAAAGGGGGAGATTGTTAGAGCATTGCTCGGTTGAACCCACTTGCTTTGGTATGTCAAGTTAGTTATCAATTTTAGTTGCCAAAAAGCATTCTTGATTTAGTATACTAAAGATAGTTTCAGACTAGATTAAGTCTAAGAAGTAGAATCGAAGCTATCCTTGATGGATGAAGTTTGAAGACTACAAGAAGACATCAACAAGGACTTCATCAACAAAGGTATGTGGTAATTGATTTAATTTGGATTCTTGTTCATTTCTACCTTTCTAAATCTATCGAAACAAATGTTCACTCTATGGAACAATTCCTACGACGGTAAATGTACATTTATGTATATATACTCGAGGTTATTTGATCCACGACTTTTGTGACAATAACCTTTATCCCTGGAAAGGTTCTCATGTTATAGTGAATGATATAGTGAATGAGCTTACGAATTCAACGATCCAAGAATCACTCAATTCCGAGTTATAACGATGAAGTTATGAGTGATTATTAAAGTAACAATTATAAGTGTGATGTAATTGTTACAGTTCGTTAGTAGGAAAAAATCCATGAACTGTTTGTAACGGTTCACGGACTTGAGCCCAATTACGTGACTAGAATCCATTTTTGGTCATGTAATTGATGTTTCCTTATCTAGTCAAGATAGCTATTACTCCAAACATATTTGATTACCATATTAAAGTGTTTGTGATTCCTTCCTAAGTTAATGTGATTATTCACATAAATACAATATTTGTTAATTAATTATTTATTTAATTATTTTGGCAAGAGTTGTAACTTAGGAAAGACTCCCGAAATTAGGAGAATCTTGAAAAAGAAAAATAGCTTTCCGTAGCTTCCAAGTTATTGTTCACTATAAATAAAGAGTTCATGAGTGCTACACGTTTTCATCCCCTTTGGAAAATTTGTGTAAGCTTCATAAGGTTGTTTTCCATGTCTTATGTTCTTCGTGAACAAGAGTGAGATAAAAGTCTTTGTATTGGGGATCACAAAGCCGAGTTGGATTTAATCTTCGTGATTGATTATACAACTTGTAATCTAGGTTTTTCACCTCTTGTCTATTCTAAGGTTTTCTCTTCTGATATAAAATCATTCAAGAGTTGTTGATCATAAACCCTAAGTTTTGATAGATTTCAGTTTCCAATCGTATACCAACACTTGTTAGTCGAAATCAAAAGCTAGAAAGAAAACTTCGATTAAGGTATCTCGTAAAAATCCTTAAGAAGTTTTAAAACAAGATATCTCTAGATTTATTCTAGTTGTTCTTGTTGTAGAATTATTAGGGTTTTCTTAACTTGGAAATTGATCTTTGGAATCGCCCAAGTTCACTTACGAAAATCAGGTTCACGGACTCCTTGTGTGTACGCATACTGATTGTAAGTTAAAACCCTAATCTACAAGTTTGTTTTGATATTACTTTTACCTAGTAATTGTTTTTATCAAAACAAACACAAGATTTCCAAAACCTTGATTTACATCTAAAGGGAAATCGATTCGGTATTTTATGAAAACAAAAGATCGAAAAATATCAACCGTGTTGTTGTATCTTATAAAGAGAGCCTTGGGTTCTGCTAGAAGATTTACGAAAAGAATTCCTAAGGAGAATCGGTGTTCTGCTAGGAGTTCTATAAGTGCTTAAATACAGCTGAAAGAGGTATTACATCTAGTCCGAATAGGTAGTAGGAAATTGGTGTAACAACTTATAATCAGTGGGTGTTTATTCTGGACTAGGTCCCGGGGTTAATCTGCATTTTCGGTTTCCTCGTTAACAAAATTTTTGGTGTCTGTGTTATTTCTTTTCCGCATTATATTTGTTCATACAATTGAAATATCACAGGTTGTACGTAAGTTCAATCAATTGTGAATCTGACCTTTGGGTTGTTTATTAAATTGATTGGCACTTGGATGTTGGTTTTTGATACCATCCAAGTTATTTCTTATATTCAATCGGACTCGCAAATTCCTATTTGTTTGATTGCAGATTGAATTGAGAAATTGAGATATAACTCTTTGATATACTTTTCTTAAGATTGAGTCTGACCGTCTAGTTGATTCTCTTGAAAGTATATTGGAGTTAGTCCATACAGATTGCCAAACGAATTATTGGGTGTGGTTGTTAGACCCCCGCTTTTTCATTGGATACAACAGTCTTTATCTTCAGCACAATCCTTTATTCATGTCAATGAGAGATCAAGAACCAAATTCAGGCACTACAAAGGTTTTAGGCAAGGTGATTCATGTCACCATTTCTATTTATATATGTTGCTCAAATTTTACAAATTTTACTGAAGATATATAAGAACTAAATGTGATGGCAGGATTCTAACTTACATCTGATACAAGAATATCTCATCTTATATATGCAACTGAGGAAGCAGCGGGGATCTTCCTCCTCATCCTACAAATTTATGAAGCTATTATAGGGATCATAGTTAATTTGGAGAAAGGCCTAATCGTAAGTATTTGTGCTGACCATAAGATTCAAGAGATAACAAGCATTCTCCATGGCAAAGTGGATAAACTACCTCTTAATATTTAGGATTGCCATTTGAAGCTATAACAGAATAGTCTTCAATGTGAGAGGTAATAATGGAAAAGTTTTACAAAAAGTTTACCAAATGGGAAAGAAGATTTCTTACTAAGGCTCGTAAGATAGTCCTAAGGAACACTGTACTTGCTCGTTTGCCAGTTTACTTAAATCGCTTATGTAAATGCCAACATTAATTAAGAAGGGAGGGTTAGAATAGTGAGAGTTTATATAAGGCATTACTACGGAGAAGAAGAATATTTTCTCAGTAGCTTGGGAAAGCTTGTGCAAACCAAATGAGCAAGGAGGGTTAAAAATTATAAATTTAAGACTTAGCAACAAGATATTGCTTGTAAAATGGATCTAGAGATATGCAGTGGAGAAAAAAATGGAGGAATATAATAAAGAGAAGAAATTGGGAGAAATATCTGGCTAATACTACCTTCTGCTAATGTAGGTGTTATGGTTAAATAGGAATTCAAGAGTTATGACAAAAAAGAAGAAGAGTAAGATATGCGCATATGATCATTGATGAGGCAAAAACGCTAGTTTTTAACAGGATACAGTTCAGAATTGGTTTACGAGCAAATTTATAACTGGGAAAATATATTAATGTATAATTAGGATTTGAGATTGTAATTTGGGATATTTCTTGTTCTCATTCTCTTTTCACTTGATAAAATCTTATCTTTACCCTAAAAACAAACGCGCAAATTTATTGAGTAGCTTTGGGGTGACTGGTCGATCTAGTATTATAGTAGCATGTGATGATCACTTGGAAATTTTGGGTTGCATGTCATACTCTGGCCACCATGAAAAATTCTGGAGTACATCGTAGAATTTTATCTAGAACGCACAATTTGAGTGCCACAATATTCTTAACTCCAAATGTTTCTAGTACTAAGCAATTATTTTGGGGACGACCAGGTAACGATTGAGATTTTGGGCTATGTGACAAAATTTTGGGCACAAGTGATAAATGTTGTACGATATAGATTTCTGGAATACGAGATAGATCGATCTTGCCTCACATTGGCAGATTTTGGTTATAATGTCGGATTTCGCTTCATTTAGAAAATTAGAGATCGCAATATTAGATTTAAGACCATGGTGGAAAACTTATGATCATAAGGGTTATAAAAGTACGGATCATGGACTCACAAGTCAAATTTGAATTGAGAATAACAAATTGCAAATCAATTAGTTAATTATATGTCACATGATAGATCTAAGGTATGAGGATACTATAAAATTGTTCTAGCACCTTCACAAAGATATGATTATACGTTTCCAATTGTCAGTTATTGGTAGACTATATTTTTCCGTCTACGTATTTGTCCCAAGTTTAAATAAAACTAGTCTGAAGAGATTTTCTCACTGCAATGACCAACCATACACCATTTTCAGGAATTACCATTTTCTGAGAGAACTACAATTTTATCTATGAAAACGGGTCGTAGGAGAGAGATGAAGGTCAAAAATTGGGTAAAAAAAGTTGTTCGACCATTCATGTGGAAAAATCTTGGATATCCTTCTCAGTAAAATCTTTGATATCCTTCTTAGAAAAATTGAAGTTAACCTGTTTGGATAGCACACCAAAGTATCCTTTTGACTTCTATAAGTCAAAAAGTCAGAAGCCAGTTTGGCTGTCAAATTTCAAAACGACTTCTAGAAGTCGAAAAGTTAACTTTTTATCAAGCAAAATAGTTTTGCTTCTGAAATTCGAAGTCAGAAGCAGAAGTCATAAGCAAAACTACTTTATTTCAGAAAAAACTTAACTTTTCGACTTTTAGAAATCATTTTGAAATCTGACAGCCAAACTAACTTCTCACTTTTCAACTTCTAGAAATCGAAAAGCTATTTGTGATGTGCTATCCAAACAGAGTCATAAATCGGAGAGTAACATAAACAGATCTGCCCAAGGTCCTAACAGGCTAAGGCCTAGTCCTACGCACATGCCAAAAAAAGTTGTTTGGCATACCAGGTGGCATGGAAAACCAATTGCGCCACTATGAGAAAACAACAGAGCGACCGAGTTTCTAGCGAGCGTTATTTATAACAACGCTGGCGATATTATGAGTATCGCTGGCGTCATACATCCCATCGCTGGATATAAATAGTATCGATGGCGATATTAAGATTATCGACCACTAGATATTTTGCAGCGGCTATTTCCCCTACTGGTTCTTATATATACGCCCTTGTATTTCTCCAAGTTACTCACACCTACTTCTATCTATATTTCACCAATTTCTCTATCTTTATTCTCATTTTAAATTTCATAATCATCAATGGCGAGATCCAATGAAGAGAGGAATGGTATTATTAATTGGTTTAGATTACAACAAGAAATGCATCGAAGGAGGTTGCAAGAACTTGATGATGAGGAAGCTAAAGATAATAAACTAATCGACACTTTGATGCTTGTGCATACAGGCCAAATACCTAGAGTTCCATAACCACAAGAAGTATTCTCAAGAAGGTATACGTATCGAGGGAGGGAATTTTACCATCAGAACCTGATGCACGATTATTTTCTTCCCAATTGTGTGTACTCTGATCAAATTTTCAAGGTCGATTTTGTATGCCCCGTCATCTGGTGATAAAGACTATTGAAAAGCTTTGTCGAGTAGAACCTCAATTTAATTATCAGTTTGGTACACTCAATATTAGAGGTCATAGTCATGAACAAAAAGTTACTTCGGCTTTAAGGATTATAGGTTATGGCACTCCAGCGGATGCGAACGATGAGTACCTTCGTATGGGTAAGACAACTTCATTCATTTATCTTTAATTGTTTTGTGAAGTAATGATTAATCATTTTGGTCCAACATATTTATGAAAACCAACCGAGGAAGATGTTAGACAAATATTGAGGGAGAATAAGGAAAGGGGATTCTCAGGAATGCTAGGTAGTCTCGATTTTATGCATTGGGTATGGCAAGGATGCCCTGTTTATTGGGCCGGTCAAAATAAGGGTCATTATCCAAAACCAACAGTTATCCTTGAAGTTGCCGCTTCTTATGATTGTTGGATATGACACGCTTTTTTTTGGTCTTCCGGGTTCACAAAATGATATCAATGTTTTCTACAAGTCGCCTCTGTTTGAAGATTTGAAGCATGTAATTTGTCCCCAAGTCTGTTTCATGATCAACGACCATTGGTACACTCATGGATATTATCTCGCGGATGGTATGTACCCAAAATGGTCCACCTTGGTTCAATGCTACCGTCAGCCTCCTGCCGGTGCATTGGGTCGTTCATACCGGCATTTTAACGATGCCAAAATGGCATTGAGGAAGGATGTGGAACGCGTTTTTGGAATTTTGAAGAGGAAATTCGCTATCATTTGTGGCCTATATCGTGGGTTAAGTCCTCGTGAAATGCACAAGACTATGCTCACTTGCATAATTCTTCATAACATGGTAATTCAGGAAAACCGTCGTGATTCAGAGTGGGCTAACTATGAGGATGAAGATTTGAGGCCGGAAATTCAACCAGAAAGAGGCGTCCCTGCAAGACATCATGCTTAAATGACTAATTATATTCATAACCGAAATTTGTATGACAGTTTAAGAGATGATCTGAGATTGAATCTTTGGGCAGAGCATGGAAGACAACGAGTTATGTAGTTTATTAAGTTATGTATTTTAATTTAAGTTAATGAACAATAGACTTATTTAAGTTAATAAGCAACAACATTTCAAATTAATCAACTTTTCATTTCAAACTATCATTAAGTAGAATGCAGCAACAACATATCAAATTAAAATACAATACTTCAAATTAAAACTTAAATTAATACAACAATCATCTAGAGGAACTATTACATCAAATTCATCATTACTTCCATCCTCAATATCATCCCCACTGTTAGTAAATCCATCTTGTTGTTCAATTTGTGCTTGAATCCTGTCAAATTCGATTTGACACACATGTTTTTGCTGGCGTTCATAATTGAAGTGTTAGCTTGAAGAATGTTATGCTTGTCATAGTCAAACCTAAATTTTTCTCGAGAAAGACGACTTTTTTTACTCACCCTGTTTTGAAATTTCCTATTAACTGCTCTTTGCTTCTCGACGGTCTTTTGGTGTTCCATAAACTCTGCCATGTTAAATCCACCGGAACTCCCTCCTTCTTGAGCTAATTTTCTAGCTAGTCTTGCATTGTTCCCCCCTGGAAGTTTTCTCTTACCATCATCATAATTATTAAAAACTAAGTTACCATTTGGGTTTCTTGCATTATCTGGTGAAGAATTTGATGGAGCTGGTGAAAATGGTGAAGAATTTGGTGTTGAGGGAGAAGAATTATATGGTGACTTTTCAGGTACTTGTTGATTAGTTGCTAATAAATCTGGATTATATTTGTTTAACACCTTCAAAATATGATAACAACTTTCGTAAGCAAACTGTTTACCATGTTTTCGCTGCCAATCTGTACGAACCTATCTTTCAAAATCAACATCCACCTGACTACTCTCCTTGCCTCCTCTCTTGGCTTGCATTATCAATGCAACATAAGCGACTACTTCCCTGTTGATTACAATGAAGTGTTCTGCCAAACCTTTTGCATCACGACCATTGATGTTCATGGTTTGTTCTTCATATTTACGAAGTATATTTTCCCACATGGTGTTACGATGTTGTTGTGCACCATCGATACAATCTTGGGTAAAAAATATATGATTACGACAAATGCATTCATCTTCTATCATGTTGTATTTTGCACCACAGACTTTGGTTTTTTAGCTTTGCCTTTGCCTTGACTTTGAGATTGTGAATCCACATTACAAGAAATAAAGAATTGTAAAGAAGGCGTGATTGTTGTAGATTTGAAGAAGAAGATTGAGAGATTGAGAAATTCTAGAGAGATTTAGAAATCTGGTGTGAGTTGAAACGAAATTGAAATTAAGCATTTATAGAGGGGGAAAATGGTAGCCGTTGGATGAAGATCTGATAAGCGATGATCAGATCTACGAGCGATAGCTTGACTAGCGTTGGTGCTTTAAAGACCAGCGAGCGTTATTATGACCATCGAGCGGTGGACACTCTATCGCTCGCGGGAAACTCCATCGTGTATGCCTATATGTTATTCCTGACATATAGGCATATGAGTTTGGCAGTCTGTCATATGCATAGGAATAGGCCTAACCCTTACTCCCTCCGTACCTATATTATATAGGCGGAATTTTGAATTTTCTTTGTACCACTAGATAGGCGGAGTCCTATTTTCAAGATGAATTTTTTCACCAATACCTTTATTTATTGTACATAGAAAATTGTGTTAGTAATAAGACAAAGGATAAAACAAGAAAAAACATAAAAAATGATGAAATCAAGATGATTTTCTTAATCTAAGAGAATTTGTCCCTATGCCTATATATGTGGTACGGAGGGAGTATTTTATACTTGTGGACGGGGCATAGAGGTAAAACACCAGTAGTGCCCCGTTACTCGGTCCCTTTGAATCAGTGCATGACCATTCAAATCCCCATTCGTCAGATTCTCTTCTTCTAGGGTTTGATCAACAACGTCGTCATGGAAGAAGAAATCGTTCCAACTCTTCCTTTGCCGGAAGCCTTTCTCAATTTCCTGAACGAAAATGGTTTAGATTCTTCAATCTATTCTTCTACAACTACAAATACCACTCCGCGTTATATCAGGTACCTCTCTAATTTCAACTCTCACTATCAGTAATAAACATAGAATCGATTCTTTCTTACAGAAGATAGAACTTCAATGGTTTTGTTTCCTACTTATCTTGTCTGTGATGTTTGAAAGAGTAAAACCAAGTGAAGGTGAAGCTCATATTCCAGAACTTGAAGCTGAAATCAATTGTAAACTTGATAAAGTTGATTGGTTGCCCAATTTCTATTCTATACCACCACATATTCAAATTGCTTCGACCAATTCTTATCGACAAGGAAATGTGAGTGATTGTACTAGTAGCTTCATGTTTTTGCTATTGATAATGTGTGTAAATGGCTGAATACTTCTTCGAAAATAACTATGTTTAGAATCACTATGTAGCTAACACTTTTGTTTGTTCATTCAGGTGTATGGAATGGATGCAGTATCTGGAGCTGCTGTTTTAGCTTTGAATGTTGTGCCGGGTGATCATGTGCTTGATCTTTGTGCTGCCCCAGGTTATTTGCTCACTTAGTACTGATTTATCATGTATGCATTCGTTATACAACAATAGTTATTGGCGTGGGATCCTCAAGGTGGTAATTCAAAAACAAGAGTGGTTTGCAAATTTGAACAGCCATTTCCTCTGTTCAGCAAGTTGGAAAAATCCAAGTTCCCTTTTTTTTTGTGGATGGAGAAATGCAAGAATGTAACATTTGGTTACTAAGCAATTTACGTGCATGCTGAAAATGTGCCATCCAGGCACACTCCCTTAATTTTCCAAATGCTACAAATAAGAGTCAAAAAATGGTATATATTATGTGAAGGGAAAACCTATATCTTTTGACCTCAGTCTCAAGAATAAATGTCTAAATGAGAAATGTAAGTTGTTCAATTCTGTTGCTGCAATTCCTACACCTTAAGAGATAATAAACGCATCTAAGGTCATGAATTCGGGATATATGTAGAGTCAGCCCTGTGCCCTTAAGCACAGAAAAAGCAGAATGGAGGAATCTAATAACTAACGTGAAAATTGGGAATAGAGCCTGAAGAAAACTAAGCTGTTGTGATTCAAAATGAAAACTCTGTTTGAACGTTGATGTTAGCATCTTTTTTTGAGCTAAAAAGAATGTCAATCTGGGGTCTCTAACCCATAATAATACAGGAAAAAGGGGAAAAACTCATGATGTGGTTGGTTGATCCTTATATAAGGTTTCTATGCAAATATTTGCAACCGCAATACTGTTTTTCTATGGAAAAACCTTTGTTATAGTTTCCAATATGCTTGACATTTATGTATGTGCTTCCAAGCATGTTACTTATCATATTTCTCTTTTGTTTCAGGTGCTAAGTTATGTATGCTCGCAGATCTTCTTGGTTCCAGTGGTTCCTTAACCGGTGTTGACATTGCAAAACATCGTTTAGCAGCCTGTCGCACAATGCTACAGAAATATTCACTGAGTGATCATTGTCGTCTCTTTGTTGCTGATGGGACATCATTTTCTCTCGTTCCATTGAGGGTTAGTGAATCTGGGAACAAGTCTTTGGTAATTCGACATTGAAACTTCCAAAATCTTGTTACCTTCATCAGATTGTTTTGTATAATCACTTCATGCATTTTAGGCATTTATGTTTTACACAGAAATCTACGGATACACTTTTGTGTGAGGATACAATGGATACATATAAAGAGTGGACGTCGAAGAGATCCTGGAAAGAAAGGAAAAGAGCTCAAAAAGAGAGGAATGGGATTACATCGCATTTAGCAGCCTGTCGCACAATGCTACAGAAATATTCACTGAGTGATCATTGTCGTCTCTTTGTTGCTGATGGGACATCATTTTCTCTCGTTCCATTGAGGGTTAGTGAATCTGGGAACAAGTCTTTGGTAATTCGACATTGAAACTTCCAAAATCTTGTTACCTTCATCAGATTGTTTTGTATAATCACTTCATGCATTTTAGGCATTTATGTTTTACACAGAAATCTATGGATACACTTTTGTGTCGAATTACCAAAGATTAGTTCAGATAGTTCCAAAGTCTCATGAACCTGAACTAATCTTCTATGGTCGACAATCAGGAGTAGTTGGACTTAGTAAAAGGGAAATATTGCAAGCTGCGTCTGGCAACGATCTCTCAGACACTGGTTATGATAAGGTATACTGCTTTTGAACTCCTTACTGTAAACCGATTATAAATAGTTGCATTTGGGTAATTGTTTTAAGGGTAGTTTTATACTTTGCTTCCCAGATTTTGTCCAAACATAAGGTTTTAGTCTAACATTAGTCCAGCTAGGTGTTTAGTACCTGGACCAAACATTGACCCCTAGTTGACTTCGTTGTATTTTAACACTTTGTTGATACTTAAATATAACAAAATGAAAAAAAAAAGTATGAGATATGGGAGAGAAAAAGAAAAAGACAATCAAACTTCTTTCTAGTTAAAACTCTTCTTACAATGCTATTAGCAAAATTCTTTCCCAGTTGGACCTGTTTATATAATTCGATCAGCAAAACTAGTATAATGTAAGATAGGCTCAAAGCTCACATTCATTAAGCGAACAAACACCAAGACTAAGCACATTAGTACTAACCTAACTCTCGTTTTGGACTCTTCCATGTGTACAACATTAACATACACCAATAATAAGTCTTTTTTTACATCAGAATCTAAAGAACTGAATAAGCATTTGAAGGGCACGGCACAATTAAGGAAATGTATTCTTTTAGGGTTTGACATTGCAACAAAGTATCAATATTCAAGCCCCAAATACAAAGATATTGTCGACGAGATTAAATTTAAAACTTAAAAACCCTGAAATACCTGTAGAAAGTAAGCTGGAGGAGGAGGAGAATAGGATCTTGATGACGAGTGGTTGTCGTTGAAGGTATATTGGTGATTGCCTTTCTTTCTAAAAAAAATAAAAAATGTCCTAAACGAAGGCGTTTGGTCCAGGTACTAAACTCCTAGCTGGACTAATGTTAGACTAAACCATACTCCTAGCTGGACTAATGTTAGACTAAACCATATGTTTGGACGAGACTTGGATACCAAAGAACAAATGAAGTAACCTTCTTTTAGGTGGGAATGTTCAGTTTCACTCTACCTTTAGTTTTGAGCTATGTGAACTCCTATTCTGTATTTTATGGATACATGTAGAATGTATGGAAGTATTCACAAAACACTACTCATCTAAATACCCGGTTTTGCATGTTGATCAAATTTATAATCAATCTTCACATTATGATCAAAAACAACAATGACCAGAGAGCAATAACATTTAGTATAGTTCACTGAGAAAACAGGTCTAGCGGATTGAATCAGGACACTATGGATGGAAACTTTGAAGCAACGAGTTATTTGTGAGGGTAATAGGGGGAGTGACTGGTTAGAGCGCCAAATAGATATCATTTGTTTCCTCTGTTTTTCTCATTATAGTAATGCAGCCTAGACGCGAAGTATCTGGAACAATAGGGTCTGCGTTATGTCTTGCAACTTGCTTCCCTTTGTGTGTACTAGGTAGATGGGAAAGGGCACGAAGTTACCTACCAAATGTGGGTGGAGAAAGGGTCATAAAGATGTTTACCAAATCTGGGTCCATGATGTTACCCTAATTGACTCTCAGTGAAGAGTTCTTACGGTAAGATATCAAGACTCAGGAACAGTCTCTAGAGATGCAGCTCAAATGGGCTATTACTAGTGGTTATCCTGGTGCTATTCCTGGACAGAAATTGGACGCTTTTTCCTATAAAACTACTTCCCAAGTATCATGCCATGAGGCCGATACCACTGGTATAGTGGTATTACTTCTGCTTGTGCGTGTCAAATGGGTAGTTGTTTATTACTTTTTTGGTAGATAAACAGTAAATGGAAGCCATAAGAGTCACACACCACAAAGATAAGTCCGCTTAGGCCTTTTTATCTACACATTGCCTGTTTAAAGAGAGGGAACTTCTTTATCTTCTGTAAGTTAATACTGTATTTGATCAGTTAAGTTTGAGCTTAGTCCTTCATCTGTTTCATCCAGTTGGTCTCTATAATAGACAGACTTCTGTAATTTTATTAATTATTTGATGAATGATCGGAAACTGTGTCAGGTTCTGGTGGATGCAGAGTGTACTCATGATGGATCAATTAAGCACATTCAGAAGTTTGATCAGTGGGGTTGGAAAACTCTTCAACATGGAGTGCTAGATGCGGAAAGAACTGACACCTTGGCTAATCTTCACGCAACTAGTGCATCTCTATAATAACCTTAACACTTATTCTTTCAAAAGATGTTATTAGGTTTATTTTAATCGCAAGTTTCGTTTTTTTTGTTTCTTCTAGACGTTGAAATTCGTTTTTCTTGCTTATGCCCGAAACCTGTCTTAGTTTTTCAAAATCACTATTTAAAAGAGCATGCAGCCCTGCTACACACTAAGACACCATATAAGCTGGCAGTGAATTGTCTTACTTATATTCTCAAAGCATTTTTATTAAAATGGCGAAGCTCCATTTACAAAAAATTTCAATTAACCATATTTAGAGGTTGCAGCATTGTCTCCTTGAGTTGTGAAAGTTTCTATGGTTCATCTTGCATTTCATATAATAGTTTTGCCAATTAGATCTAGAGTTATAAGAAAAGGTAGTATCATGTTATAAAAGCTTGAACATTGTTGGGTTCCTATATTACCAAGCTGATATTTGCTTCAAAATTTCTTTCACTAACATTGTTTCTGGTTTCTTTTCTACCACGCAGTTGCAACTTCTTATTAATGGTTTCAGATTATTAAAAGTTGGTGGCATGCTTGTTTACAGCACTTGCAGGTGCAGTCACTTTTCTTCTAGGGCACCTTTTACTAAATTGTGTTGCTTCTTCCTTTGTGGAAATTGATAGTAAATCTTATTACTTTTCTTAATTAACTCTCTACATGCACTCGTTCCTCGAGCAGTTTGACAGTGGCTCAAAATGAGGATATAGTGGAGCAATTTTTATCTGCTCATCCTTCTGCTGGTAAGTTGCGGTTACTTACACTACCAATTAAAACAAGAAAAAAAATTATTATCTCATTGCTAAGATCACATGGTGTCATTTCTCTTTGTTCTTCTTCATGAAGACACAACCCAACACATTTAACTGACACCTATGCAGTATGTCCCCCATGTTCCACCCAAATAACTCAGCTATTAATGTTAATTACTATTTCATTACTTTTATCAACTCCATGCTTACTACAATCTACACTAATGACCCTGGATCTATCAGAATTGCAGGAGATTGATGCTGCAAAGAACTGGTCATGTAAGAGCGGAAAGGTACCAAAGACCTTGCGGTTTGATCCTTTGACTTCCAACACCAGTGGACTTTTTGTTGCTAGTTTCACAAAATTGGGAGTGTAACTAGGTCAGTTCTTGTATATTCAGTCACTCAGCAGTGAAGTTGTTTAAATTAATACAATTGTTTTGGGTCGCTGGTCACTCATCCTTGAAGAAAATGGTCATCATTTATCTGCCAGATTACTTGGTTTTCACATGAGCGCAATGATTTTCTTAACCAACATCAATTTCTGATACATTTTTTGTTAATGATTTTTAAAGCTGTGGTCTTCGCATCAATCATAAAAAGTTGCACCATTCATGAAAATCTAACTAAACAAGTGATATGCTGATACTGGAGACCTTGTCTTCTTTGCTTTTCGACATTTATCTTACGGGTTACAAGATTTTTAAGTGTTATCTAAATAAAAACATTGCGTTCAGTCATGGATCTGACTTCTTTACTTTGAATTCTTCTATAGTTTTTTACTTTTTTTCATTGGTCGCCTGAGTGTCTTTCTCGGTGTGTTTCTTTGTTGTTCATGTCTTTTTTCAAATTATCATGTCTTCACTATCACCCAAAACCTGTTAGCAGCCGCCTGCTAAAAGATTGAATTATAGTATGTCATGTCTGCATGCTTTTGCCATGGCGAATAGCATTTTTTGTTTTTGAAATAACTGTAACCAACCTCTGATGATGCTTGATCAGATTTTTAATTCCTTTCTACAGATTCGGAAATTCTCTTATAAAAATCCAAGTTCCACTGCATTATATTGGCACCTGGTGATGAATGACTCAACACCATTCGAAATTAAACTAGAAGCGGTATTTGGTAATGCAGGAATGGTGAAAATTTGCCACTACTGTATAGACCAAGTAGAGGTGCCTTGATGGCAAGGGCTTCATGTTGATCCAACATGTCCTGGTTTGCGTACAATTACAGCAGAGCTTCTTGTTGCGCCACTGGAGGAAGAGGAGAAAGCCTCTGCATCCATTTTCACACTCACTGGTTCACAGAAATCCTGAATATTTAAGACGTCTCAAGTGATGATTGTCCAAGTACGTTCTAATCGGAGTCACCAGGTGTCTTAAGTGATGAAATCCTAGTCAGTGTCACCAGGTGTCAACTAAACATTTCCTTCTCAGTGCTACATTTGTGAGGTGAAGGTAACCTCCTACATTTGTGCCGGTCCTCTCAAGTTATGCATTTATCTTTCCTTTCGGTTAGGTTCTAATCAATTGGATAAGCCAGTACCTTTGCAGAACTTGGATTTTCTTGGTCGAAAATGTACCCTTGTTTTGGGGAAAGGTGATGCACTTAATAATAATTATTGTGGTCTAATTTGAGGATTCTTGTAGTTTGTGTACAAACATTAGGGATTGGGACAGGTAGCTGTTAGTAGAAAATACTTCAACCTAAGTAAAAAAGAAGGAAGAGAACTGATTCTTTATAATTATAAGTTTCAGCCGTTTCTGTTGATAGGAGTACTGAACTCCAAAATTAGGTACTCATTTACTCGTTTAGCTGACATCTTAACTGCTATGATGAATTCCATACCAAATATGAATCGCTGTCTCGTTTAAGGTACAACATAAACAGACAAATGAAGTTACAAGTGATGGACATTTGCGATTTTACTGGTAGTGTTTGTAATATCATTTGTATGTAAGTTTTTTTTTTTTATAAGAAAAAGAGTCTAGGCAACTATAAAGTTTGCCCACTCACGGTTGCATCTAGGATGATGCCTGTGCTGACTCGAGCGTCAGGTTCATCCCTCAAAAGGACATTAATGTTATTACAGTGATCCAAATCATAGGAGTTTGTAGGAATCTGTAAAGCATGCAAAATAGTAATTAAATTTGTTCCTCTCCAGGTAGAATCAGAGAAGAGGAGGGACTGTCTGGCCAATCTGGCCAGATTAGTGGCTGCTCTGTTCTGTTGAACTGTCACTTTGGATAGCTTCCCGAACACAAAATTAACTTGATGATTGTTGTGATAACTGTCTTGTTGTTTTGGACTTCCTCTTGTGAAACGTTGTTGTACTTCCTCCTGGTAATACTCTTGTATGCCTTGAATTGTTACTTCAGATTCAGCAGCGAAGTTGATGTGGGCTTGCTGCATGGTTTTTCCCCAGGTCAGTGCTAGTTGAGCTCCTCTGCTGGCTCGCTCTGTTCTGCTGATTCCATTGGAATAGTCTTTGAAGTTTCTGATGCCCACACATTTACCTGTGAAAGACATGCAATAAGAGAGTAGTTAGTATAAGATTGGGCATCACTAGTAGCTTGGTAAAGATCTGCAGGATCAATGTGTAGGCTAATAATGATTCCAAATTTATCAGAAGTGTGATTGTGAGGACTGTAGTTTCCAGAAGGAGAATTTGAGCTGTTTTTCCGATAGTATAGATTATTCAGGATGTGCCCTGGCTTATGGTGGATCCTGGTATGGCTACAGAGGTGTTGAGTAATATCCATAGCAGTAGCACACGCTGTTGGAGTGAGTTTTCTGAAAACCCAGTCGCATCTGGCTTTCCATATGAACCAACATGTAGTGGCAAATGTTTCATTCCAGCTAGCCATGTTGTTGTCAGCTTGGAACCAGTTGTTTAGCCAATCATGGAAATTATTGTACTGAGTGAAGAGATTATGGTTTTGGCCAAACAGTTTTCTCCAAACATCAGAAGCAGCAGGGCAGGAGAGAAGAACATGAGTTATATCTTCAGCACCATTTTTGCAATAAGTGCATAAAGGATCAATGTAACTCAAAATGCTAGCTGTCTTAGCATTAGTTGGTAGGATGCCATGGGCACATTTCCAGATGAAGAGCTGAATGGCAGGGTTTGTATCAAGACCCCAGATTTGAGTCCAAGGGGCAGTTGGAGTATCTGAGGTATATTTAACTTGGATCTTCTTATCATAAAGTGATTTGACTGAAAATTTGTTGTTGTTGGTGAGGGACCATCTGATTTCATCCTGTTCATCCATGAAGTGAGGTGTTTGAATAATCAGGTTTTGAATATCAGGTGAGAACCATTGGTTAATAATGTTGATATCCCAATCCCCATGGGTATTGAAGAGCTGATTAACAGATATGAGATTCTCTAGGCAGAGGCTTGGTTTTTGAAGTCTCCCTGGGAGGTTTGTGACCCATCTGTCTTCCCAAATATGTATGTTCACTCCATTTCCCACCTTCCAAATGTAATATTGTTGGAGAAGAGATATGCCTTCCACAATTCCTTTCCAGATCCAAGAGTTTGTGGCCTTTGGTTTGGTATCTAATCTTATGATTTCAGTGTTGGGATAGTGGGATGCCTTCATAGTACTGCTCCATAGGGAGTCTGGCTCTGAGACAAGTCTCAAAGCAATTTTAGTAAGCATAGCCATATTGAATATTTCCATGTTTTTGAATCCCAGACCTCCTAATTCTTTGGGTTTGTTTATTGCATCCCAAGCAAAGTAATAGACTCCTTTGGATTTGTCTTGTTCTTTATTCCAAAAAAAGTCTCTTTGAATGGCATTGATCTCATTGCAAATGGTTTTTGGAATTTTGAAGCAGTTCATCTGATATATACTAGTTGTGGAAGTGACAGATTGAATCATTGTCATTTTTCCAGCAGTAGAGAGAGTGGTTTTCCATCCAGCAAATCTGAATTTAAGCTTGTCTACACAAGGCTTGAAAGCTTGGATCTTGCTTTTTGTGGTGAACAGAAGGGAACCTAGATACTTGTCTGTTGGATTAATACTTTGAACCTTCAAAGTATTACTGATGTTATCAGCAATGTCCAGGGCAGTGTTCTTGCTGAAGAAGATACCAGATTTTGAGAAGTTTATCAACTGTCCAGAGGATTGACCAAATTCCTTAAAAATCTGAATGAGATTATTGCATTCCTGAAGATTAGCTTTGCAGAATATCATGCAGTCATCAGCAAAGAGCAGGTGATTGATAGCCGGTGCATCCTTGCAAATCTGGATACCATGAATTTGTTGATGAGTTTCAGCATGGGTTAGATACCTGGATAGGGCTTCCATACAGAATAAGAATAGATATGGGGATAAGGGGTCCCCTTGTCTTAGCCCCCTAGAGGGTTTGAAGAATTTTCCTGGAGATCCATTGACCAGCACAACCATACTTGTAGTGAAAATGCATTGAGATATCATGTTGCACCAATGAGAGATGAATCCCATCTGAGATAAAACCTGAAGGAGAAAGTCCCAATTGACTCTATCAAATTCCTTTGCCATATCAATTTTAATGCCCATTGTGCCATTGTTTCCTTTTTTTCCTCTTCTAGTATTCATGTGGTGAATAATTTCATGAGCTATGGCTATGTTGTCAGATATTTGCCTTCCATGGATGAAAGCAGATTAAAAAGGAGATATTAATTTTGGTAGAAGAGGTTTTAGTCTTTGGGCAATGAGTTTTGAGATGATTTTGTAAGTAGTGTTACACAGGGATATTGATATGAATTGAGCTGGTGTAATAGGTTTTTCAGTTTTGGGAATGAGGGATATGAAGGTGGAGTTCATTTCTTTGAGGATATGCCCAGTTGTGAAGAAGCTTTGAACCATGCGGATGATGTCTTCTCCCACAATGTCCCAGTTGGCTTGAAAAAAGTTTGGGGGGAAGCCATTAGGACCTGGAGCTTTGTCACTAGTCATGCTGAAGAGAATGTTTTTGATTTCCAAGGGTTCAGGTGTTCAGATAAGGTTCTGATTCTCTTGGGTAGTAATTGTGGTGGGTATGAGCTTTATAATGAAGGGGTTGATATTGATGGGTTCTTCAGTGGCCATATTGGAAAAATGATTGGTGAAAGTTTAGGTAATTTCAGCAGTATCATGGATCTAAGTACCATCTTCTTGTTGGATAGAATCAATCCTATTCCTCCTATATATTTTCTTAGCAGCAATGTGGAAGTATCCTGTATTTTTATCTCCAAGCTTGATATGTAAGTCTCTGCTCTTGGTCTTCCAGAAAGATTCTTGCACATGTTGCCAATGTGCCACCTGAATTCTTGCTTCTTTTAGCTCTGCTCCTCTAGATGAAGTAACTGATTTTTTGTTATCCAATCCAGATGTTTGATGCAATCTTCTAAATTAGTTTTGATGTTGCCATAGAATTCCTTATTCCACTTCTTTAGCTTGACTTTGATGTCTCTTAATTTCCTTGCTATTTTTATGGCTAAAGATCCTTTATGAGTTATCTTCCAGCAGTCGGCTATAATGCTTTTGCAGTCTTCATGATCAAGCCAGGGACCAAAGAATCTGAAGGGGATTTTACCATGTCTCCAGCTAGGATTGGTATTGAGAATGATTGGGTTATGATCAGAGCCTAAGGAAGTGAGGTTTGAGATGGTGGTATTTGGGTGGTTGTCTAGCCAAGCTTCATTAGCTAGGCCTCTATCAAGTCTTTGCTTTGTAAGCTGAGTACCAGATCTCTTGTTAGTCCAAGTGAAAGGGCATTCAGTGTAGCTTAGATCAAAGAGATTTGCCTCTTCTATCTTGTTTAGGAAAATATCAGCTTCAGCTTGATTGATGGGATGCTGGCTAAATTTTTCATGATCATGAATGACAAAGTTGTAATCTCCCATAATCAACCAAGGTAAGGAGTTAGCAGCAAAGGTTTTTTCAATCATACTCCAGGAGTGTAATTTATCATTAGTAGTAAACGGACTCCCATAGTAACCAGTAAATAGCCAAGGTTCACCATGTAAAGGTTTAATGATGGCATTGATATGATGGTCAGAGAAATCCTCAATGGTGACATCAAGGTTGGTTTTCCAAGCAAGAACTAGTCCTCCAGCTGTTTTAGCTTTGCCCTTTGGTTCTACAAACCAGAAATTAATGACTCCTATATTTCCTAGGAGTTTTTTTAGATTTCTATCTTGTTGTTTGATCTCAGATAAGAAGATTACTTCTGGATTATGTTTATTTAGCATGCTGTCTAGGTATCTAATAGTGTCAGCTTGTCCTAATCTTTGGCAATTCCAAGCTATGACAGAGCAAAATTTCCAAAAATAAGATATAATAGGATATGAGAAAATGATGATTTTGTAACCTAGGAATGGGTAAGATATCCTAGCAAAGTAATTGACAGTTAACCAAAGGTCAATCCTCATAGTTAAGATGTTGCGAGTGTAATTATATAACTGGATTATGATGTGAGTTACCTGGTTGTTTGTAGGCAAATTATCTCCTTCCAGATTGCTAGTAGTATTGCTTGATAATTGTTCCTCATCCATTGTTTGCTGGATGTTGTACCTCTTAGATGAGTGGTATGCATTCCACTGCATTGTTTGGTCCTCTGGCTCATACAGTTTACGTTTAGGATCCACAAGGTGGGGGTGTTGATCAGCATCGACAGCTTTTAATTTTAGCTCATTTCTTCTCCTCTCCCATAGTAATCTTTTTTCTCTGGAGTGATCCTCCATCATCTGCTGTTGGATGGCAGCTAAGGTGGGGATGTTTTGGGATCCACTGTTGTTAATTGGTTGGTAAGGTACAGTGGTTGGGAAGATGGTTGTAGGATCCAGGGTTTCCTTAGGCTCAGTGGGATTGGCAACATTGTTAAATCTCTTTCTTGCTGCAGTCTTAATGTTGGATTTCTTCTTCCCCTGAGAGTCTTTGTTTTTGTAGCTCTCCATCAGCTTCTTATGTCTTTTTGACAAGCTAAGGCATCAGGGTTTGAGGTTGGAATTTCTCCAGTGATTGGTTTATCCATCCCAGCTTGAAAAATCAAATGTTGTGGTGGACCATCAAGTTCTTCACAGTGGTTTCTGAGAAGAGTAGTCTGTTGTGCTTTCCTCATTTTGATAGCAAATTCTTCAGCTCCAGTTTTATCAGTGTAATAATGAAGTAATGGTGGTCTGTTTGGGCTAGTTGGGGGAGTGATGGTTTTGTTGGATGATATGGGAGAATTGGGTGTGGATGGGAACTTGTTTAGAGGGATGGAAGTGTATTGTTTGACTGGAGTTCTTTGGGAGTTGTCTTCTTCTTCAATGCATAATGGTCTAGGGTGATCAAGAGTTCTGCAGATTTTGCAGAAAGCAATACCAGTGAGAGCATAAGCTAGCTCTAGCCAGTGACATGTAGATTCATCTTCATAAGCATCAATGCCATATTTTATAGGTTCGGTAACACCCACAGTGATTTGTACTTCTAGATTCTTCTCATCCTCATCTCTTCCATAAGGTTTCTTAGATCCTTGGTGAATACCAGATGGAGCAATCATGTTTTTTATGTTTGGGATAATGTGAGTTGGGATTCTCTTAACCAAAGCCCAAATGCAGACTTTATAGAAATTGGCTTCATCAATGAAGTCTGGTCCTGAGGATGGGACGTCATTTAAAACAATGAGCTTGAAAAATTCCTCTTGTTCCTCCTTTTCTGAAAATTTTGCAGTCTTCAATGCTAGTCAGCCTGATTTGGTAATAATTTCTTCATTT
This sequence comes from Papaver somniferum, assembly GCF_003573695.1. NCBI lineage: Eukaryota > Viridiplantae > Streptophyta > Magnoliopsida > Ranunculales > Papaveraceae > Papaver > Papaver somniferum. The sequence goes on along the minus strand of NC_039358.1, from coordinate 130,917,064 downwards.
CTTCCAGAGAGAGACTTCAGCATTCCTTTGTAATTCCCAGTTGGTATTGATGAATCTTGTTATTTCTCTTGTTTCATAGGATATGTTGCTGCAGAATCTTCCAATGAAAACCCATTTCCAATCAACCTTCTTCTTTGGTAGAGTGTTATCTTTGTTGATAAAGACTTTGGGGAAGAGGTCTGCTGGCATTTTTAGTGAGGAGTTCATTTGTTTCACTAGGTTGTTTATATTTTATGTATTCTTAGTTCCTGAAGAGGAGGCCATGGGAGTATGGGTGTTGGATTTTTTATGAGGGAAGTTGTGAAAGGAGTAGAGGTGAAGGGGGATTTCAAGGCTTAGATTTGGATTGTCTTTTTGTTTCACTTTAATTTGAAATTTGAAATGTATGTTGTCAGTCTACTTAAAGTACATACTATTTGTTTGTTATAGTTGTTTAGGGGTTGTATGAGAGTGCCAAGATAAGTTAGAGCTGTGGTGCTCAGACCAGGCATAAGACCAAGGATAAGACCATGGTTTCCAGCTAAGAGATTCCTTCACATGGATGAGTTTGAAGCTGCCTTGGACTACTAGCAATCTGAAGGAGCAGAACCTGTAAGCATGAGCAAAGCCAAGACAATATCCATAATACTTGATGATCGAAATTTGCATATACCAGTACCTATAGGAGTTGATCCATGTGATAACTGTGTATTCTATGTTCTGATAGTGATATAGGCTTTGTACTTTATCTTGAGAGATCATGATTATTTTGATAGTGAATGTGTATTCTAAGGTAGATGTGTACTCTACGCTGGTATAGTGACTTGTGTGTTGTGGTTTGGTTAACATCCACCTAGTAATTTTTTTGGTTAGTTGAGGGAGTGGGTGGTTGTGTTTGATGATGTGTCGGTTTTGATAGGAGGTTAACCTTTGGTACATAATGCAGACGATTGGAAGACATATGTACTTTAAGATTCTTGTAATTTTGGACTGCAGTGTGGCATTAACAAAATATGTGAGGGTTATGTGGGTTTCCTGATGTATGACAGTGATGTGTGCATAACTGTTACGTATATAATCAGAAACTTTTTTGTCTCTCATTGAGTGGGTTCTACTAGTGGGATTCAAAGTGAAAGCGATGATAATAGAAATATGTACCATGTCATGTACCTTGCTTAACTCAGTAGCTGGGTTAACACCATACATGTAATGTGTGTGTCTACAAACCTTTGTCTTGAGCATTGAGTGTGGTTCGTTGGAGGAGTGGTACATGTAATGTGCGCATTTGCTAACCTTTATTTTGAGTATATAGTGTGATCCGGTTTTGATAATGCTGGCACTGAAATTTGGTAGTTGGGGTAGATTCCAAAATTCATTAATGGAATCAGATATGAGAGTGAACTTGAGAGAGTGATTGTGAATATTTTCTTCTTCTAATTTTCTCGGGTTCCCATATACAGACCCAATAGGATTTTCAAATTCATTTGAAGGTGGTGGGTCATAAAATGGATTCAAATCCGGACTGAAGATAGAACGATTTGAATATTTTCTTTTCGAATCGTTGCCAGGTGTCTGCAGTCGCCCACGCATGACCAATAAGCGGAGATTGCGTTTGATAGGTCTTTGCATGCATAGCGTAGGCACGATCTTTTTTAAAATCTGAAATTTCTGATCTCGAAAAAGGTACACGGGTGGATAGGATGTATCAACTTTTGATCTTCTCATCCAGTATTTCTTAGAGGAAATTAACAGTTCTATTTTCCAATTCCATAACTCTGTACCTTCCTTCATCCAATATCGCAGTACCCAATTTAGCAGTACCCAATTTAGACCCCAGCAATTATCCCTATGACGAAGCGAGAGTATACTGAGAATTTGTGTCAGACTGAACAGCCGGCTATGTCGACTAATCAGGGGGCTAGTAATGAGGCAAGATGCAAGAGGACCAAGCATAGCATGCATGAGAAGCAGGTAATGATGTTTGATAGACTTGTGGTAGTTTTTGATTTTTGGGTATTGATATTTATATTTTTACTTGTATTTTGGTTTATCGTTGAATTCAGTGTTGAAGTTGATCTGGAAATCTCTAATTTCCGGTATTTGCAAATAGTGGAGGTAAGCAGTGATGAGGATGCAGAGTTGGAAGATCAAGCAGATGTTGAATGCAGAGAGGGTGACCAGAGAGAGAAGCCTATTGTGCATGATCGATCCAAATCTCAGGTGTTTAGTTCCCAGTTTCCTCAACTTCAAGCAGCCAAGGAGGGGTGGGTAATTTGGGCTGTTCACCCTGACAAAGGTCAAATCGTGGTTAAAGAAGGCATTAACCTTGTAGGGGAGGAGCGCATTGTGAGTGGTGGTGCCATCCAGGGATTCTTCTCTGCACCAGTTCCTGATACACACAAGCTCAAGATACGAGAGAATGAGCGTCTTGGCCGTCCACAAGACACTGTGGTCTTCCCCAATTTGCTTATGCTTGCTCCCAAGATGCGTCGGTTGGCGGAATCTGCAGTTGACCTTGCCTTGTTCGGTCCCGGAGAGGTAACTGCTTCTGCTGATATGCCTGATGAGGTGGTTTTGCCTGTGCCTATTCCCAGGGGAAATTTCTCTGCGACAAGGCGAAGTCTACCCCGTAGCAAGACTGGGTTGGTAGTGAAGCTGCATCAGGAGATAATTTTTGTGGTAGCCTTGTCCTTCCAGATGGAGTGAGTGGATTTGTGTGAAGGTTTGGCTTGCCGTTTTTTGAAGTTGATGGTTTTGTACGAACATTTAGCAGTACTGTTGTTGTGTTTGTTTAATTTGGGCATGTATCTGGTAGTGTTTTGGTTGCTGTTTATATGACTAAAGGTATTTTGATTAGTGATGGTTATTTTATCATAGTTGTAAATAAGGTTTATTTTGATGTGTGTGGTAGGATTCTGATTTTGAATGGTTCTAATCTGATATTGGGTACTGAGTTGGGTATTGTGGTTTGAAGTTACCTCAAAGGATGTGTTGGTTCGTATTTGGATAGAGGCATGGGATTGATTTAGAATAGGAATATCTTTATCATGGCTGACATTTGAGTTTTGCCAACTAATAACAGTTATCTCGTTGGAATCAAGAGAGTAGAGAGTTATAGCATTATTTGAATGTAAGATAGCATAGGGAAGAAAAACTTTCAAGCTTACCAGAATCTAGAAGAATTTGGGTAACAGTCTTGTCATCATACTCGCTCCATTGAGAAGACAAGCTTTCAAGCTTAGATTTGCAGAGCTTTAAGTATTTCCATGGCCAATTTGAGGCGAGAGCTGACTGAGTATCCATAGTTTGTAGAATGTTGAGAACTTCCAGCAGACATGTTTCAATAAGTGAAGACCTTATCTGCATCAGTGAAAGGATATTGGGTGGTTTATGGAATTCAGGGTGTTCTAGGAGGTGTAGAGATTTCAGAGTTTGATAATTTTGCTGAGTGCAGTCTATTCTAGGGGATTTAGAATTGTGAATGGTGAGGGGTTTGAGAGATTTGTTTGTGATATCAGCTTGTGTCAAGATTTTGAAACGTTCCCATCATGTCATTGTGCTAGTAGCAGTAAAATAATTGAGAGATTTGTGAGTTTGAGGCGACTTGATTTCAGGTGATTCTTTGGTGATTGTGAAGCTGTGATTGTCAATTGAGTGATTTTGATCACTGCAGTTGCATTGATAGTTTGGATTGAGTGATTTGAGAATCATTTGAAGCACCAGCTAGTACATCCGGCTAACTTCAGGCTAAAAATGACCGTTATTGGACCGTTAGGAGATAAGACAAAGAGAGATCAGGGAAGAAAGCCGGAACAAGAGGAGAAATCATGTTAGGAGAGAGGGCGGAGCTTCATTTTCCGGCTCTGCAAGTATTTTCTTGAAAATGCGAAAATGTGGCTTGAAATGTGAGGTTTAACGATAGAAATTTACAACTTTCAGATATTTTTAGATGATCTACATAACTTTCTTTTCCCTTTCTTCAAACTACAATAGAGTTGGACTAAAATTCCCAAAAACAAAAGGAAAAGTGACAAGAAAAACAGGAGAGAAACAAGAAAGCCAAAAGTGGTCATATACTATATTCATATCCATGGTTACTCTTTTTATATTCAGCTTACACTGTACTTCCCATCTCACACCACCCACACTCAAATGCAAACACATGTTGGAGCGAAGCTATTGATATCACCATTGCTACTCCGAACAAATACCATCATTGCCAGCCAGAATTCTATATTTTTCCCTGCGTGTGAGATTGGTACATTCAAACCCTAATGCCTGTCCAATCATTTTCTGTGCGAGATTGGCGATTTCATAGCTAGACCTTCCCGAAGTCCCGCACTTGGGAGCCCTCAATATCTTTTCCAAGAACTCGAGATGATAATGAGGGCTAGGATTCATTAAGAAGAAGAAGGAATCCAACGCCTTGTATCCCCTCACGGTAGTTCCATAAAACATGCTGCCTTTGGCTGATACAGCTACTGGCACAATAGATTCTGCAATTTCTGAGAATAAGGGACTGAATCGCAACAGGTAAGGTTCCCTACACGTAGTTCCCTCTGGGCAAACCACCAAATCACTCTTCGTAAGTAATTTCCTCATCAAATCTCCATCTTTAACACGGTCACGGCTTAACCGGACAGTTCTTATGGGTGCTAAAATCTCAGAGATCTTGCTAAGACTGTAAGTAACAGCCATAACATTTCGTTTCAATGTGGATGACAGAATCACGGGATCAATTAACGTTCGATGTGAACACACATACAGTGTGTTTAATGCACCAAATTGGCCAGGGTCGCAAGACCCGCAGATGCACCGTGAGTATGGAGCATGCTTTTCGCTGGTATGTGATTCTGAAGGGAGTTTAGCACGGATTTTCATACCAGTAGTTGCTGCAACCATTAAACCGTAATTGTATGGCATTATTCTTCCGATCAAAAACCGAGAAACAGCCAGAAAAACTCCCAACGGTAGCCATAGAAAAACAGCCAGGGAATCCAACGGTGTAGGCCGTGCAACAAGACGCCCGTCATGAAAGATCAAGGGTTTAGGATAATCCTTTCTTTGTAAGCATGTTGTTGTTGATGAGTCAGCTGGAAGAATGTATTGTTCCTGTCAAAAACATAAAAGCCAGTACAGAGTTTAACCACATCTCAGAAGCCAGAAACAAGGGCATTGACTTTGTTTTGTACTGGAGAGTTAGTTGTGGTGAATTAAGTATGGATACAACTATATACCACACTATCACATCCATTACCGGGATTGAGAACCAACTTGCAAAATTAAGTTTTCTAGAGATATCACGAGATATGAATTAAATGTGCTCTTAAATAAAATGCAGTTGCAAAGTCAGAACTTCATGACATCAAGAGTTGGGTCTATACCTGTGGAGTATTGAATTGGGATTTTTAATTACTGTGGATTTTTGTATTTCAATGTTTTCACAACATTCCTCCATGTTTGCAATGCATGCATGTGAGAAGGGAATGTCCAAAACTACAAATCACCCTAAATCTATGCTAAACTATTGCTTTCCAATTATTTGGATCTAAATGAAAGTAGAGAGTCGAAAAATAAAATAAAATGTAGCTAAAACTACGATATATATATATATATATATATATACATGATGAGACATGTTTTCAGTTGGCAATTCCATAAATAGTACTAAAGTAGCTTAAAATCAACACATCAAAGAAAAACAAAATATCCTACCCAGTGGACATATTTGACTCTTTTGATTCAGCAATTTAACTAGTCATTTTCCATGAACAAATTTTAATTCATCTGTTAATTTTGATTACTTAAAACTAACAAAAACAATAATTGTAAAAAAATATCAAAAAAAGAAAAAAAAAACAAAAAAACCGGAGGGCCTAAAACATAAATGAAATATCAATGAAAAGGAAAAGAAAAAGGAACAATACCTGACAGAAAAACACAGATGAATCAGTTTCAGGCTCATTACCAAGCCATAAATCGATCTTCTTATCGTCTCCAAGAATTTTGCTAATGGTTTCATATTGGGAATCCCCAGTCACGAGCCCCGGTGAAGCCACTAATCCAAGGCTAAACCCACCCAAGGTCTTCAATTCAGTACCAATGACAAAATCCGAACTCAAATATTCACGAAGAAATGGATCAATCATTATCCTAGGAAGTGAACTTGAAACATACTTCTTTCCCCCACAACTTGAAAACACTTTATAAGTATTTTCTTGAATATTTTCCAAGAAAAATCGAGGAAGAACAGCTTTTGCAACTGATTTTACGTCCGAAACCTTAAGACCCACCAAGGAAATGAAGATCATAAGGTGAACAGAAGCATCTTCCAAGCAAATACTTTCCAAGAACCAAAGGAGAGGTGATATCAAGAGTAGAATAAGAGCTCTTAATGGACTACCTGCTTCTAGAGCTACAAGCATAAAATATGGAAAAGTGGATTTGAATATTAACAGAGTTCCTTCTAATTTGGTTATTACACTTGGATTCATTACTACCTTATAATATTTTTACAAGAGTATGAAGAATGTGATCGAAGTTAACTTAGTGATGGTATCTGTGAAAGCAAGAGCTAGACATGTGAGATATTTATAGCACTGAGATAGAGAGAAGGAAGAAGCCTTTGTTTTGCATTAGTAATTACTTTTGCAGGGATTTCTGTTTAGTGTTTTAAAGTTTTACTAGAACATACTGTACGAGTTTAGCATTAATTATAATGGAGCAAAGTAATTTATTACTGCTAATTTTACTCACATAAATGGTGTATACCATATACAATGTGTGAGGTGCATGTGTAACAGTTTGTGAGAGTTTTTCTAGTTATTGGAGGAAATTTTGTGTGATTGGATCTGAAATTAGATGTGAATAGTGAGTACTAGCTGGATGAATCAATCAGTTTTGGTTGTGCCTTAAACGTGATCTGTGAGTGATGTATATTTAGCCATGTACTGCTTCAGTTACGTTTTACTATGTTCTGCTGAAAATAACGTACGTAGAAATGTCAGGTCATGCATATGGCCAGATTAACAAGTTGATAGCCACCAACTTGGCAGAGTCATTCTCAGAAACTAAAGTTGTTTCCATAATTTGAGTGTCTTATTAATTTCAAACCGTACATACTTTCACAGAGGGACTGGGATGATCTAGACTCCAGAGTCAAGACGGAGTCATTGACCATATACATAAGATCAATTAACATATATCCTGTCCCATTAATTAGCTATGCTTTTCATATTATTGATCAATCCTCCAACGGCTTTTCCTTTTGATTTAATTTGAATCAGATCCATTGATCATCTTAACAGTTAGAAGCCCGGAAATCAACAGTGTTTCTTGATAATTGCATGATGGAGCTTTATGACACAAAAAAAACCATGATTTATAAAGGGATACCACCATTAGCGGGTGATACCAATTCAGGATCCGACTGTCAGATATGTTAAAATTTATTTGTCCTATATGGATTGGTATCACCCCAAATAATACTGGTGTCCCCTTTATAAATCGTGAAAAAAACTTCCAAAGCGATTATTTCTAAAAGGTATTTCACAAAGCACTGCCAAAAAATATTGCATTCCTAAAAATAAAAATGAGATGTACGTGATTTGATCATTCACACCATAAAGCGATTATTCTTGAAAATAGACACGGTGGTTGCATTCACTGGTACCTAATATCCATATGTATTGATGTCAAAGTAAGTGTGAATGAACTTTAAAATCAAGGAAAAGTATATACACATTATTGGAGCTGATTTAATGAGATCGTGGAAGGTGATTTCGGAATAGTAACGTTACTGCTTAGTGACTTGCTTAGCAACATTCTTTTGGAGCCGGTAATCTGTCAAATTTGTCCCACAATGAAACCCGAAATCAGATCGATAAAGGAGTATCAAAATAGAAATTGATACGACTCTGGCTGATGTGAGAGGGAATTAATAGAGAGAGCCTCGATATTATCATCCTGTTACTTACCACTTGTTGGGTGCAATAATCAAAAACAAGGAAAAAATCAAATAAGTAAAAATTATTGATACTTAGCTCCTTTATAATGGAAGTGATCGATTTGACGAAACGGCCGATCTCCCCAAATCTCCGCAACAGGAAAAACTTTGGAAAAAACAGAGTGAGTCACGTGTTCAACACGTTGCCCTTAAGACATTAGCGCCCGGCTACACTCAAGAGTGATGCTATAGCCCTCACAGGACGGATATCTCCAGGATAAAACACCCTACTACACCTACTACTAGCATATGTAGTAGATGCTCAACTTGAGCTTGGCAACTCCGAAAAAACCGTTAAGGAAAATCGCGAACTCTTAAAAAACGCTATAAAATATTTTCCCTTTGGGATCCCTCTAAATATAGAGCAACCTCTTTCCCATAGATTTTACAAAAGTAGTGAATTTCTTTATATAATGGAATCAAACAATTTAAGAAGAAAAACTCCCCGATGTGGGACTAAAAGGTTTATATAGTTTCTTAAAACTACTAAAAATTGGAAACTCCACGATGTGGGACTAAAAAGTTTCATTCACAAAATAAAACAATAAATTATAATTTTTTATTAAAACTTTAAAAAATCAACAAAATCAACAAAATCAACAAAGTTTTAAAGTTTTAAAGTTTTAAACTTTAAAAAATCAACAAAATCAACGATGCCAAAAACTTGTTAGGCCTATGAAAGGGTATAAAAATTATCCCCGGCAGCGGCGCCAAAAACTTGGCAGGCCCGGAGAGGTGTATAGAAATAAAGCGATAAAAACGGGGGCCTACAGTAATACCGCAAGTGCACGGTCGTCGGTTGTAGCTCGTGCAAGTACGGGTCGATCCACAGAGACTGGGTGTGTTTTGGAGTTTCTAGCTATTTTGGGTTCTAAATTTGCTAATGGGCTTTGAATACCAAAGGGGTCTTGAATATCAATGGGCTTTGAATACCCTTTGGAACTGTTGGGCTGAACTGAGCTTGGGCTCAGAAATGTGGACTATGGGCTTTAGGTCTTAAACAACTGGGCTTTGGTTAAGCCTGAATTGGATTGGGCTCAGCTTTTGAAGTGAGTTTTGGGCTCAGTTGGTTTTTGCCTTTGCTTGGCTGCAGGAAGCAGCAGCAACAACAGCAACAGCAGCTGCAGGAGGGCAACAGCAACAGCAGCTACAGGAGAAAGAAGTGGCAGCAACAGCTGCAGCAGTGCAAAGAAAGAAGACTGCAGCACAAAAGAAACAGCAACAGCAACTGCAGCAGAACAAGTGACAGAGAAGGCAATGTAGCAGCAGAAGTGGCAGAGCACAACAGCACAAGGCCAAGAAGAAGGAAAAGCAGTTAACAGGAAAAGGAGTAGCAGCAGGGGAAGCAAATAGTATAAGGCAGCAGTGCAATGCAGCAAGGCAAAGGCAAGTGCACAGCAAGGCCAAGGAAGGCAGCAGCAACAGAGTTGCAGCAAGCCAAGTGCAGTAACAAGAAAAGAAGTAGCACAAGCAAGGAATAAAATGCAAACAAAATGAACATGGAAGTAAAACAGTGACAGAAACAAAGAACAAAGCAACTACAAGCATAAAACAGTGCAAGATGAACCAAGGCCTAAGCCAAGGGCAGGGGTGATAAAGAAACTGAAATGAAGCAAGGCTAAGCTAAGGCAAGATTATAGGCAAACAAATAGAATGGGAAGAAAACTAGCTTGCTATGAGCACTAGTTTCTCCCAATGCTCAATCACAGTACAACCTAAGCATACAACAAGAATGGCAAGAAAATCAGCTTGCTATGAGCACTGATTTCTTGCCATTGCACAATTAGTTCAAAGCTTCACAGATGTATCTAGCCTAGCATTCCTTCAAATTAACAGTGACAAAGAAATGAGGATAACATGTAAACAAGAACATCACACATTAACAGTAAACAACACTAACAGGAATTGAAAACAAGAAATTGAAACATATACATTTAACATGAGCACACTAACAGGAAAATAACACTTTTAACATATGCAGTGAAACTAAAATGGAACATTAACATGAAAACCTTAACAGAACATAATGAACATGAAATTAAATTGAGCTGAAATTGAACATTTAACAGGACATGAAAATTAACAGAACTTAGCAGTTCTGGATGCAGGCTAATCCCAACATAGTTATTACAACACACACATAAGGCTATTTATAGTCACAGACCCAAATTTCTCAAAATTATAAAATTAGGGTTTATAGAAAAATCCCCAAATTCCAACAGTGAAATTAGCTCACCTAATCGTCAAATTGACGTCGACCCATCCTTTCTCTGACTCTCATGTATCACTCCATGCCTTCAATTTCACTCTAGCTCGACCTAATTTACCAATTTTGCACGCCTAGGGTTTCTGAAAGAGAACGTGCAAAAATTGAGAAATTAGATGGACTAGGGAGATGGGAGTAGATGGTATTGGTTGTTGGGTGATGGGGTGATGATGGTGGAGGAGTGGTGGTGGCAGTGGAGTTGGTGGTGATGATGGTGGTGCGGCAGTTGCAGGGTGATGGCTCTGCAGAGGGGGTTGGTGGAGAAGAAAGGGTTCGATGGTTTGGGAGAGAAGGGTGTTTGGTTAGGTGGATGGGTTCGGTCGCTAGGGTGTTAGGCAGGTTCATCGAGTTCGATGTTTCGTGAGATGGGACGCGAGATGCGAAGCTGGTAGGTGAATCAGACGGTGATGCGGAGTGAAGCTTGTAGCGACCGTCAGATTATATGATACAACAAAATCAACGATGCCAGATGGAGTTAGGTGTTGTAGTGTTAGGCGGAGATATCAAACTTTGATGAACAGCAAGGGAGCGACCGTTGGATTCAACTACCATCTAATCTGAAGGCTTGGAATTTCAGCGCTGTGGTGCTCGGCAGAGACTTCAGATTTTGATGCTCTATGAAGGAGCGACCGTCGGATGCTTCTGAGAAATGATCTGATGGCTGAGAACGGAGGCGCTTTTGTGTGTAGAAAATGAGGTTGTGCGCACCATTCTTCGCGGCTTCCTTGCGTAATTTCTCCCGGCTTTTCACTACTTTTCTGCTCTTTTCGCTCCGCGACTCATCCGAACTTTATTTATTACCTAAAAATGCAAAATTAATTAATAAAAATATTTATTCTTGAAAACAATGAAAATACAGAATATGGGATAAAATGTAGAATTACTGCACAAAAGATGAGTTAAATGCCAACAAAAAGGGATAAATATATACAATATTTGGCACTCATCAAATACCCCCAAACCTGAATTTTACTTGTCCTCAAGTAAAACAAAACTAAGGAAATCCTAACTATACCACTGTCGCTGGTCTCTCGAATGCATTTAGCGTATGCACTAAGCCTTTTAAACCACTAAGTGTCCCTAGTGGACGAGTGAAGTCTCCTGAAGGTTTACCAGAGGTGTGCCTACAAAACCTAAGGACAAAATATAAGCTCATATTCCATCAAATGTGACATGTGCAAAACAGTTTAAGCTCACAGCAAATGGAGATGTCAATCTAGCTATCGAAGGCACAATCCTAGCACTGATAACAAAAAAAGACATGTGATAAGAGTGTAAAGTGTATCTACACATGTGTAAAGAAAGATCTGAAGTTATGACTACTAATCACCAAGAGATAGTTTCTCAGGCTAAGAACTGAGGTCGAAATCTAGCTAGCTGTCCGGACTTTACGAGAATTGTGAATGAGTTGGAGGTATTTCACAATTGCTCGCGTTGTACATCAATGGCATACACCCTCCTTGCTTATTACAATGAAACAACAAAAGATGACTATTTACATGACTCTTATTTACATTGACTATTCTCTTTTATTTTTGGAACAAGAGATGATGGAATTGATAAATACTTGATTTTTTTGGTATTTTTCTTCTTTTTTTTTTTTTTTTTTCTGAATATACATCGATTTTTTTTTTTTTTTTTTTTTTTTTTTTTTTTTAAACTGATACACTATTGATACATAACAATAAAGAACAAAAGATTACATGACACTTTGCAAGAGGTAGCCCTTTTTGATGCACCCAGTTAAATTCGATGGTTGTCTTTCTTAATGTAACCTCCATCTTCTATCCCAACCAACCAAAGAACAAACTAGTCAAGTTTCGTTCAGTATTCTAAAGTGATTGGCAATCGTAACTTCCTATCCAACACCTTGAAGATCGAGGCCATACATGTATTGGTAGATCGTGCGCGTGCAAATTTCTTATCACTATGTGAATTGTGCTAGAATCAGGGTGCCTAAATATCTAGACTAAGACTCCTAATAAAAATACATATTTGCACAAGAGTCAACATTTCAAGGTAAATGAGCTCCATTTTTATGATTTTTTTCAATTTTTCAATTTTTTTTGAATTTTGATTTTTCAATTTTTTTTTTTTTTTTTGGAATTTTTCAATTTTTTCAAAAAGAAGGAGTTCGTTTTTAATTATAGCAAATTATCATGGTATCTACTCTATACCCCCAAACCTAAACTAAACATTGTCCTCAATGTTTCAAAATATGAAAAGAATTAAAATGCAACATATGGAAAGGGACATGCTGAGTAGAGTAAAAGGAGAGAGAATACCCGATTTCGGCGAAAGCATAATTAAAACTCCGTTTATTCAAGGCAAAAATCCAACATATTTCAGCCGAGATCATATTGGATTAGAAAAATATATACAAAATGAACAAAATGGTTTTTAAAATTTATCTACTGGATTATATACAAAAAATTCACCATACACTAACAATCTAAAGAGTTGAGGATCAACCCAAAAGAAAAAGTGTAGAGACAAAGAAAGTTTCAAAACACTAAAATTGGACTTAAATGGGAATGAGAGTGAAAAACCGAATGAATTACCCCTAAACCTAAATTGTTCAACAGGTTTACTTTTAAGCACAAAATCTAACAATTTTAAGGGTTCAGGATTCAAAAGGTCTAACTCATAATGGACTGTTTTCGGGATGGGCAAACATGCAATTTCCAACTGTGGCTCTTTAAATGTATTATATTTTGAAGCAAAATAGTCCAAGAGGACTTGGGAAGCACACAGTTCCAATCCTAGATTAGGAATTTTCAGAAAAGTTGGTTTGACAATATGGGTACAAACCAAATCTAGGTTGGGTGGAAGGCCATCAGATTGTGACTTAGGTAGAAGAATAGGCATATTATTATCAATCAAATCAAAATCTTCTAACTCATCTACACATGTCACATCATGCTCACAATCATCAATCAAATTGCCAAGATCACAATCAGAATTATCAACATCATCAACAGATTTATTCTCATGTATCGGCACATCAGGGGAAACATCACATGGAATACTAGAAGAAATATCATGCATTAAGGTCGGGGCAGAGAAGCCTAATGTATTTGAACCCAAAGGTTCCATAACATTTTCAGTATAGACATGTTCTTCTAACATAACATCATAATCATCATCATCATCATGATAGGCATTTTGCAATCTAGGATAATTTTCAATCCTAAGGTCGGAGCTATTACAAGAATAAAACTCTAATTCATGAGGGTGATTCATAACATGTGGTGTTGTTCCTGTTTCCCTAACGGATTCCCATTGATGGGTTTTTTCTGCAATCTCGGCTAAAAAATTCCATGCATCATCCACAGATTTATCAATAAACTCACCATTACACATAGACTCAACCATGGTTCGAGATTTAAAGTCTAGTCCCTCATAGAGGATGACGACAAGTCTCCACTTCTCAATTCCATGGTGCGGACATTCACTCAACAAATCATTAAAACGTTCAAAATAGTGAAAAACAGTTTCCTCATCCAATTGGACAAAACAATTGATACTTTGACGAATAGCGATGGTCCTATGATGTGGAAAAAAATTTTGGAAAAATTGATTAGTGAGTTGTTCCCAAGTGGTGATTGATTGTGGTCTCAAACCGTAAAACCATGTTTTGGCCCTTTCCTTTAAAGAAAATGTAAACAAACGCAATTTCAGAGAGTCTTCGGACAAATGATCAGGTTGCATAGTCCGACAAATTTGTTCAAACTCTCTTACATGAGTATAGGGGTTCTCAGAATCGAACCCTCGAAATATAGGAAGTATTTGTATCATGCTTGCATTTATTTTAAAAGGGTTATTGGTTTGAGGTAAGACAATACATGATAATGGAATTTGTATTGATGGGTACATGTATTCATGGAGAGCACGAGGTTGGTCCATTTTGAAATGACACAAAGCCCACTATTTGGTTTTAAATGGGAAAATTTTAAAAATTTGGTTTATGGGAAAATTTTGGTTTTGATGGGCTATAAAAGAAAAGTTTGGTTTAAAATGGGAGAAAAATTTAATTTTTTTTTTTTTTTTTTTTTTTAAATAAAAAGAAGAAAATAAAATTTGGTTTTTGAAATGGGAGCAAGCCCACTGTGCAAGCCTCTGATGAAATGAAGGCTGCGGCCTACGAAAATCCAAGTTTTAATTTTGAAAGTTTAATTTGGCCCAGTTGGTTAAGGCCCGAAGTTTGTTTTAAAACTTTGGTTTCGAGGTCCACTCTTGAGTGGAAGCAAGTCCACAATCAGTTATAAGCTCAGCTGGGTTTAAACCCAGAGTCCAAAATATAAGTCCAATGGAAAAATTTAAACAAGCCCACACAAAATAAATACAAGCCCACAAATTAAACAACAAGCCCACAAATAAATTATTACAAACCCAAAATAGAAAAATAAATAGCCCAAAAAATTGGGTTAATTATTACAAGCCCACAATTAAAAAATTGGAAGCCCACAGGTTGGGTTCTCTCAATGAATGGGTTTAGGCTTACCTTTTTAGCACAGCCCAGCTGCTCTGATATTGTTGCAAAAACCCAGTTGGGTTTTGGTTCTTTTCCTTGGTGGCGTCCCAGCAGAGGAAAAACAGGTTCAGAATCAGCAGGTCCAACAGCAAATGAAATGAAGCAGATGCAGATGCAAATGCTATGCAATGAAATACAAAATAGCTAAAAAAACACAGATAAAACACAGCACCAATCCCCGGCAACGGCGCCAAAAACTTGTTAGGCCTATGAAAGGGTATAAAAATTATCCCCGGCAGCGGCGCCAAAAACTTGGCAGGTCCGGAAAGGTGTGTAAATGAAGCGTGATAAAAACGGGGGCCTACAGTAATACCGCAAGTGCACGGTCGTCGGTTGTAGCTCGTGCAAGTACGGGTCGATCCACAGAGACTGGGTGTGTTTTGGAGTTTCTAGCTATTTGGGTTCCTACATTGTTGTTGGGCTTTGAAGCCTTTTGGCTTCAATTGGGCTTAATGGGTTTGATAACAATAAAATGAACTGAGCTTGGGCTCAGTTGGTCTTTGAAGTGCAAATGGGCTTTGGCCTTAAACTTAGGCTTTTGATTTTAGAAACTGGGCTTGGTTACTGAGGACTGGGCCTTAGGCTTCACTGAAGTGAATTGGGCTCAGTTGGACTGTGGACTCAGTTGGCCTTGGATCTTTAGCTAAGCCTTTG
Organism: Papaver somniferum; assembly: GCF_003573695.1. Lineage (NCBI taxonomy): Eukaryota > Viridiplantae > Streptophyta > Magnoliopsida > Ranunculales > Papaveraceae > Papaver > Papaver somniferum. The sequence continues at coordinate 130,901,626 of NC_039358.1, read as the reverse complement.
GGGAGGAAGCAGCAGTGTTAAGACTGCACAGCAGAAGGGCAGCAGCACAAGTGAAGCAAACAATGCAAAGCAGCAGAAGTGAAGCAAACAATGCAGTAAAAGAAAACAGCAACAGCAGCTGCAGGGCAGATAGTAATGCAGCAGAGAAAGAGGTGCAGGGCAAGTGCAACACCAGTAGTAGCAGCAACAGCAGGGAAGGCAGCAGCACAAGTGCTGCACAGCAGCTGCAGATGAGTTGCAGCAGCAGCTGCACAAGCAGTGCACAGGAAAGCAAAGGCTGCAGCAACAGCTGCTGCAGCAGACAACAGCAGAGGCAGCAGTGTAGCAGAAACAGACAAGGCAGTGCAGAAAATGCAGCAAGCAAAAACAACACAGGGCAAAAACAAGAAACAAAACAAATGAAAACTAAACAGCAACAAAACAATGAACAAAAGCAAAACAAAACAAGAATGAACCAAGGCCTAAGGCCAAGGGCAGGGGTATGGTGAAGCTGAAAGTGATAACAATGCAAGTAGTAGTAGTGGCTCTAGGCATACCAATGGAATGGGAGGAGAATTAGCTTGCTATGAGAACTAATTCCTCCCATTGCTCAATCACAACAATGCAATAGAGTAAAGCATACAAATGGAGTGGGAAGAAAACTAGCTTGCTCATTGTCACTAGTGAGCACTAGTTTCTCCCCACTGCTCAATCAAAACAGTGTACTGAAAGCTCTAACCTAGCACACCATCACTTCTTGACAATGAATTGAAACACAGTTGAACAAACAAGGAACAAACATCACAACTGAAATTGAAATAACTGAAATTAAACCTTAACAGACATCACAAGGAACAAACATCACAACATGTAAACTACTAAACAGGGAATTAACACAGGGAAAGAAACCACAATTAAACAGAAATGAACATGAATAGAAATGAACAGAAATGAAATTGAAAATTATCATATTAACAGAACTTGAAAGTTCTGGATGTTGGCTATTCCAAACATAGTTATTACAACACACACATAAGGCTATTTATAGTCACAGACCCAAATTTCTCAAAATTATAAAATTAGGGTTTATAGAAAAATCCCCAAATTCCAACAGTGAAATTAGCTCACCTAATCGTCAAATTGACGTCGACCCATCCTTTCTCTGACTCTCCTGTATCACTCCATGCCTTCAATTTCACTCTAGCTCGACCTAATTTACCAATTTTGCACGCCTAGGGTTTCTGAAAGAGAACGTGCAAAAATTGAGAAATTAGATGGACTAGGGAGATGGGAGTAGATGGTATTGGTTGTTGGGTGATGGGGTGATGATGGTGGAGGAGTGGTGGTGGCAGTGGAGTTGGTGGTGATGATGGTGGTGCGGCAGTTGCAGGGTGATGGCTCTGCAGAGGGGGTTGGTGGAGAAGAAAGGGTTCGATGGTTTGGGAGAGAAGGGTGTTTGGTTAGGTAGATGGGTTCGGTCGCTAGGGTGTTAGGCAGGTTCATCGAGTTCGATGTTTCGTGAGATGGGACGCGAGATGCGAAGCTGGTAGGTGAATCAGACGGTGATGCGGAGTGAAGCTTGTAGCGACCGTCAGATTATATGATACAACAAAATCAACGATGCCAGATGGAGTTAGGTGTTGTAGTGTTAGGCGGAGATATCAAACTTTGATGCACAGCAAGGGAGCGACCGTTGGATTCAACTACCATCTAATCTGAAGGCTTGGAATTTCAGCGCTGTGGTGCTCGGCAGAGACTTCAGATTTTGATGCTCTATGCAGGAGCGACCGTCGGATGCTTCTGAGAAATGATCTGATGGCTGAGAACGGAGGCGCTTTTGTGTGTAGAAAATGAGGTTGTGCGCACCATTCTTCGCGGCTTCCTTGCGTAATTTCTCCCGGCTTTTCACTACTTTTCTGCTCTTTTCGCTCCGCGACTTATCCGAACTTTATTTATTACCTAAAAATGCAAAATTAATTAATAAAAATATTTATTCTTGAAAACAATGAAAATACATAATATGGGATAAAATATAGAATTAATGCATAAAAGATGAGTTAAATTGCCAACAAAAAGGGATAAATATATACAATATTTGGCACTCATCATTAATCGTTTTCCAACAATCCCCACATGAATGAAAACTCAATAAAACATGAAAACACAAATAGATCTTGGTAAATCAACATCCCAACCTCACGATCCAAACAGACTGATCGTGCAAGTGTCATACTAGTCATTTCTACGTCCTCTCCCTCACACAAAAGTGTGTTGACCCCAGGGTCATACTATGGATTGCATAAATCATTATAGTATTGAGAGCTTTCATCTTTAGTTCTCACATGGTGAGACTATAGGTATCTTCACCAAAGTGAAAAAGCATGAACTAGTGAACCCTTAGTGACCTTTAGGTCCTAAGTTCCAGTAATACCAAAACCAATCAACGAAAATCACAAGAAAAGCGCAGGAAATACCATTTTAGGAAGAAGTGTCCATGAGGTCTTGAACCTTTGCTTAGTGAGATATTACCGGAATTACTTGCTAGAGAGACAGTGAACTATGTCTTGAACTGCTAGCATTTGTGTAATTCGTGATAACAACCACGGGTTATATCTCCAAGATTGCTGCCAACTCGTGCCGTTTTGTCCAATTTGGCCCTGGCATATCTGTTTCTCATAATGCTCTATAGAATCAAATCTCATTTCTCATAGGAAAGCGACCCACTTCTCATCAGATAGGTGAGTTTCCATAAAGAGTGTTACTGCTACACCCCCACTTCAATCTTAAATTGAAACTATAGAACTCATTAAGACTTCTTCAAAGTCATCCTTCATGGCATCACTATCAACGTCTACACCATAGGGAAGGGACAAGAATAAATTCTCTGATAGTGTTTACCTTACCCAACAATTAGTTGTCTCATTCGAAACCTTGATCTTGGGATCTCCAGTCAGCAAGGTTGAGTATCCTTCATGGCAAGTTTAATTTATGAGCTTAAGCCCTTCCCCCTCGATGCATTTCTAACTATATTTTGGGATAAACCTTTCGTCAAATTGCGCGATATTCTCCTGACTTTAATCCAATCAATGGAAAAACGCCGATGAGATTAGTTATTTTCAGCTTTAGCTATTATATCTTGGCTAACACAAAGTATAAATATAGCTGGCACTGCCTAAGCCAGAGAGGAATGTCTTCTAAAAAACATCTTAGGCACTCGGCCCCCTCCGCGTTGCTTTATCTAACTCATACTCTCAGATTCCAGAATGAATTGAGCAATATCTTTTGTTTGTAAATCTTCCAAAAACAAAACCCTGATGCTAGAGTGAAACATATCCTCGTAGACTTAGACTCCTCTGAGTCAACTATCCAGTTTACTCACAAAGTCCCTCAAGGACAGCAAGATACCTTGATAAATCAAATAAAAGGTATAGAGTAGTTAGGTACCATAATACTCTACTCAGTGCATCGAATGCTATTGCTCTGGACTACAATTATATCTACTTAACTTACTCACAATATAGGCAATGTCTAGACTCTTACAGTTCATTAAATTCATTCATCATACATCCTAAACTCTTGAGTATTCAAGTTAAGATACTCCATTACCCTTTTTTCTTGAGTCTACAGAATAATCGTACGGAGTACAAGCAGGCTTACAATCACACTGATTGTATCTCTTAAGCACAAATTCAAAATAATGAGAATGACAAAGACTACATATGTTAGATTATTTTCTAATCCTCATCCCTAAGATTACATCAACAGGGCCTAAGTCTTTCAAGTCAACGTTCTCATTCAGCGCATGTTTTTAGTGGAATTAATCACATCTATGTTTGTATCAAGTATAAGCATATCATCAACATACAAGCATACAATCACACAGGTATCCTTAACAAGTTACTTGTAAATATACTTGTCAGATTCATTAACTTAAATCCACTACACATTATCATATGATCAAATTTTCCATGTCACTGTTTACGTGCTTATTTTATAAACCATACAAAATTTTGTTCAACTTACAAACTTTGTCATCATAACCTTTCACTACAAAGTCCTCAGGTTGGTCTATGTAAATTTCTTTATCTAATTCACGATTTTAGAAAAGCTGTCTTAACATCCATCTGATGTATCTCTAATTTGTTTATGACAGCAATAACAATTAGCATCTCAACGGAAGTAAATCTCGTCACATGTGAATAAGAATCAAGGAAATATACACCTTCTTTTAGTTTATAGCCTTTAGCTACCAACTTAGCCTAATATTTTTCTACAGTTCCATATACCTAATGTTTCCTCTTAAAGACTCATTTACATCTCATGGTCTTATTCTCTGGAGGTAAACTATAAACCTCCCAAGTCAGGTTCCGACGGACTGAGTCCATTTCACTAAATGAAGCTTCTTACCAGAATGGGGTTTCAGTAGATATCAAGGCTTCTTTACAAGTCCAGGGCTTAGACTAAGCTAGGCATGTTATGAAGTCGGCTTCATAAGAAGTCTCAAGTCTAATTGTTTTACTTCTCTTAGGCTCAACCTTAACTTATCTTCCTTTAAGATAAGTTCTGACTATTTGAAAATAAATCTAGGGGATCAACAACACATCTCTAATGAGGTACAGGTTTAAGAATAAACATGTTCAAAGAACTCAGCATCCCTAGATTATGTAATAGTATTCACAACAAAGTCAAAAAAATCACACCAAAGTCTGAAAAATCAGAACACACAACCAAAAATCTATATGTAGAAGTATACTCAGCATACCTTATATGAAGACACAATCACATTTTTGGTTTCTATCTACTTCTTTTAGGAAGACGAATGGAAAACTTAGTCAAACACCCCCACACTTCGACATTCATAAGAAGGTCATCTACCTATCCATAAATCATATGGAGTTTTATCTGATCCTTAAGGGTACTCTATTCAGGATATACTAGTTAACATGACTGCCTCCCCCACAAGGCCGCAGGTAATCCTGAACTAATCAACATGACAATTATCATCTTCTTAAGGATACATTGTTATGTTCAAGGCTTCTAATTGGTTTTGAACTTCAAGTTTATACATCTTAAGGCTTCTAAGGCATCATCCTTATCCCTAAGCAAGTATACAAGACAGTACCTCGTACAATCATCTACGGAAGTTATAAACCATCTTTTACCACAGTGATTTTGGTTGAACTCATGTCATCTACCTAACTGAATTAATTCTAAAGGCTTAGAATTACTCTGAACATTTGTGCTAAAAGGTTTTAAAGCATATTTGATTCTTCACAGATTTCACTTTTGTGTTCAAAGTCCAAACTAAATTTGGGTACGCAGCCTATGCTATCCAGTTAAGCATTGACTTATAAGTTTACGGTTACAAGCTTACCACATAAAACAATCAATCACATAAAGAAAGCACAAGAATCAACTATGTTCACATCAGTTTTTTCCGTTAAGCTTATATAGACCCAAAGTCCTATAACTCTTGCTTAAAAAATAACTGCCTTGTTACAACAAGTTTTCCAGATTCAATTAAGATCTTAAATCTTTTTCCATCTACAATAGAACAAGATACAAGATTCTTGCATATGCTTGGAACATGAAAACTTCATTCAATGTGAGAGTATTACAGATATGAGCTTCTGCTCGACCTTTTCCTTTTATGCAACCTCTATTGCAGATGAGTTACTCAAAAGAGTTTCTCGACATCCCCTATCCTCTGATAGGAGGTGAACAGGTCTCTGTTTCAACAAACATTCTTGGTGGCTCCAGAGTCCACCTTCTGGTCTCTCACATTGGTTGTTAAAATAACTTCCGACATCATGTCAATAAACTCGTTCTAATTTGTTTCAACTAAATTAGCATTAACTTTCTACTTATTAAGGTTTTATGTTGTCTACACTTTACTACCGTATGACCCTGAATTTTACAAACATAACAATCACCCTTAATTAAAGTAACGCCGGATTCAGTTTTACGAAACATACCTTTCTTATGAAGACTACGGTTAGAGTTGTGTTTGATATTCCCGCCTTTGTCAGCTTTGTAAGACTTGTGTTCATCCACATGCGCCTGGTAGCCATTTTCCTTTTCAATTTCATGTCACAATCTTCGTTTATACTCTGACCACGGACACGGTAATTTCCCAATCACCTAATACACCACATCTCACAAACCTTAGTTCCGAAATGGAAGATAAAATATGAGTTTTGAAGATAATATCTAGATTTACAAACTTCGTTTGAACCACCATATCAAAAAACTCATGATTATCCCATAAAAAATACTTTAGTTAACAACAAAAGTTTGCCCGTCATAATTTTTCAGGAACATTTGTCTGTTTTGTAAAATATCAAAAAAATACTTTTACAACTCCAAAAATTCTGAAATTTTACGTGGATAACTATCAGGATGTCTACTACGTTGTGTCAAAAGGGTTCATCGAAATTCATTCTAGGTTAAGAGATAATCTCGAAACTCTACAGCTGACCAAAAAATTATTTTTGTTTTTCACTCCACAATTAACATCCATGATTCACAAACCAACCAACCATTTTCGATTATTACAAATTATAATGTCTTAAGATTGTTGGGTGCAATAATCAAAAACAAGGAAAAAAATCAAATAAGCAAAAGTTATTGATACTTAGCTCCTTTATAATGGAAGTGATCGATTTGATGAAACGGCCGAGCTCCCCAAATCTCCGCAACAGCAACAAGGCAAAACCTTGGAAAAAACAGAGTGAGTCACGTGTTCAACACGTTGCCCTTAAGACATTAGCGCCCGGCTACACTCAAGAGTGATGCTATAACCCTCACAGGACGGATATCTCCAGGATAAAACACCCTACTACACCTACTACTAGCATATGTAGTAGATGCTCAACTTGAGCTTGGCAACTCCGAAAAAACCGTTAAGGAAAATCGCGAACTCTTAAAAAACGCTGTAAAATATTTTCCCTTTGGGGTCCCTCTAAAATATAGAGCAACCCCTTTCCCATAGATTTTACAAAAGTAGTGAATTTATTTATATAATGGAATCAAACAATTTAAGAAGAAAAACTCCCCGATATGGGACTAAAAAGTTTATATAGTTTCTTAAAACTACTAAAAATTAGAAACTCCACGATGTGGGACTAAAAAGTTTCATTCACAAAATAAAACAATAAATTATAATTTTTTATTATAACTTTAAAAAATTATTTTTTTATTAATCGTTTTCCAACACCACTGACCCATTAATAATTTCCATTTATCATCATCATCAAAACGAAAGACATACTTCATCAATATTTTCCAATGACAGAAAACACTGTATTAGTAATGGAAGTGATGACATTGGCTCGGAAAGACCCAAGCTAAGAACGATTTTTTGCGCACCACTGTTTTTTTTTGGGACCATTGTTTTTTTTTTTGAAAGGTATTTGAAGTAAAACTAAGTCACCCCTTATCTAAATATTTATATAAATACCAATTATCCTATTTATTAATTTTGTTTGATGGTTAGTTAGTGTAACTAATCATTGATTAAGGTTAAATCAATAGATGATTTTTTTTTAAAAGAGGTAGAATTATTGAGTGATTAAAGTAGTAGAAGAAGAAGAAGATGATGGAGAAAAAAATTATTTTGAGATGGGTGAATATGGAGAAAAAACATCCTTTGGGTACTGAGGTATACTTGTAACTTAGTTAATGTTGCTATAAATGGCCCAAAATATCTTCAAAATGAAAACTATAACAAAAAATTTCGACTAGGTCAACATAGTTCGGTTATATTATATGAAGAACATGTAACCGAACTTTCTGCAAATGCAGTTCGGTTAATAAATCCAAAATACACAGGTAACCGAACATGAACTTTAATGGAGTTTTTGTTTTTTCGCTAGCTGATGAAAAATCAAATGTAACCGAACTACTATGCTTGAGTTTACATAGTTTTGTTCGGTTCGGTCGACTCGATCACGTTGTAACCGAACTTTAAACGACAGAGTTTGGTAGGTTCGCAAAATCTTTACGAACCATTCATTCAGCCGAACCATTAGTTTTTCTATGTACTTAATATCTATAGGTTCGGCATGATCGCAACGTTTATAAAACATTGCCGAACTCTTCGTTCGGTTAGCAGAAAAAATTACGACTTAACCGAACTCATTATATAAGTTTTCAGAGTAAAGTTCAGTTAGGAATTTATTTTTACGATTTAACCAAACTCAACATTTGGATATACACAGAAGAGTTCGGTTTTGAAAAAAAATTGCGACTCAACCGGACTCAGGCGTTCGGTTAGGAACAAAAAAAAAATCTTAGCCGAAGTGTTCTTTGTGTTCTTCATCTTTAAAAGTTCGGTTGTAAAATTAGGTTTTTTTCAAAATTAGCCTAACCGAACTTACCACTGTAACCTCCATATTCAACCTATTTTGATGACTACTGCTCAGAATTTCAATCAAAAACGAATTAGAAGTAATGGGTTTGTGGAAAAATATTTATGGACGGGTTTGTTTACAAAAGCTTGATTAATCGGCGATGAAAATTCAATGAATCGACAACGATGAAAATGTGATGATTTTGATTAGATTTGTATATGATCAGGTTTAGATGATCATAAATTGATGAAGAAGAGAAGAAGAAAAATTATAGAATAGAGGAAGAAGAAATTGTAGATTAGTTATAATTTTAATTAGGTTAAAGAATAAACTAGTCATCTCCATCTTTTAGGACACCCCTTATAAGTATAGGGAAGGTGGCCTAATCAAATCATGGTCCCAAAAAAAACAATGGTGTCCAAAAAAATCGTTCCAGGCGAAGGCCAGAAGGCCCAGAATCAATGCATCGGTCAATACCTCGCCTCATTAATTTCGAACGGCAACTGGACCATCGAAAACATATTTGCTTAGTTCACTTCTTAAATCATCTATTTACTATTTTCCGTGTAACGCCTTAGGGCAAGCCCAGAGCAATTGCTCACCTGGCATTGATGCAAAGAACGCGGAGATGGAGGCATCAAGCAGCATTTTTGAAGTCGAAGAAACCTTCAAAATGAACCCCCGAAGAGAAAGGGCAAAGTTTGCAAAAACAGATAAGATTATAGACCAGCTATTAGGAATGGCGTTGACGTCAGTCCTCAATGAGCTCGAAAAGATGGATCTTCTTTATCAAAACTCTACTAAAAGGTAGTAAAATCTTTTTTCACTTAGACCGTGGAGTCGTGGACCACTATCCAAAGTTAACATTCAACAGAACCAACTACGACTCTTTTTGCTGTTGTGTAAAACATGCCAATTTATCACTTTTAGCTTTAGGCTCTAAGTTCACTATTCAACAGATCTTTAGATGGATCTTATTCCAGTTGCATATGGTTTATGATGGAACGCCTCCAATTAATAACAACGGGACACCACGTTTCCAAATTACATGCTCCGAGCATATCCATTACCAATGGGACATAAACCAAGTTTTGCTTGATTGGATACAATCGAGCATTGAGATTCCGATATCAATTAGATATAGACCCATCACATATAGTTGGGTTAGCTCTTACGGAAAATGGGTCATTTGTCCAAATATTTTTAAATCACGGTTCAAATGGACGAGTAAAAAATAGTTTGGGTGAAATGACTAAAAAAAAAATAGTAAGGATGAAACTGGATACATCCTGTGTAAATTAAAAATAAGAAAAAATATTTGAAAATGGGCACGATGAAACTGGTTACATCTTGCCTATTTTTACATTTTTGTCCATTTAAACAGTATCAAATTCTAACTGTCCATTTCACCCAGGAATTGTTGATTTTGGTCTTTTTAACCAATTTTGTGTAGCTCTTAATTGAAATCTAGATAACAATACCTTTCATTGTACTAACCGAATTATTTATGGACTTTTAGTTCGATAAATTATTATTGTCAAAACTCCTGTCTAAATCAATCCTACGAATACAACATATGAACTTGAACGTAGTTATTGGTGAAATAAAGTATGGTACTCGATCAACTAAAAAATTAACCATAAAATAGTCAAATAGCCCTAAAAAATAATTTCCGAATGAAAAAGACATGTAAAATTTAATCTGTTTAAATACCCAGAAGTTAAAAAGATAATTTTTGTATTATCCATTTTATATATTTCACCCAGATTTTTTTTAAACTGGACCAATAAACCATTGTCTTCTTTAAATGTTCTAGAGAACATGCCTTTTCATCCTCAAACAATTACACGGTAGAAATGGTCTAGGATTGTAGACCAAAGAACAAAAAGAAATATTATGGTATCTCAATTTATTACCGAATTCGTCAACGTAATTTATGCATGACGGCCAGGTCCTTTAATATCGAAAAAAATTGCTAGGAAAATCGTCTTTTGTGATACGGGAAGAAAAGAGTTGTGGTCAAACAAGCCGGTGGAATTGGAGTGGTTATCGTCATTACGAGTGCGAATGGCGAAAATTTAACCGTCTTTACACATTTGTTACTGGATAGGTCTAAAAGCCGCTGATGCAATCAAATCATGTCCATTCTCGGATCCTAATCCAAGGACTAGGATTATGTTCGCTTGAACGGAATTAGATTCAACCATCACCGGTTGTTGCTGCTTTTAGTTCAAGGGTGTTAGAAATCCTCGCGCCTAACTAACCTCGAAAACCGGTTTGCAAGATTGGGATTGTCCGGGCTTTATTAAGCACGGGACCTAGGTTGTCCTAGGCGATGTGGTACTATTTAACACATCCCTCAACGACTAGGGCTACGTTGACGGAGTGACACGGAAGCCACGGACACACACTGGCGGGGATACAGAGTGGTACGGAAGCCACAGACACACGGGCAACGCTGAGAGGAACCTGACTCTGATACCATGTTAGAAATCCTCGAACCTAACTAACCTCGAAAACCGGCTTGCAAAATTAGGATTGCCCAAAACTTATTAAGCACGAGATCTAAGTTGCCCTAAACGATGTGGTATTATTTAACAAAGGGGACCACGTTCAATCACACAAGAGATACTAGAACGTCATCTGATTGTTGAAAAATCAGTATAACAAAAATGAAACTAAGATACAAGAAATGATATTGTTATCTTCATACTACAGATCTAAACTTAATATTTGAAAAACAGACTAACCAGAAATTCCAGTATGCATTCAGTTTCATTCTAGCTATTTTTTGTATATCTTTTTTCTATCTTAATTTAAACCAGGATGTAACCAGTTTCATTCTACCTATTTTCAAATATTACTTTTTATTTTTATTTTTAAGTCAGGATGCATCCAGTTTCATCCTAGTTATTTTTTATTTTATTTTTTAATCTTTTATTTAGGCCAGGATGTAACCAGTTTCATCCTAGCTATTTTCAAATAATGTTTCTTATTTTTAGTTTAAGTTAGGATGTATCTAGTTTCATCATAACTATTTTTTGAATAATTTTCCTACCTTAGGTTAAGCAATGATGCACGTATTTTTATTCTAGCCTTCTTTTTTAATAATAACTTTTTTCTTAGTTTAAGTGAGGATGCACCTAGTTTCATCCAACCATTTTTAGATAAAAATTTTCTATCTTAGTTTAAGCTAGGATGCAACTGGTTTCATCCTACCTTTTTTTTTTTGGAAAAAAAAAACTTTCGAATTTACTTTGAACAATGGATCTTGTTTTGTAAACATTTTAAAACCCTTTCCAAATATAAAAGTTTTGTTAAAATCCGACTTATATTTTGCAAGTTATGATCTTTTGTGTAATTGTTTTTAAATAAAACATTAAGAATAGGGATGTTATTGTCTAGGATTTTTGTTGTCCATTTCACCAATTCCTAATGTTTACATGTCCATTTCCTATCAAAAAAGATGTTTACATGTCCATTAGAATCATGTTTTAGGTATATTTGGGCGATCCAATTTCTCAAAATTAACTTCCTGTAAAATAATATAATTCTCCAGAAGAAAAAAAACTAACAAACAACCTATCTCGAAATATCATTTCGAATAAAAAAAAAGAACGGTGGAAGCAAGAAACGGGATCCTTCAGTTCCAAAGCCAGTGTCTAAATAAGGGAGCTTGACTCATCTATCTCAAAAAGTAAAACCCCAAAGCTACCTTCCAAGTTGGTACATTCAAGGGAACCGAACACAAGGCCATAACCCACATAATAAGTTGTTGCAATGCAATGGGGGTGGATCACGGACTGAACTACTAGTGACACTGACACACTAACTGATAAATAGAATGCTACAACATCTATCATATGGTCTTTCCGGGTATATCAACGTTCAGTACATTGCATTGGTTTCTTTCCTAGCACAATTGTTCGGATCACCAAAATCCTGATTTGCCCCCCACAACATCCATTCACCGAAAACAAAAAATGTCTAACGACCCACCAAATCATTTTATCTATGACTGGAGCTTATGAACCAGAATTCTAAAAGTATTTCCAATAGCGGGTCAAGGTCTTATACATACTCCACAAGGAAAAATTAAGCTAAGGTCTCACTCATGGGTTACCCATAATATCAAGCCCTTAATTAAAAGAAGTTTAAATTTAGGTCCCGAATTATTAAAAGACGTTCATATCCTTATGCATATAATCAAGTCCCTAATTAAATAAAATTCAAATTTAAACCCAAAATTATTAAAATTACAATAATTTCTTAGCATGTGTAATTAGGAGTTACACACGCATTTATCTCGTGTAAATGAAAGTTACATATGCATTTATCTAGTGTAATTGTGAGTTACACATGCATTTGACTTGTATAATCATCGTTAAATCTAGTACCAGTGAGACCAATATTACAAATAAACAATTAGCTTTTATGAAGTTATCGACAACCTGAAATATAACAACAAGCAATCAATTTTTATAAGATTGAATGAACAGCAGTACAGTACACGCAACAATGTATATTCAGTTTCGCATACATCTGGCTAGTGTAACTAGCAGTCACACATGCATCTGACTAGTGTAACTAGAAGTTACACATTCATATTGGAATTCAGCATCAAAAACAACCACTACTTCTGGTTCTAGTTCTATTTCTTCCTTCTTTTTAACAACAGTCGCATTCGATTTCACATTGAATCTAGAAAAATCATCAACATCTTCCTAGTGTAATTGGTAGTTACACGTGCATTTTGCTAGTGTAACTAAGAGTTCACGTGCATTTTCCTCATGTAACTAAGAGTTACAGATGTTCACAGAATGTTTAGAATTGAGAAAAGAATCAAAGTTCTTGGAGTTTAGTTTTTACCTCCCAGAGTTGTGCTGCAGTATCTTGAACAACCTTGCATTCTTATTTGCTTTACCAATTTTAGCACGAAAAGTTACCTGAAAAACAAAATTAAACAACAAAAAGGCTTAGATGAAGTATGAACTTAAACTTATAACTGAACAACCTCATTGTTATTTTTAAGCATCAAAAAAAAGAAAATTATCCAAACTCAGAGAGAAATTCTTTCTACAGAATGGTGGTTTGCTATTAAAACAACAAATAGGCTCACATGAAGGTGACATAAAATCAACAGAGAACTTAGTGACATTGGAGAAACTCAAAGCTACTACCTATCCAACCATTCTGTAATCTGGAGACACTCAAAGCTACTACCTATCCAACCATCATAAGATCAAACATGAAAGTTTTTGCTGCTACCTCTATTACAACACTATATGAAAACAACCCAACTAGAAAACCACTTGTATTGCAAGAACAACCATGGTACTGAATACATTTACTTGTTATTACTGAGCTTCAGACACCATATAACTCCATGTAACATCATGACTAATATAATATATCATCTGTGCAGAGCAAAGAGCAGAAGCCTGACTTTTACCGAAGAATTGTAATTACAATACATGAAAACCAAGGACTATGAAAAAATAAATGACAAGTAGCAGCATCAGCAGCTGATTATGATTACAGAGTACATACAATGGCTTGTGTAAACGGAAGTTAGACATGCATATGGCCTGTGTAACCTTCAGTTACACATCCATATAGCGTGTGTAATAAGAAGTTACACATCCATATGACTTGTGTAATCTGCAGTTACACATCCATATGCCTTGTGTACTCAGAGAATATTCTTCATCAGCGTTAGAAACATGGATATCACACAGAGCTACTTGCGATTCTTAAACAGTAAAATCTACTCAATAACACTTATCAACTGAAAATGCAACATACTAATTTGAAAGGTATATAACTAGCAGCTGCTAGTGTAACTTCTTTTACAGTCTACCAACCAATAAAGGAAGTTCTTAGGCATACCACAATATCTTCCAACTACTCTTTAGCCTCATCGACTGAAGAGCCTTGTATGAAGGACAAAATCGAAGTATACCCTGTAGGATGCAACATATATTCTCACAGCACCAGTTTCATCAATAATCTATCGTTGGAAACAAGAATGTTGGAATAATCAAATGAATAATATGGAAACTCACTAAAGCACTAGTAAATGTTTGCAACTACTTTGGTGTTGATGTCCATCAATCGGCAGTTTGGGTATAGTAAAAAAGACTCGCCCAAAAAAAATCAACTAGAATTAACATCAACTGTTATAGGAGATCCACTTGAGATCACTGTGAAACTCATCAAACAAACACGATGATGATGACAAATTGTAAGAGAGATCAATACCTGAAAGCTTTCTCCTCCTTACCTGCGACATTGCTTTCTCCTCTTTACATATTAACTGCAATCATTAATTAAAGAACTCAACTGCAGCTTTATTCTCTTTACCTACAACATTGCTTCCAATCCACAATAACACCACCACGTCTCCATCTATAACTCATGCAAACATAGCCATTCACATCCAATGCTAGCCTGCATTTACATCTCAGTCACCAAACATATTTCCACTCTTTTCTTCTACGAATTCCATCAACATCACACCTCCTTGTTTCAGCTCCAACAATTTAGTTCAAAAATCAAAGTAAAGATTTCAGTTACAAAACCATATAATTAGCAATATGTAACTAGTTCAGGCATATATGCAACTAATAAACTGAATTACGTATCATTTCGGGTTTACTCAAACTTTTATGCATACAATTAGCATACGTAACTAGCAGTTACACATTCAATTAGCATGTGTAAATGCGAGTTACACATCCAATTGGCATGTGTAACTAGTAGCTACATATGCAATTAGCTTGCGTACCCGTAAAGTATGAAGGCGGTCAAACTTCAAAAGCTGACGGTCCCTACCAAAGTATGCAGTTATGGATATTTTAGTCTGTTGTCCATACATTACTTTCACTATGGACTTTCCATGGACTTAAATTGGTTAACGTAGTTCCAGCAGTTAATTAGTCCTACATTTACTTAAACAAACCATTTCCATTACTTACCTATAGGCAGAGATGGGGGCATCTTGATTTGCTCGCAGTAGTAATAAATTCATCACCTCGATCATCATTCACAACAAGCCGATCATTTCTGTTGTTTCAGGAACAATTGCTTTAAATTCTCAATCACTAACTGAACCTGAATCATTCAAATTGGAGTTATTATATAAGTAACTACTTAGGTTTAATCATATACAATACTACTACTTGTGCAAGGCTACTAATTTGGTATACAACTGCTTGTGTAACTGCAGGGTACTCAAGTAACACACATGTGTAACTCCTAAATATATATGTTATATATAATGTATACATAAATAAAATCCACTCTCCTAGTTGATGAATTATCAGCCAGTCTTGAATTGTTCGATTGCTATAAAAAAATACTGTTTTGAAACAGCGACAAACTTTTCAATGCTTCCCCATATAAATACTTGGTACTCAAATTTTAACATTATTGCAGCTTAGTTAGATCGAACTAGATAACAAAAGAAATCACAAAAGAGAAGAATGTTCATAACATGAACCTAACCCTAACTTTATTGAACCTGTGTTTACCATGTCAGTCGTCGTGTCGAAGCACAAACATGTATACTCTTCTATAATAAAATATTTGACCATAATTATTATGCCAGTGCTCATTCTGTACGGTAAGTAGTAAAATTCAATTTTTGATTTAACAATCTAAGAAACATATCAACATCATTATAAGAAAAAAGGAAAAACATAAGCAGAAGAAAGATAACCATACAAGTAAAATCCTAGATTTCACCAACTAAAAATTGATAATCAGTATAAAAAAGTGGAAATTGTACAACTGTACCTTGTTTTGATGGCCCTCATAAATATCCTTACCAAAAATATTTATATCCCTACTTTTTGAGAAGGAAATTAATTTAATTAATAATTCCAAATTTACCCACAATGTAAATTAGATTTATGGCTTTCCCATCGAAAGAAAATCATTTGTTTCATCTTTTTTCTTCTATGCTCCTCTCCCAACGACAGCCACCGCCACCATCTTCAGTCGTCGCCACCACCATTCCAACATCACTAGTTCCACCATGACCTTATATACTTCCATTAACTCCACCACCACAATCTAAACATTCGATTTAGATTTAACAAGGGATTGAAGATGGTGGCGGTGAATATGGTTTTTGATATGAGTTTTGAGTGTGATATTGTAGATGATATTGGAAAAGAAGATGATGAAGTTCGGTGGTGTTTACGAAGGATTTGAACAAGAAATCAAGGAAGAGTTCCGCTGCTACAGATTTGGAAGAAATTAATGGTGGTTTGAGATCGATTAGGGTTTAACTGGAAGAGGTTTATGAAATTGAAGGATGGGTTTTGGTTCATTTCGAGATTCAGAAGGAATTGATTTTGTTTGTAGAAGTTAGGGTTTTAGATGATTATGGATTTGAAGTGGTTTTGATGCTTGAAGATTCATATGGATTTGATTGTAGTTGTTGGTGGTGATGAAGTTGCAAGACCAGTTGCTGCTGCCATGATGAATGTGATGTGAAATTGAGGTCTTGTTGTGGTGATTGAATGGGAGTTTTGATGGTCTGTCGTTAATGAATTTGATTGGAAATGGTGACTTGAGAATTGGTTGAGTCATGGACAAGAAGGTTACAAAGATGATGGTGGTTGTGATGTTGTGTATGCTGGTAGTGTTTAAGCAGCAAGGAAATAGCTGAGCTGCAGATAAGAGTGTTGTTGGTGATGAACACCGGAGATGTGTGTTGTAAGTGAGAAGTAAATGGATAGACTTCGTTTTTATGGATCAACTACGGTTATTGACCCAATTTTTTATGGATCAACTATGGTTGTTGATTCCATTTATGGGATGAACTCCTGTTGTTGACCCAATTTTTTATGGGATCAACTACTGTTGTTGATCCAATCAACTCCTACTGTTGACAACATTTTCTTGGATCAGTATAATCATGCTTGTAGTTTAAATCATGTAAATTTCTTCCAATGTTGAACTTGTGGTGCAATGGTAGCATGACTGACTCCATGTCAGATGATGCGTGTTCGACTCACGGCAAGTTCACTCCATTTACATGGATCAAGTTTCATTGTTGATCCAATTTAGGGGATCAATAATGGTAGTTGATCCCCTAAATTGGATCAACTTCTACTGTTGATCCTTTTTTTTGTTGGATCAACTACCGTTAATGATCCCCTAAATTGGATCAAATTCTACTGTTGGTTCTATTTTTATCTGAATAAACTACGGTTGTTGATACAAAAATATCTGAACCAGTGGTGGCAGCGGCGGTGGCGGACTAGTGGTGGTGGAGGAATGATGGTGGTGTAATGGTGGTGGTGAAGGAGTGGTAGTGGCGGTTGGAAGGTGGTGGTTGTTGAACGACGGTGGTGGAATGGTAGTTGAATGTTGGCGATGGTGGTGAAGTGGTAGATGAAGAAATTTGTTCCATTTCGAAATAAAGAAAAATATTATATGGGTGAGGGCATTAAGGTGGTATAATTTTAAATGGATAAGGTTATTAAAAAGTAGAGACATATTTATTGTTGTATAAGGATATATTTATTGGGTTTCAAAAGTAAGGACATATAAACAATGTACCCTATAAAAAGTTCTACAATCATGATGTATAACAAGCAGTGAAGAATTGTTAAAGAATTAAGGGGTAATACCTTAATGGATCAAGTAAGATCCACCACCATCGTTACTGTAAGAGGGGAACGAAGTAGCAGAACTAGAAACACAAACTGGAACAATCATTCAAGAACAAAAAGTAAGTCCAGATTTAGGTCAAAAAAGCAAAAGTTAACAAATTCGAAAATAATTGACGGGTAATAGAGATTAAGATACTCTTATTACAAATCTAAAGTTTGATTTTCAATCACAAAAGTGCATCGATAGATTGATCAAATCTCAGTTACGAATCAAAATAAAAGTGGCAGAAATTACCTATTTCTTTCGATTTGATGGTAGATCCTACGATTTAATCCCTGTTTATTCTTCTTCTGCAACCTACAAATCAAAACCTATTGATTAATTTATTCGATTTTTGTAGATTTCACAAATTAATCAATTGTTGATGTGTTTCGATTGAAACGTTTCTCTGAAATTTCTTTGAAGATTTTCTCTCAAAAGTACAATTCAGGTGAGATGATAACAGATTTAACTCTGATTATGATTTGAATAACAGATTTAAGATGAAATCAAACTATTAGGGTTTTCCAAATAATTTTCAGAATATAAAAATTCGAAATAAAAAAAATTAAATCTACCGATTGAATGAATAAACTTATCAGATCAAGTTTTTTGTAGATGAATCTTCAGATTTATTTGCTGATGATGATTACCACTTCTTTTCCATTGACTTTCACTGAATGTCCCTAAAAAAATGATGTTGATGTTGAATTTTTAGGTTTAGATAATCATGATCTTTGCTTGTAAACATTAGATTTATGTTTTGAAATATGTTTTTACTGCAAAATCGATTAGAAACTGTGTATTCTCCGCCCTGTTTCCTTAGCCGAGAGAGAATGCAAAAGCAGATGAGAGAGGGAGTGAAAAAGAAAATGAAAATGAAACTGAAATCTATAACTAGTTTTATTAGGTATAAATACTAAAGGGATGTCTTGGTATTTGATATTTTCTGATGACGTCAGCTTCCGGTAAAATTTCAAAATATGGCCCCAGAATTGAAAGTTTTGGGCCCAGAAATATCAAAATGTGAAAGAACGGAGTTGATAGCGAAGGATCCATTTTGTGGGGTTTCTATATGTTGAACCCATATAGTAGGGAGGTGATAGTATTTTTCACAATCACAATACACAAATAGGAACGACGCATAAATAATTGTCAAATATTAGCGAATTCTGATAAATTTGGTTCCAAATATGGCTTAAGACTGTGTTTGATACTAGGAAAATAAAACAATTCCATGAAAATTGTATCCCGTGGACACCGTTTCGACAGGAAGACAAAGAAAGACTTTCCATGCAATTTCATGGAATTAAGTTAAAAACGTACTTTATACCATGCTTTTTATTAAATGAGCTTATAATTATGTTGAATTAGATATGTTACCAAGCGACGATAAAGATGTTATTTCCACGAAAAGATGGTTAATTCCATGAAATTAGATATAATTAAACATAACATAAAGTTAAAATAATATATATATTTAGAAATTCTGTATAACAAAAGTCTAGAATAATGTCCATATTAGATATTCCCTTGGATTTTTATTACAAAAATATTTCTATTTGAATAGTATTTCACAGCAAAAATCAATGAAAATTGGAGCCTTTACTATTTTGCACACCATTCATTCTCATATCAAGAAATTATTTAAGACATCCACCCTGCATTGGAGATGCTCTAGCTGGGTAATCAACATTGATGCTCATTTATGGATCAAGGTAACATTATGGACTTTGTAACTTATATTTGTTTTATAGAAGATAGAGAATATGTTCAGAATATCATGTTCGAGAAGGACAACTAACTCCAATCTGGCAGAGGTTAAAGCTTTATATGCTGCTCTTACATGGTTACAAGAAAACATAGTATTTTCCTTTTATTGATAGAGTGATTGAAAATTCGCAATCACCTAGTTGATATCCTTAGGACATCCACTTTCACCATCAATTGGCTGATATAAGATATTATACAAAACTGCCAAGCAATTTTAGCTTTTCTTCTGGATGCACATTGTGCTTACACATTCAAATTCGCAAATACGGGGACGAATATTTATCAAGAAGATGAACAAGTGGTTTGATACTCACTTAAAAAAGGAGGCCGAGGATTCAATTGTTCCTGGTGGTTACTCTCATAATAAAAACTTTGACCCGATCAGATATCGATGGAGAGGTCCATGATCTAAACATGCCCCAGAGATGATCAAATGCCACTTCAACATGATGGAATTAAATCTTTCAATGTATAATTTCTAACAATCAGTAAATAAATTTTAGAAGAAAGAACTAATCTAAACCCCAAAAATACACTAGTTGGTATGAAGTAGCTCAATTTTTAAGAAACTGAAAAAACGAGGATACCAAGTATACCACAAATTCTTTTGCTTTTAAACACCTATATCAGACACACCTTGTACAATCTTTTCGATATTATAAAGATTAATCATCACGTAGATGTTGGATATAATCTAAACTTCGATCAAGGAATAGATTAAAAGGATCGATCCACGATATTGTTAACTTACAAGTGCATTTCCTTTAATTATAAAGCTAAACTGTTAGAGCATTGCTCGGTCGAACTCACAAGTGTTTCTATCTCAAGCTTGTTGTCAAATTTAGTTGATCAAAACTATATCTTGATTTCTAATATTCATTTAGTCAAGTCTCGGATTAGGATACAAGTGTGTAATTGAGTACCAGACATCACTGCGTTCTACCGTTTGAAGGCGAAGATCAACCGAAGCTTTTGGAGAACTTCATCAACAAAAGGTAAGTGAAGACTGAACCACCTATTACTCAGGTTTTCACCTTTCTATCTATGAGACAATGTCGCATGACTAAGTAGGACATTACATGCATAATAGAAATTTCGAGTCAAGTTCTTATTAATCATTCTCGAAATATGTTGACCAAATATTAAGAACATTTGTTCATACTTGATGAATTTGTTTAAGAACAATTTATTATTTATGACCTAAATTATGATTCAAGATTTAATCATTTGAAAACATCCTGGAACAGTGATATGTGTCATTGATGTTATTCGGGAATGTTTCAAATTGATTATTAGAGAGATATATAACTATTGTAAATTTGGGTACATGTGCATACTAGTTCACATACTGGCACATCTGTTATAGGTCCGGCGCCGCAGTACATATACCCAGTACACGTACCGGCATAGCTATAGTTCGGAAACAACTTTTCGCGTACCCGATATGCACACCTTAAAAAGTTTGTTGTCTCGTGAACCAGTATGGTATGCACACCTTGTATACAAAGCGAAAAAGATCTGTTGACTCCCGAACCAGGATGGTGCGCATACCCTGTATGCAAAACGGAAAATATCTGTTGACTCCCGAACCAGGATGGTACGCATAACCAGTATGCTAACCGGAAAAGATCTGTTGACTCCTGAACCCGTTTTTATCTTAAGGGTATACAAACCCGGTACACATACCATGACAAAAATGCAAACAAACAAGAATACAATACACGTACTAGGTACACGTACTTACCCCGTCAAATATTTTCAGATGCATCAGAATTATTTCTATGAGATAATCGGCATTTGAGCAACTCTCTAAAATACACTATCTAGATATATTTGATCACATTATAACCTATTATTGTGACTCAAGATTAAAGTCTTAAAGTGTTATATGAAAATGGTTAAGCTTACAGTTCTTCTCAGTAGTTTCGGCTAACCTTTCATGAACAAGTCCTTGTACACGGTTGTTGATGGTGGATTTCGTTCAAGGCTAAAATTGTAAAAGTCAAATTAATACGCTGACATCCTGCAGAGGATAAAGCTATCTGATAAGTGATGAGTACCTCTTCACTTTACTAATTCACCTAGAATGGAGCATGTGGCAACAATCCCAGTATTCTGTGAATTAAATACACAAAATTCATCCAGGATGGAGCATGTAGCAACAATCCCAAAAAACCCTGTGAATTTTTAGCATTATTTATAATGCATGATTAGCCTTGTATTTCCTGTGTTGTTCCCACAGAACTCTCATTATTAGTGTGGCATGACGATTGAGTGTTGCTCTCAGCAGATTAATGCGAATCTCCAAGTATCAATAGTGAGGCATGCACGAGATACCCGTACAGGCTACATCTCTCGGTGTGTTATACTAGCCCGATTGAGATCTCTCGATATGTTATACTATCCCGATTGAGCATATCTGGACTGCCCGTGTCAGTCTCACGACCACGCAAGTTGGCCGCATGATTTAACCAGCCTAGACGATCCTCAGCAGGAGCAGGCTACCACCTTAATGACCACCAGCGGGACCGTTTTTGCCCTGGTCGGTCGAATACATACCACGCCTCCCAAACAACCACCGAACGCCAGCCTAAAGTAGGATGGTTGGGCTGGTGTGGAGCAGCTTGGAAAAGCTTGTACGCACAAGACTGCCAATGTCGGTCTCAAAACAGATCGCGGTCGTCCAACTTCGCCCGCATGGTTGGACGACATAGATCGTCCCATGACCGGTTGGACAAGCGTTGTCCTGCACACCGATGTCTCCCCTTATACTTACTTGACCGACCTTCTCACGACCTAGCCAGGGAGGAGCAAACGCTTGCTCGAAGTTCGGCCGGCGTGATGCTTTAAGGGTCACAGGAAAGTCCACTAGTGTTTTAAATTGACCACGACTATCCAACTTCACCTACATGATTGGATGACTTAGATCAAGCCTGTGACCGTGGGACAGGTACACACATGCTCACCACCGGCTCAATATGGGCCCCACATGGTCGGCCTCTCCAAAGGAGGAGCATAGCTTGCCAAACCGTTAGGTTGAAGTCGTGTACACACGACCGATCCAAAATCCTAATTAGGGTTTGCGGCATGTTACATGTGTCGCTAATCGATCACGAGCGTCCATCTTCGTAAGCTTGGACATAGGGTGTAGATGTAAACTTAAAAGGTCCCGAGCATGTCAACATGATCACCGTGGGCCCATCTACACGCATGACCGATCGACCAAGGTCAACCATGGCCGGATGTCTCGAAACACGCGCTCGAAGTAGGCATGTTGCGCGGTTTGCAACTCCTTTGCGACATGGGATTTCTGTTGCAAATCAATCTCAGCCGCTCCTCTTTGCCTGTCAAATTGAGTGGCTTAGATCACACTTTCATGGGACAGTGAGGTACAAACGTGTACGCCGGAAAGCTGTCTACACGCATGTCCGGTCGGTCCTGCCTAAAAAACCTCCCATGCTTGGTTTCGACCAAGCTGAAGAGTGATGCTCGCGCACCTCTTTAAAACCCTAAAATTCCACCAACGGTCGCAGATGAGCGTCATAAGATCATCTCGTCCGTCCAACTCTACCAGCTTGGTTAGGCAGCCCTGGCTAGGAGTTAAAGACCAAAAAAGCATCCCCATGATCACCGTCCGCCACTCTTCCACATAGAGTGATCGGCCAAAGCAAGGCTCTCCCATGCATCCTCCAAACGATCACTTGAAGATGGTTGGACGTGATGCTATTTTAAGACACTTGATCGTGACTTACTCCGTTAAGCCTTAAAATAACGATGCTTCATACATGCTGAATATATTCGATGCATTAAATGCATAGAATACACACGATATTTCATAAATATCGATTTCCCAAATAACTTAGTTCTAGCACCGTATGCTACCTTCTGTGGGTCCCACGATCCACACAATCGAGACATAAAGCATGTCACAAACTGGGGGATACTTACTGGGGTATTGGTCTGGCGGTTTACAGCGTGCAGCGCACAACGCGCCATCACAAGAACGTGTCAGGAAGACAAGGACGTTTAGTAATGATGGGAGAAGTGGGCAAAGACTGATCGTGTGACACTAACACGACTCCACTACTCCATCGCTCCACTTCCTCTACTTCCCACGAGAGATGAGGGTTAGGCTCAATGACTTGTATAAATAGGTTCTCCTCCCTATTTCCAAAGGAGAGACAAGACAGAAACCAAGTGTTGATACAATGTATTCAAACACACAGAGCTTTGCTTACATTATTGCAAGCCAGTTCGGTATTCTGATACAAGTCAAAAACAGCCAACACCTTCATGATCTCAACACCTTCTTCGCTTCCCTCCCTAAGATCAACCCCATCTCCTTCACTTTGTGACCGAAGCAAGTATGGAACGGCCATTTCTTGGTTTAGACCAGAATTGTACAGATTGATCTCTCGAATCATAACACTCCCGTGCAGTGCATTTGTTTAGGGTTTAGATTCATTTCTCATCCACACACCCCAAATTACCAAAACTAGCGGAAATAGTTTTCACCCATAAACAATTGGCGACCACAGTGGGAGATTAATATCTCGGTTGTGAAGTCAATTTCTTCAATACCAATTCAATTTTACTGATTTCGAAAATGGTGGATCTTAGGTCTGGATCAGCAACCTGACGGGACTAGCGCTGACAACACTCTCGGTGTTGATATCCCAATCAGTGGTGTCACCGTGCAGCCAGTCAATACCATCAATGTATCTCGTGGAATTACTTCCTCTACTACCAGCACTAGCGGAGCATGAGGAAATATTCCATTGGGCGTGACACCTCATATCACCAAAGCCAGAGCAGCCACAAACCCTGGCATCTCTTCAAGTGTAACGCCTCCAGCCGTCACCAGAGAAACTGCCACTCCTCCATCAGGACGAGGATATGGAGGATCCAGAGGAGGACAACTCCCTATTACCATGGTGGATTTGATGGAGAGACAAGAAGTTCTCGCTAGGGCCCAAACGGACATGGCTACAACTCAGAAAGAGGTACTCACTTTTCTTGAGACATTAATCGATTGCCACAAGAGCCTAATTAAACGCACCCGGAGAAGGTACTTCAGCGGCGCGGGCCTACATGGACCTGATCAAAGAAGCGATAAACGGCATACTCGATCTCCTCATCGAGATGACATCAGATATGAGCGGTCCTATCATGGAGACTGCTACACTGGGGACTGATCCTCACAACGATCCTCCTCAAGTCAATAGTTTCACTATGAACCAGAGGCCGGTGGATCAGGAAGTGTCTTCAGTGGAAAGTTTATGCGAACTTTTACACCTCTCGAAGAATCAGCGGGCGAAGACGTTTGCTGCAATCAACCAGAGGAAGGTCACAACCGTGCCCTACATGTTACCGCACGCATCAAGGATTCAGAGTTCAAGAGGGCCCTTATCGACACAGGAGCGTCTTCGAATGTGATTACTCTCAAGACTCTCAGGACAACCAAGGTTCGCACGGGCAAGATCCTACGGAAGCCTACTACAATGACAAACTTCGAGGGAAATTCGAAGTCATAGAAAGAGAGACAGACTACCACATGATATTGGGGAGACCGTGGCTTCATGAAATTAGGATTGTCCCTTCGACATATCACCAGTGCCTGAAGACGATGCTGAATAAAGAAGTCGTTCGTATCCCTCCATCGCTGTCTCCCTATGCACCGATATGTGGAGTGGAATTGTTTGAACCAAGAGAATCTCCGCATGAAGGATCAGACAAAGTTCATTGCATACCACTCCCCACGTGGGCGTCAATTCAGGAGGAGGACCGACTCGCATCATTGAGGGCTAAGCCCCACGATGCGTCTTTGCTGACAAGGCGTTCTTCTTCATCTGGTGAAGCCGCAACCAACGCTCACGCTAAGAGGGAACGAACTTTTGTGGAAAGCCTTGACCATAAAAGGAAAAACGTATACTGACGCCGCTATTAGCAATGAGCAGGAGAGACTGTTACCCAGTCTCCCCTCCCAACGGAATGCTACAACAATGACGATCCACAGGAAGAGGTGCTGGATGCTCCACCACAGCTGCAAGATGGCACCAACTCCATAACTGATGAGCTCGAAATCGTTAACATCGGGAATGAGGAATCTCCTAGTCCTATCTCCACCAGCTCAACCTTGTGTACGGGTGAATGCACGAACTTGTACAACTTATCAAAAAATACCATGACATATTCTCTTGGACGTATGAAGAAATGCCCGGTCCAGATGAAAAATTGGTCACCCACCATCTACATGTCATACCTGAAGCCAAGATGATCAAGCAATCTCAGAGGAAATTCAGGCACGAGTCAGAAGAGAAAATCAAGACTGAGATTCAGAAGTTGCTTGTTGCTGGCTTCATTAAGCTCATCCATCATCCGACCTGGTTGGCTAATGTGATCCCGGTGAAAAGAAAAACGGACAGATCAGGTGTTGCATGGATTTCAGAGACTTGAACAAATGCTTCCCAAAGACGATTTTCCTCTACCTAACACTGCATGTTAGTAGACTCCATCAGCGGACACGACATGTTCTTATTCATGGATGAATATAGCGGGTACAATTAGATAAGGATGTACGAGCATGACGCAAGTAAGACAGCTTTTCGAACTCCACTCGTAAATTTTTATTATACTGTAATGCCATTTGGTTTAAAGAATGCTGGTGCAACGTATCAGCGCTCTATGATGACAATCTTCCACTAGAGCCGATACCTCAAGGGAGCAGCCTCAAGAAGATAACGATGTCTGCACGTCATGTCGAGAAAGATCCGGGCGAATCACTCTATCAGACGATGGTGCATGTCTATCGTGCTATGTTGGAGAATCTGCGCCTTTTGGTCATCTTCTGGACTTCGTGAAGCTGTTGAACGCTCATCTACAACAGCATCTGCCCTGCTAGAAAGAACCAGGTTTGCCAGTAATTAAGAGCCTCATGATATTCGTTACTCAACATACATCTCGCTAACATGCAATACAACCTTAAGCCTTCCGTAAGCTCGCTGAAGCATTAAGAGGAAAGCCACCGAGATACAACATCCTGCGCGTCCAAAATTGCCAACTTCAACTCTAGTACCACATGCACGACTGCCACAATGATGAAACAACGTCCAAGATATTCCATATCTGGATCGACGGTAACTACATCAATGAGAGACGCTTTCAGAATTTGTCTCTCGTGGAAGAAGTAGTTGCGTTACCAAAGGAGATTTCACTTGGGACTTAAGAGGTGCGAAGTTCTTGCAAGTTGCCACCATGCCTCTCCCTGCCAGTCTCTTCTGATCACAGCTTCTTCCAAGAACCCTCGTCGATTGATACCATCCAGAGCTTCACCATATCAACGACCACTACGTACAAAAGACCCATCGGGTATACAAGATGGAGCCACGTAGACCACGCTTGGGGACTGAGGCTCAGCATGAAATTCCTTCGCCGTCAGTCAAGAACTTCTTCAACACAAGAGAGATGGTCAATCAAGAAGCATGTAATTCGCAAGGGGAAACCAAACTGAAGAAGAGGCCGCTTCAACACTCTCTTCAGCAGAAGCCGCTTCAACGCTTTCTCCACCAGAAGATGCTTCAACGCTCTCTCCACGTTCGCTTCAGAAGCTGCTTCAACTCTCTCTCCAGGAGACGCCTCCACGTTCTCTTTAGAAGCATGCTTCTCTCCAGGAGCCGCCTCAACGTTCGCTTCAGAAGCCTGCTTCATCGCTCTCTCCGGGACCTGCTCGCTCCAGAAGCTGCCTCAACGCTCTTTGTAGGACCCACATTCACATTTGAGCACACAAGGTTCATTTTTGAGCAAAGCAAGAAAGCGGTGGGTCCTACGTTCGAGCGAAGCAATCAGCAAGGCCGGTGTTTGGTCAAGATAGCAGGGCCGGTGTTTGGTCGAAGTAGCAAGGATGACACTCGAGCAAGCACATCAACTGTACGGGCAAAGCAGGCGCAGGACAGGGCCGACGTTTGAAACATGTACACGGTGGACCCGTGTTTGATCGAAGCATGCACAGCTGCCCATGTTCGAAGCAAGCATGCTCGCATCGGTCCCCACGTTCGACCGAAGAAGGCACGCAGTGGACCCACGTTTAACCGAAGCAGGCACATCAAGCCCACGTTCGATCAAGCAGGCGCATAATGAGTCCCACGGTTGAGCGAAGGAGGCGGTTCCACATGCCTATCAAACAGGTGCAATAGGGTGACGTTTGGTCGAAGCATATACATGGTGGGGTCCACATTCGTCCAGGGTTACATGCACGGTTTTCTATGGGAATAGGAGTATACAAGTTTTATTCCTTTCTTGGCTCAAATACCCGAAGGAGGAAACCGGTCCCACCGAGGTCGTGGTCAGACCTGGTATACTCACACGGATGATTGCCAACATGGCTGGCCAGAGTCCCTCCATGTAAACTTCCTTTATCTTGTCTTCTTACGTGCATATTGTCACCATCTGATGCATACACCACAATAATGTAACCATTGTGTGCTAGTCATGGGCTTAATGTTGATGGTGGATTTCGTTCAAGGCTAAAATTGTAAAAGTCAAATTAATACGCTGTCATCCTGCAGAGGATAAAGCTATCTGATAAGTGATGAGTACCTCTTCACTTTATTAATTCACCTAGAATGGAGCATGTGACAACAATCCCAGTATTCTGTGAATTAAATACACAAAATTCATCCAGGATGGAGCATGTAGCAACAATACCAAAAAACCCTGTGAATTTTTAGCATTATTTATAATGCATAATTAGCCTTGTATTTCCTGTGTTGTTCCCACAGAACTCTCATTATTGGTGTGGCATGACGACTGAGTGTTGCTCTCAGCATAGTAACGCGAATCTCCAAGTACCAATAGTGAGGCATGCACGAGATACACGTACATGCTACATCTCTCGGTGTGTTATACTAGCCGATTGAGCATATCTGGACTTCCCGTGTCAGTCTCACGACCACGCAAGTTGGCCGCATGATTTAACCAGCCTAGACGATCCTCAGCAGGAGCAGGCTACCACCTTAATGACCACCAGCAGGCCCATTTTTGCCCTGGTCGGTCGAATACATACCACGCCTCCCAAACAACCATCGAACGCCATCCTAAAGTAGGATGGTTGGGCTGGTGTGGAGCAGCTTGGAAAAGCTTGTACGCACAAGACTGCCAATGTCGGTCTCAAAACAGATCGCGACCGTCCAACTTCGCCCGCATGGTTGGACGGCATAGATCGTCCCATGACCGGTTCGACAAGCGTTGTCCTGCACACCGGCGGGCCCCCTTTCTACTTACTTGACCGACCTTCTCACGACCTAGCCAGGGAGGATCAAACGCTTGCACGAAGTTCGGCCGACGTGTGTTTATGGGTGAAAACGGTTTCTGCTGATTTCGGTAATTTTGGGTGTGTGGGTGAGAAACGAATTTAAGCCCTAAACAATGTACTGCACGGGAGTACTTTAGATTCGAGTGATCAATCTATACAAGTCCGTCCTAAACCAAGAAATGGCCGTTCCAGACTTGATTCAGTCACAAAGTGAAGGAGAATGGGTTGGTTTTGGGGAGGGAAGCAAGAAAAGCGATGAGACCAGAATAGTTGATTTCTGGAAGAGTAGTTGTTTCTCCACGACTTGTATCAAAAAGTGAGAATATAACAAAATGGAAAGTTAGCAAATGTTTTCTGAGTGTTGTATGCTCCTGACTGAACTTGTTGTTCGGTGGAAATAGGTAACACCTATTTATACAAGTCGAGGTGTAACGTACTTTGGTCTCATCAAGGAACGGAAAAATGGGTGAGTAAATGAGAGGAGGTGGTAACCGTTAACGCATGGAATTGATGTTCCATAAAAAAGAGCGTTTCACCATTACTCCCTGTATTTACTAACCGCCTCATCCTTATGACACTTCCTTATGACGGGCGTAGTGTACGCCGCACGCTGTAACCGCCAAACCAATACCCAAATAGGATCCCCCAGTTTGTGATATGTGTTGATGTCTCGAATGTTTTCGTAGAAAACATGTAGCATATTGTTGTCGCCTGGCAAGTTGAGCTTGGGAGACTTGCTGGCTTGGTGACCTTCGACGGTCGAGATTTTGCATCTTAAGAGGAAAGGTAGTCGTCGATCGTCGCACGCTTCTGTTCTTGGTAGCCGCATAGGGAAGGCCAGCATGGTGGCGCGGCAAGGCATTCCATTGGCATGGCATGCCTTGGCGCGGTTTGGCGTGGCCGAACTAGGGTTTTGGGTCAAAGGTTACCATGCATTGTCTGGTAACCTTGGACGGCTAGGATTTGCTACTGGGATTGAAGGGCGACCGTTGATTGTCGCACGCCTTCGTTTTGGTAGCCGTATAGGGAAGGCCAGTATGGTGGTGCGGCAAGGTTGGCATGCCATTGGCGCGGTTTGGCGTGGCCAAACTAGGGTTTTGGGTCAAAGGTTAACATGCGTTGTCTGGTAACCTTGGACGACTAGGATTTTCTCCTGGGATTGAAGGGCGACCGTTCATTGTCACACGCCTTCGTTTTGGTAGCTGCGTTGTGCATGGCTTTGTCTAAGTTTTGACATGTTGAAACCCTAATTAGCGCCCTTTACTAGAATTGTCGTAGAATTCGCGTACGGACTCTGATTTTGACGGTACGCCCCTCCATCTGACCGGAAAAGAATTATATATCTCCTCACGAGGGAATATTCATGTTTGGAGCTCGTTTGGGTGGTGAAAACAACCCGACCGTGCAAACCATGAAGAATTCAGGAGGGATGGCGGCATGGCCAGACTAGATTTTGGGTCAAAGGTTACCATGCGTTGTCTGGTAACCTTGGACGGCTAGGATTTTCTCCTGGGATTGAAGGGAGACCGTTGATTGTCGCACACCTTCGTTTTGGTAGCCGCATAGGGAAGGCCAGCATGGTGGCGCGGCTAGGTTGGCATGCCATTGGCATGTCATGCCTTGGCGCGGTTTGGCGTGGACAAATTAGGGTTTCGGGCCAAAGGCTACCATTCGTTGTCTGGTAACCTTGGATGGCTAGGATTTTCTCCAGGGATTGAAGGGAGACCGTTGATTGTCTCATGCCTTCGTTTTGGTAGCCGCATAGGGAAGGCCAGCATGGTAGCGCGGCTAGGTTGGCATGTGGGGCCAAGGGCTTGGCATGCCATTTTGCACATGGTGCGGCTAGCATGGCTAGGTGCGTTTGGCTTGGAATGGCGGGGCCAAGGGCTTGGCATGTCGTTTGGCACATGTGCGGCTAGCATGGCTAGGTACGTTTGGCTTGGCATGGCGGGGCCAAGGGCTTGGCATGCCGTTTGGCACTTGGTGCGGCTAGCATGGCTAGGTGCGTTTGGCTTGGCATGGCGGGGCCAAGGTCTTGACATGCCGCTTGGCACATGGTGCGGCTAGCATGGCTAGGTGCGTTTGGCGCGGAGATATGGCTGACATGGTTTTCCATTGGCACGGTGGTGCGGCTGGAATGGTTGGCATGCCTTGGTGCGGTAGCATGAGAATTTAGGGTTTTGCACAGATGATGTCAGTCAATGTTAAAGGTTCTGCCGTGGAACATGACACATAGAAAGAAAAAAGGTACCCTGGTAATTCTTACATAAGCATGCTGATCAGTTCAGTAAATGTGCTTATGGTCATAATGACGTCATGCCAGATGTGCGGTTTTACG
Source organism: Papaver somniferum (assembly GCF_003573695.1). NCBI lineage: Eukaryota > Viridiplantae > Streptophyta > Magnoliopsida > Ranunculales > Papaveraceae > Papaver > Papaver somniferum. The sequence continues at coordinate 130,870,209 of NC_039358.1, read as the reverse complement.
ATTTTAACCCTAGGCTAAAAACCACCATCAAAATTAAGTCCCCTGCTTAGCTCGGAACGGGAGCATCGTTGCGAGGTAAGCATAAGATGGTTCCAGGATAGGACAAGAAATCGAAACAACAAATCGTGATAAGATGGTCAGGAAAGTCCGACTAACCTTTTTCGAGAGGTAAAGAGAGTTCGTGTTTTCCGTGTTGGTGACCTTGCATAGATTGTGTTGGGGACACGTGGAATGGCGAGATGAGAATTACCGGCTTGGTCTGGACATGCATATCCTCAACTGGGTTAGGGAACATCGCGACACTGGCTCGGCTAGTTTGTTGGTGTTAGCGTGGACAGCTTGGAGAAGCATAGCATGCGCGGACGGCTTGGAGAGGCAAAGCATGCGCGAACGGCTTGGCATATGGGGCCAAGGCAATGGCGCGGACGGCTTGGAATGTGGGGCCAAGGAATGGCGCGGTCTTGGAAAGGCAAAGCATGGTGAACGGCTTGGCATGTGGGGCCAAGGCAATGGCACAGACGGTTTTGGCGTGGTCTTTGCGGGATCAGTTTCCTCTTTTCCTTACTCGGCTCGAATAGGAAATCCTTTCCATGTTCAAAACTCCCAAGTATTATGCTTTCCGCGTTTCTCACCAAACCCTAATCATCTTGTATGGACAGATGTGAAACTTTCCTCATATTTGCTGGTAGAACAGGGTTTAATTAAAAATCTGATGTTCTTCCTTAATTCACGGCTGGTAGAAGTCTTTCATTTCCGGGACCTTATTGCCCTGATGTTTATAAGAGATGATCTTGGATCCCTCGTTCGCACAGGTCATCTTGAAATCGTGCCCATATTCTTTCACAGGTATCGTCTCGCTTTTTCTACTGGTTTCCCATTTTGTCCTCTTTCTTATGTAGGTTTCCGGTGCAGACAGGTTGAAAAATTAACCTTTTCTTTGGTTTTGTAGCGCGTAATGGGATCTTCCAGCGATGATCAGACCCCTAACTCTTCGGAGAGAAATTTTAGGATCGGCGAAAACCAGTTTTCTTCTCATGAGGAGGCATTAGATAGAATTGAAACTCTGTTCCGTGAAGCTGCCGAAATTATTCGGGACATACCTTCTTCCTATCTAGGCGAGGTGCGGGTGTGTGTCCAGACCCTCTTGGCTTTGGTGAACATGAAGGAAGAGTGGGAAGATTACGAAGTATCCCAACGTATTGAGAGGCTTCAGTGTAACAAAACTTCTTCACCGCCAGGTGCTAGGGCGGAACGGTCCGCCTCTTGGTTGAAACGGCAGAAAACTGAGTTTGTAAAACTTGTAGGAGAAGGCCGTCATAACTTCCCTGTCCAAGACGGTGTCATAGTCCTTGATTCCGATGTAGATGAATTGGAGAATCCTCTTCAAGAGGTTGCTGAGGAGATTGTCGAGGAAGATGATGCTGCGGTTGACGCTGAAACTGAAACAGCTTACGGAGCGGACAACGAAACTGTTGTTGGTGACGTTGGGGAGTCATGGTGGCCTATGTTGGGTCAGGTGTTGAAGCGGATGTCAGGAAGAAGATGATAGGTGTCTAAAACACCATAATATTTATCTATTGTTTATGCTTTCTTTACTAAGTTTCTTGTAAAATATGTATCTTATGTTTGCTTTTGAGTTTATTAGGTATTATGGAGTCATTTGGAACAAAAGAAGGAGAATACGTCAATTTGGAGCGTAAAAGGCAAAAAAGTCAATGCGCATGCGAGTAATACTTGGAGCCAGTTGAGGTTATGGTGGAGCAAAAGAGATGAAGAATGAACTGTCAGTTCCGCGTAACTGACAGTTGAGCTGGAAAACAGAATGGCAGTCAGTTCCCTGAAACCGACTGGGAAAATATCACTTTGGTGTCCCTTATCCTTTTAGTGGGTGCCTATATCAATATTCATTCCTACACTTACCCCAAATCGTACCTACTCTCGATCATTATTTTCCCTGAACCAGAAATTGAGAAAGAGAACAGAAAAATGGTTGCGGCTGCTGAAATTGAGAGAATCAGTGGGATGAGTTGATGACAAAGATCGATTGAGAGAAGAAATGAGATGAATCCATTGCTACTGGTAAATTAGGTTAAGGAAATGGAGGAAGTAACGAAGAGGAAAGGGTTAATACTGATGCAAGAAGGAGAGGTTAAGAATGGGTTTGATTATGCTGCTGATGGAGGAATTTATGTTGTTCTGGGTATGAAATTGAGGCCGAGAAGAATGGGTTGATTTCATATTTCAGTTTGAGTTCGAATTAATGAAGAGATTCAAGGGAAATTGGGTTGTTTCTGTGAAGAAATTAGAAGTTAGGGTTAGCAGAACTGAAATGGGGATCTAGTGAAATTATATTTGCTGTTGAAGAAATTGGATGAATGGGTTTGTGTTGGAATCATGTCTGGATCGATTAACAGGGAATATTGTAAGATGGAATTGCAGGTTAAGGGTGTTTGCCGAGAAGATGATATTGTGCTTAAAGGGTTTTGACAGGATTATATTGCTGTGAGATCAAGAGAGGAGCAGAAGGGTTTGAACTGAGAATTACATCGCAGCTGCTGACTAGAATGGCTTGAAGCAAAGCTGGAGAGAATCTGTTGCTGCTCCAAGGAGATTTGGGTGCTGTTGTTTTGAGATGAGGAGTTCGCTGAGAAGATTAAATATAGAATATGGTGACTGATTTTGAGCTCGAGTATGAGATGTAAACAGGAATGAAGAAGCTGCTGCCTTGAGGAGGTTAAGCAAGAAGAAGATGGATTGCAGTGGTGGATGAAGCGCAGGTACTGGAGACAGTAGAGCTACAGTTAGAGAAACTGATGAGAGCTGGGTACTGAGACTGAAATGGAGTGAATGATTGTTCATGTTGTTAACTAGAATGAGTTACAGTTGGAGTTGTTGTTGTTGCTAACAAGGGTTGGAGTCTGTAATGGTTTTGAATGGTGTTTGATGCTGCAGTTGGTCGTATGCCAGAGAAGTGGTGGTTGTTGCAGGTTATGCTAGGAGTGTACAAGTTGCATTCATTGATGGAATTGATCAGATTGAACTGAAACTGCAATGGATTGATGGTCCCAGGGAACTGGTGCTTGTGGTGTATGGAGCATCTGGAGCCGATGATGAATAGGTTGGAGGTATGCTGTACCTGGTGGATTCTGCAAAGAAGTTGACATGAGACTGGTGGATATGATGCCGCAGAATTAATGGGATTGTTGAGCTGGTGAAAGAAGAAGATGGTGGTTATGTTGGTCTCAGGCAGGAGAGGGATATGGTGCAGCTGGAAGAGCTCGATTGAGTATCATGTTGAACTGAGCTGGGAAGAGTACCGTGAGTGGTTGCAGGCAGCTGTGATAAAGGTTGTGCAGGCATGAAATGGAGAGATGGCTGGTTCCGAGATGCAGTACAAGGAAATGATGGAGATTGTTGCTGCTGAATTGAATGGAGCAGAGAAGCAACAGGGAATGATTGAATGGATTATGTGAATAAATAGATGTATGTTAGGCTCTGCAGGGATGAATTATTGAAAGGCCTGAATGCAGCCTGGATTGATCGGAAAACAGTCAAAACTCGTCCGGAATCAGTTATGGCCGAGTTGACTCGGTGAGTTAGCCCGAACCTGATTAATAGAGAAGAATTTGGACCTGTTTTATTGGGCTTCACTCATGGGCTGGCTCAACGACAGAGTTGGAACGTGAAGGCACATAAAGTATATAAAAGAAGGGTTCTATTTCCATATGATCTTCTCTTCTTATTTTTTTGCCTAGGGTTTAGAAACATGATAGGTTTTCTTTTTCTTCTTGTTATGAACTCCACTCACATGTTTAGATAATTCTCTTTTGGTTAAGGAATAAGTTGGAGTTCCAACCATGATATTTATAAAACGAATTAGTTTTGTCTCCATATTTTGTTGCTTATGATTCACTTTTAATATTGTTATATGATTTGAATGCATGTTTAGTCGAGTCGCGAATCGATTGAATTAGTTTTCATCTCTATTGCTAGATTAGGGTTATTATACGCAAAAGTGATAATTCCTGATTGCAAGTAGCATAATTGTGAGTATTGCTTGTATTGATACATCCTAGTAGTCACAAGTGGATCATAACCTTTGTTAAAACGGATTAGTGCTTTTACACGTTTGTTTGCATTGATTAGTCTTATTTCATAGAACTTGGTGCTCTTAGGGAGTTAAACTTAATTGTGCTTTTACACTTTAGGTTGCTTTCTAGGTAGAATTCACATTCGCATCTTTTAATGTGTTTGTTGATGATAAGAGGAAATTAGCGGGATATTCTTGCGATCAAGGTATCCTAAGACTTTTAATAAATTGAGATTAAATATCAATTCTAGTTATTGTTACAAATTCATGTTTTTGAATGAAAACTAATCCTTGACCAATATCTTCATCTTATTGATTTGCTTGTTTATTTCATTATTTGCTTTTAGTTTATTTTCCTTTACATAAAAATCAGAAATCCCCCCTCGTTTATTTAAGAAACCGAAACATATCGACAACCTAGACCTCTCTGTGGGAACGATCCTTTCTTACCCTTGCTATATTATATATTTTGAGTAGTGAGAAAGTGTAATTTATTTTTGACGCATACGACAGCGATCAGAAGACGGATGTTGTTGTCGCTGAGACGGTTTCCAGGTGGGATGTTGAGGTGCCGGCTACTACTGATATTGCTTTCGCTTGAAACCTTTGTTGCCCGAGAGATTGCAGGGGAAAGTGCTTGGAGAAGCTCTGACAGAGGAGTTGGCAACTCGTGCGTCTGCTTTTGATGACCAGTTTCCCCTTTTTTGTTGTTTCTCTTTGTTGCATAGACACCTTGATGCTTTTGCAGACTTATTGTTATCTTCTTTGTATTCATGGCGAAGTTAGGGTTTCGTCAATTAGCATCCCGCTTGCGGTTTCACATTTTTGAATAAAACTTCTCATTTGAAAGGCCTCAATCTTCCATTAGAATAGGTTGTTCGATCTTCCGTTCCCTTCAGAGCTCTTGACTAATTGAATAAGGCATTTCATGTATGTTTTCGGCTTTTCTGGTCATGATTTGATGGTTGATCGTGTCTTCGGAGCTTCGATAGTGAAGGGATCCCGTGTAGATTCCCAGTCCCCAAGTGTAGTTTGCATCCTGGGTGGTCGGTGGTGTTATAATTTTGAAAGTGGTAGTAAAAGTTCGTTGCTCGGACTTGTAAAGATTTAAAAATAAAAATATATACAAAAAATATTAACACTGGTGCGAGAAACTGGGGCTTAGGATTCGGCCAAATTCATTTCTTAAATGGTTCAGAAATTAATTCTAGGCAATTATAATTCAAAACAAAATGAATATTAACTTTATTCTTTGCCAAAGTAGATTTTTTAAAATATTACTTGTATTTCTTAAGCATGGCATATCAAAAATCCCTAGGACTAAGCATAAACCATCAAATGAAATCACAAATAATTAATTAAAATCTTAATTCAATTAATATTGATGCAAAAAGTAAATATAGAATTAAATAAAATTACCACATAGATGAATTAAGGCTTCCTCTATCGCCCAAGTGTTGGGGTTTAGCTCCTCATATTAATCATAATCTCAAAATACATGTATAAAGCTCAAAAGTTGATTAAAGGGAGTAAAACAATTGAGCAGAAAAATTGCAACAGAAATAACTGTTGCAAAGGCGTTGTTCAACTGTTACAAGAAGAACGATACAAATGTTATGATGTTGCAAGACCCAAACTACGACCCACTACGCTGCGTCGTAAACACTGTTGGAGAACGACTGTCTATGCAAGTCCGTTCTTCGTGTTCTTGGCCTTCATCAATGGCAGCAGCAGCAGAAACTCAACTCGTGATTTCTGCTTCCTGCGCTCTCCTCTCTTCTCCCAACTCTCGACAACCCTGGTAGTCGACCCAAGGAGCCTTTATATACTCACATGCACGCTGAAATCCCTCACAATAACTCCAAATAATTCTTCTTTACTCGGGCAGTGAAGAGAGAATATTTTGAGATATTTTCTTTCTCCACGCGTTTCCAGCTCTGATTCTTCCTTTTTTCAGACTTTATACACATCAAACAATAGTTATAACTCTCCCAGATCATCTCAGCCATACGCAACACAAGAAATCCCGTGAATAATTCTTCTCTGCACGTTCTCCCCTGTTTCCAGTTCGTGGCTTCCCTAGCCAATTCTAGCCAAATTTAATCGACCACAACACTCGCAATAGATTTCTAAATGTCCCAGGAACAATACCACAGATTTTCAGCGATTTAATCTCCCTATAACACCTTCATTTTGTTGATTGAATATCTTCCAGAGAGTAAAAATATTTTCCCGCCAAAAAGTTTATTTGAATTTGAGAAGAAGGAAGGGTGTCCCCCTATCATGAACTGGGGTGCGAATAGCAGGTGTCCAACTGAGGTGCCTCTTAACCAATAGTGAGAGTCCGAATAATAATTGTCCTTCAAGGTTGCCCCAGGTAACTTTTCGAGCTGATTTTTCCAAAATTGTTTATTTCCTAAAAATACATAAAAACACAATATTAGTACAAAAATAGAGTTCCAACAATACGGACATTGAGGACAAATTAGACACAAAAATGTGTCTATCAAATACCCCCAAACTTATTATTTGCTAGTCCTCGAGCAAAACTAAAAAAATAAAACCGAGTTAATCTCGAGTGGGTTTAACAGAGGTGTACCCACAAAAACCATGACTTCTAATTGGTCACAAGTATCCAAAGAGCTATGAGGACATGCATATTCTCAACCTATCTCCAAGTAACTAGAATGCCAGAGAAATTAAAGGTGTCAGCTCTAAAGCTGACTGCTAGATAAAGAGATATCTGGTACACAGCTAGATAAACATTGTAAGATGCGTCCGCTGCTTTACAGCTGGATAAGATTAGGAGAGAGATAAAGATGAGAGGGACATATGCTACACAACTGGACTAATTACGTGTGATGAGTTAAACCAGTGCTAGAAAGATCTTGTGCCAGATTGAAAGCAGACTAACAAAGCAACCAAAATGCATCTTTCTTCGACTCTCTCACAGTGCTCAGTAGAAATAACGTCTTCTTCGGTCTTCAACTGTTGATGATAAACTCTCGAACCTCATAGAACCTTGAAAATTAACTCTTCTCTTTGATTTCTTGCTTGACTTATAAATTTCTTCTTCCCTATGGCCTTATTGAACAAAAAGAACGTAATGATGTTTCTTTTTTATTTTTATTTTTTATTATTTTTTTTTCATTTTTTTTTTACAAGACAAAAATTTACATGGCCATGAGAGAAGGACTTTAGAACTTGGATCTTCACAACTTGTGATGTCTTGATATCATGAACTTCAACAACTTATATCATTTGCTCTTGTACTTCTTGTAACTAAGTCTTCAACTTTGATTTTTAAATTATTCTTTTCTATTGTTGCTTCTAAACCTTAAACGTCTTCAACTTTTTCATAAATTTTGTTGTCACTCCGCTTGTTGATGATGATAAGTTTCTACTGAGAGAGAGTCGTAATCCAGTAACTAAGACTACATTGTGAGGTTGCTCTGTCTTTCTGGCCTTTCCTTCTGACCTACTTGCCTTTCCATCATGGATGGTTAGGTCCATCACGGTTACCCTCTAAAAGGAACAAGTTCTCTCCTGAATTTCAAAGATCTCAATGTCTTTTTCTCTAATGTCTCAATAGGTTGTTATCTCTAGCATTCCAATTTCTGTCATTTCGGTGAGAAACAGTATGTAAACTTAGCTAACCGGGTACTATGTGACGCTAGAAGTTTCAAAGATGCGACTAAAATGTTTCTCCCATACCCCCAAACTTAAATCTAACATTGTCCTCAATGTTCTAAAGATGAAACTAAAAGCATGAAGGAGAAACTGTTACCATTTGAAGCAAAAAGAGTTAAGGAAGGATATTACCGTGTTGCATGAGATTGGGTTACCTCCCAAGAAGTGCTAAGTTTAAATTCTTCAGCCAGACGTAGGAAAGGTTTAGTCAACTCGAACCGTATAACAGTAGCCGGAATAACTGTGGGTCTTTAAAACCAAAAAGAGCTGACAAAAGGAAACTGCAGTGAACCAACGAAATGAACAACACTAGCATGCCCTTACCTAGTTTCCTGATAACTATTGCTAATTGTGGTTCAGGTTCAGGTTCTATGAAAGGGTCTAAATAGAATATTTTCATTGGCTGCGTTTCTTCATAGGTTGGATCCAAATTATTAGGTCCTAGAGTCTGGAAAAACTCAAATATGATCTTAGAAGCACAAAGTAATAACCTAAATAATTGCGGATCCTCTAAGTCAATCAGATATGACTTACATAATTGACCACAGTGAGAATGGTGGTCATTCTTAAGCAAAAGTGTCGATTCTAATTTCCTAAGGCATTTAGGTTTAGTCTCACAACTTAATATTCGACACATTTGGAATATAAACGTTCCCACAGTTGGAAGAAAACTATTTGGTGGGAAAACAAAGTCAATCTGGGGATCATAGCCTGGGCAAACCACATCAACCAGAGGATGGGTTTCTGAAGACTGAACTTCTTCCTGGACATCATTAGGTTCGGGAAAACGAGTATGAAGGTAATCTTGTAAAATTGTCGAGGCAGAGATATCAAGTCCTAAGTGAAGGAACTTTCTGAGAGTTAAAGGTAAGGCACTATGAAGGTGATAATCACCCCCAAACTTAGATTTTTTAGTGTCTCTAGATAAACTAGTTACAATCTCCCTAATTTCTGGATCGTTAGATTCTTGAAAATGGTCAATTGATTCTTCTAATTTATTATCAGGTAGTGCATCTTTACTCATCTCTACGGGTATATCTTCTTCATCTAAGATTATTGTTTCTAAGTCGCTAGACTCTAAAACAACATTTTCAGAATAAACCCGTTCCTCTAAACCACTATCGGCTTCATAATCAAAAGGAAATACTACATCGTCTAAAACGGTGGTATTCCTAATCAAATCCTCGTCCTCTTGAATAGGTGAATAATCATAAAAATTATTTGGATTTAAAGTAGAAATAATATAATCACTATAAAGCTCAATTGGATTACTAGATTCCTGATCACTATGCCTACATATTTCAGATTCTTCATCACTACTATCCTCATCATCATAATAGTACGAAGATGATTGGACCTTATCTAAATAAGTAGTGTTACCAATTATAACCTCGTTCTTTTGATTGTGTAAATAACTATCTTCATTCTCAAGGGTATTATTGGATACACTATATTGGCAATTCAAGTAATTTCGAGAAATTCTTTCGTTCGTCTCAGCTATCCGCTTGAGGTGGTCTTCTAAAGAAGGTTCACTCATTATTGTAGTTCTTTCGTCTATAATTATACTATTCATATCAGCTAACTTACGCGTCGACTCAGCTAACTTACGTGTTGACTCTAGTAAAGAGGAATTATCAGAAGGATCATAAAAAGGACTACTTTTCAATAGTTTGATTGTATCCTCTAGAGACGAAGAACTAGTACTATAATCTTCTTTCTCGTAAGACTGATACATGTGTGGATAGTAATTGGGCTCCACCAAAACAAACCTAAAGATTTCTAGCAAACAAAAAGCATGATGGTTCCACTTAGATTGTTTCTAGACCAGCTTCTATCTTTCGAAAGGGAATTCGTTGCAATTTGAGCAAACCCCTCTGGAATCAATCCGAGTCAAAGTAAGTTGAATTGAGGCGAGGGAAGATCAGTGGAGCTTTGATACCCAAGGCCTTACCGCTATCACAAGGCGGCGCAGTCACGCGTTCAACTCACAGAAACCATCATGAACTTTGGAGTGTGATTAAAGAGCAACCAATATTTTTCGAATGAGTTTCCTATTAAGCTCGTTACCCTATCGGTCTCGTTCTATTCCAAATTTTAAGCTTGGGTTCGCGTTAGGTTTCGTTTTCCTAAGGCGGGCAAGAAGGGAGCGGTGATGAAATCCAAACCCTTATCTTGTATTGGCCAGGCCTTGCCCTTTACTAGGAATTTAAAAACAGTCCAAATTTGTCCTCAATCAATGAATCACCTTAAGGAATACAGTAACTCGCTTACAGGAGATTCGCGAGTGTTTCGATGGACTTACCTCCCGTACCAGACGGGGGATGAACCGTTGAAGTCGACTCGGGCCACGACTCCTATGTCATGTACGAACCCGAGGGGCCGAGACGATATAGTAATCGTCGTCCTTCCCTGCACACAGTTTATATAATTTTTTTTTTAATAATACCCTTCCGTAGGGTTAAAAAACATAAAGTCCAATTGTTTAAAGTCCAAAGTCCAAAATAAATAAATAAAAAAAAATTAAAATTACAGTTTTCCTCACACACTCTAAAAAAAATTAAAAATTAAATCCTAAAATTGTCCTTTTTTCTTCTCTTTTCGCTTTTCGCTTTAAGCTTTTTCCTCTCCAAGTCCTTAGTGCTCCACTTCGAACCTGTAAATCAAAGAAAAAAAGACAAAGTAAAAAGGAACAAATAATAAAAATTAATAAACCTAAAAAAATAAAAATAAATTTATATACAAGTCCGCGTCGGCGGCGCCATTTTGTTCTAATTTTGAAAGTGGTAGTAAAAGTTCGTTACTCGGACTTGTAAAGATTTAAAAATAAAAATATATACAAAAAAATATCAACACTGGTGCGAGAAACCGAGGCTTAGGATTCGGCCAAATTCATTTCTTAAATGGTTCAGAAATTAATTCTAGGCAATTATAATTCAAAACAAAATGAATATTAACTTTATTCTTTGCCAAAGTAGATTTTATAAAATATTACTTGTATTTCTTAAGCATGGCATATCAAAAATCCCTAGGACTAAGCATAAACCATCAAATGAAATCACAAATAATTAATTAAAATCTTAATTCAATTAATATTGATGCAAAAAGTAAATATAGAATTAAATAAAATTACCACATAGATGAATTAAGGCTTCCTCCATCGCCCCAGTGTTAGGGTTTAGCTCCTCATATTAATCATAATCTCAAAATACATGTATAAAGCTCAAAAGTTGATTAAAGGGAGTAAAACAATTGAGCAGAAAAATTGCAACAGAAATAACTGTTGCAAAGGCGCTGTTCAACTGTTACAAGAAGAACGATACAAATGTTATGCTGTTGCAAGACCCAAACTACGACCCACTACGCTGCGTCGTAAACACTGTTGGAGAACGACTGTCTACGCAAGTCCGTTCTTCGTGTTCTTGGCCTTCATCAATGGCAGCAGCAGCAGAAACTCAACTCGTGATTTCTGCTTCCTGCGCTCTCCTCTCTTCTCCCAACTCTCGACAACCCTGGTAGTCGACCCAAGGAGCCTTTATATACTCACATGCATGCTGAAATCCCTCACAATAACTCCAAATAATTCTTCTTTACTCGGGCAGTGAAGAGAGAATATTTTGAGATATTTTCTTTCTCCACGCGTTTCCAGCTCTGATTCTTCCTTTTTTTAGACTTTATACGCATCAAAACAATAGTTATAACTCTCCCAGATCATCTCAGCCATACGCAAACACAAGAAATCCCGTGAATAATTCTTCTCTAAACGTTCTCCCCTGTTTCCAGTTCGTGGATTCCCTAGCCAATTCTATCCAAATTTAATCGACCACAACACTCGCAATAGATTTCTAAATGTCCCAGGAACAATACCACAAATTTTCAGCGATTTAATCTCCCTATAACACCTTCATTTTGTTGATTGAAAATCTTCCAGAGAGTAAAAATATTTTCCCGCCAAAAAGTTTATTTGAATTTGAGAAGAAGGAAGGGTGTCCCCCTATCCTGAACTGGGGTGCGAATAGCATGTGTCCAACTGAGGTGCCCCTTAACCAATAGTGAGAGTCCGAATAATAATTGTCCTTCAAGGTTGCCCCGGGCAACTTTTCGAGCTGATTTTTCCAAAATTGTTTATTTCCTAAAAATACATAAAAACACAATATTAGTACAAAAATAGAGTTCCAACAATACGGACATTGAGGACAAATTAGACACAAAAATGTGTCTATCAGGTGGGTTGACCATGATAGGGATATCACCATCGTGTGTTCGTACTTGTGATTTTGTTACTTATCCACGTGCAATTGAAATATGGAGGAGTACGGGTTACCTTTACAGTGATTGTTTTCATGGTGAAACTCTGGCTGGTATCAACAAACTGGCGGCAACAGTTCTTGGCATCAGATGTGATTAGAAGAGACTGTCCATGGAAGTAAATGGATTGGCTGGATGCGTAAGCGAGTAAATTGTCTATGACCACAAGTTTTGGTGGGATGGAACAAAAGGGCGGCCATGACTACGAAGATTGGCTGGCTGTGATCATGATCCTTGACATGGGGAGCGTGGTGGTACGACCCTTTGCAGGAAGAAGCGGCGTTGAAGCAGTTTCAACTCTTTGAGATGATGTTGAAACTTAGGAAGCCAAACGCTAAAGTTTCGGCTTCGGATCCTGGATCAACTTATGGAGAGAACGTTGAAGCGGAGCGGTTGTGTTAATCAGTATGATGTCAAACTGAACACCCTTCAGGCGAATAATGGTTAGGAGTCCCCAGTTTCATCTATCAATCATGCTTTCCAAGAGAGGTTGGGGTTTGGGAACGACTTCTCTGGTTGGAAACGGCTGCTTCCCTGATGCAGTGCGGTTGAGGGATGCAAAGATGCCTTGATGCTGCGGCTACAGAATCTCACATAAGTGTTTCATCATAGACTGCACGATTTTGTGAGCGAAGTCCCCGGGAATCATGCAGCTCCTGACAGGAAGAGAGTCTTTGTGAACTCAGGGGGGTTGCTGATTTTCTTTGCCTCGATTTTGTAGAAGTCATTCCTGCTCTTTATGTGTTATGAAATTGGATTGCTGATTCCCTTCCACTGGGCATTCAGAAACAACGCTGGGAGGATGCAAGCTGCCGTAATGATGCAAGTTGTAAGCGATGGAAGGATGCAAGTTGCTGGTGCTAGGAAGACGCAAGTTGTTAGCGCTGGATCGGCTTGGAATGGGCGCTGGCTCGGCACGGCGTTGGCTTGGCGTGGCGCGGTAGCAATAAAGTGGTCAAGCATATTCCAGGTCTGAACTCCAGCGTTTCTCTTCCAATTTGTTTTCTTGTGTTGGTGCATACCCTAGCCATAGGTATGCCTTCCATAAATACGTAGAAATATTGTCCTTCCGAACTGGTGTAAATCTTAGCCGTTGGTACATCATTCTTAAACTTGTAGAAGTGCTTGTTCTTCTCTTCGAATATCACCGTAGTAGTGTCGGTTACCTCATGAATAGTGACTGGTAATCGTTATTATGCAAAGTAGGTACGTACGGGTAGGTTACTGATTCCACGAAGAACTGGGCGTTACGGTTTCTATGAGATCCAAAAGTCGCATGCCGAGGTGACCGAAGGTCCTTCCGCGGAGGTGGTCAAACAACAAGAAGCGAAGGTCGAAAGGTTTTCCAAAGAGTTGGAGCTGAAACAGGCGGTCCTCCAAATGACGAAGGACGCCTTCTTAGAAAAGAGCAAAACACCGTTGAATGGATTCCTTTGAATGCACTTATGTCTTCTGAAATTCTTTTGTTTCGTTTTTTTTTTGAAAGGCAAATGGAACACCTGGCTTATGGTTTTGATTTTCTGGATTTTTAGGTTGATAGACAAGTGTTACCTATGAGGGTTTTGGATTATTATTCTGGATGAACTGTTTTAGGATGATGCCGTTTTTGGTTGTGATTGTAAATAACACAAACATCCCAGAGAAGATATGGAAACATGAACGTTGCGTGTCGGTAGATGACATGGGATGAAACATAACATGGATATCGGTTTTATCATTCCCGTGAAAACTTGAAATAGTAAACCATGTATTTTGTCTAGGCAAGACTTACTCAGTTTTTTGGATCTGCTAACGAAAAACGAGTCAGGTGCAAGTCCGACTTTCGTGGGAAACACCGCGATTGTGGAAAGTCCCTAGTCGTCCCTGAGTCACTTGATGGTCGAGTCGTTAATCCTTGAGTGGATCGTTTGCTTTTAACCTCTGGGAAGTCCCCAGTCGCCCCTTGCCGCGTCAAGACTGGTTGGATCGTTCGCTTTTAAACTCTGGGAAGTCCCAGTCGCCCCTTGGCGCGTCAAGACTGGATGGATCGTTCGTTTTTAAACTCTAGGAAGTCCCCAGTCATCCCTTGTTGTGTCAAGACTGGTTGGATCGTTCGATTTTAAACTCTAGGCAGTCCCCAGTCATCCCTTGTAGTGTCAAGACTGATAATGGGGTCGTCTGGTAACTGAGTCGTCGATCCCTGAGAGGATCGTCTGCTTCTACCGTCTTGATGTCTGTGTCGAAGCATGCAATCGATGGTCGAAAATTGATATTGTAACCGAAAGATCGATCTCCCTCTGTGGTCGCCAATTGTTTGTGGGTGAAAACGGTTTCTGCTGATTTCGGTAAAATCGGGTGTGTGGGTGAGAAACGAATTTAAACCCTAAACAATGTACTGCACGGAAGTACTTTATATTCGAGAGATAAATCTGTACAAGTCCGGCCTAAACCAATAAATGGCCGTTCCAAACTTGATTCGGTCATAAAGTGAAGGAGAATGGGTTGGTTTTGGGGAGGGAAGCAAGGAAAGCGATGAGACCAGAATAGTTGATTTCTAGAAGAGTAGTTGTTTCTCTACGACTTGTATCAGAAAGTGGGAATCTAACAAAATGGAAAGTTAGCAAATATTTTCTGAGTGTTGTATGCTCCTGACCGAACTTGTTGTTCGGTGGAAATAGGTAACACCTATTTATACAAGTCGAGGTGTAACGTACTCTGGTCTCATTAAGGAATGGAAAAATGGGTGAGTAAATGGAAGGAGGTGGTAACCGTTAACGCATGGAATTGATGTTCCATAAAAAAGAGCGTTTCACCATTACTCCCTGTATTTACTAACCGCCTCATCCTTATGATACTTCCTTATGACGGGCGTAGTGTACGTCGCACGCTGTAAACCGCCTAACCAATACCCAAATAGGATCCCCCAGTTTGTGATATGTGTTGATGTCTCGAGTGTTTTCGTGGAAAACATGTAGCATATTGTTGTCGCCTGGAAAGTCGAGCTTGGGAGACTTTCTGGCTTGGTGACCTTCGATGGTCGAGATTTTGCATCTTAAGAGGAAAGGTAGTCGTCGATCGTCGCACGCTGCCGTTCTTGGTAGACGTATAGGGAAGGCCAGCATGGTGGCGCGGCAATGCATGCCATTGGCATGGCATGCCTTGGCGCGGTTTGGCGTGGCCGAACTAGGATTTTGGGTCAAAGGTTACCATGCGTTGTCTGGTAACCTTGGACGGATAGGATTTGCTCCTGGGATTGAAGGGCGACCGTTGATTGTCGCACGCCTTCGTTTTGGTAGCCTCATAGGGAAGACCAGTATGGTGGTGTGGCAAGGTTGGCATGCCATTGGCATGGCATGCTTTGAAGCGGTTTGGCGTGGGCAAACTAGGGTTTTGGGTCAAAGGTTACCATGCGTTGTCTGCTAACCTTGGACGGCTAGGATTTGCTCCTGGGATTGAAGGGAGACCGTTGATTGTCGCACGCCTTCGTTTTTGTAGCCGCGTTGTGCATGGATTTGTCTAAGTTTTGACATGTTGAAACCCTAATTAGCGCCCTTTTCTAGAATTGCCGTAGAATTCGCGTACGGACTCGGATTTTGACGGTCCTCCCCTCCATCTGACCGAAAAAGAATTTTCTATCTCCTTGCGCGGGAATATTCATGTTTGGAGCTTGTTTGGGTGGTGAAAACAGCCCGACAATGAAAACCAGGAAAAATTCAGGAGGGATGGCGGCATGGCCAGACTAGATTTTGGGTCAAAGGTTACCATGCGTTGTCTGGTAACCTTGGACGGCTAGGATTTGCTCCTGGAATTGAATGGCGAACGTTGATTGTCGCACACCTTCGTTTTGGTAGCCGCATAGGGAAGGCCAACATGGTGGCGCGGCTAGGTTGGCATGCCATTGGCATGGCATGCCTTGGAGTGGCCAAACTAGGGTTTCGGGCCAAAGGATACCATGCGTTGTCTGGTAACCTTGGATGGATAGGATTTTCTCATGGGATTGAAGGGAGACCGTTGATTTTCGCATGCCTTCGTTTTGGTAGCCACATAGGGAAGGCCAGCATGGTGGCGCGGCTAGGTTGGCATGGTGCGTTTGGAATGTGGGGTCAAGGGCTTGGCATGTCGTTTGGCACATGGTGCGGCTAGCATGGCTAGGTGCGTTTAGCTTGGCATGTCGTTTGGCACATGTGCGGCTAGCATGGCTAGGTGCATTTGCCTTGTCATGGCGGGGCCAAGGGCTTGGCATGTCGTTTGGCATGGTGCGGCTAGCATGGCTAGGTGCATTTGGCTTGGCATGGTGGGGCCAAGGGCTTGGCATGCCGTTTGGCACATGGTGCAGCTAGCATGGCTAGGTATGTTTGGCACGGAGATGTGGCTGGCATGGTTTGCCATTGGCATGGTGGTGCGGCTGGCATGGTTGGCATGCCTTGGCGCGGAGATGTGGCTGGCACGGTTTTCCATTGGCACAGTGGTGCAGCCGGCATGGTTGGCATGCCTTGGCGCGGAGATGTGGCTGACACGGTTGCCATTGGAACAGTGGTGCGGCTGGCATGCTTGGCATGCCTTGGCGCTGTAGCATGAGAATTTAGGGTTTTGCACAGGTGATGTCAGTCAATGTTAAGGGTTCTGTCGTGGAACATGACACATAGAAAGAAAAAAGGTACCCTGGTAATTCTTACGTAAGCATGTTGATCAGTTCAGTAAATGTGCTAATGATCATAATGACGTCATGCCAGATGTGCGGTTTTATGATTTTAACCCTAGGCTAAAAACCACCATCAACAGCGTGATGCTTTAAGGGTCACAGGAAAGTCCACTAGTGTCTTAAATTGACCACGACCATCCAACTTCACCTGCATGACCGTGGGACATGTACACACATGCTCACCACCGGCTCAATGTGGGCCCCACATGGTCGGCCTCCCCAAAGGAGGATCATAGATTTTCAAACCGTTAGGTTGAAGTCGTGTACACACGGCCGATCCAAAACCATAATTAGGGTTTGCGGCATGTTACATGTGTCGTTAATCGATCACGAGCGTCCATCTTCGCAAGCTTGGACGGAGGGGGTAGATGTAAACTTAAAAGGTCCCGAGCATGTCAACATGATCATCGTGGGCCCATCTACACGCATGACCGATCGACCAAGGTCAACCATGGCCGTCCGTCTCGAAACGCGCGCCCGAAGTAGGCATGTCGCGCGATTTCCAACTCCTTTGCGACATGGGATTTCTGTTGCAAATCAATCTCAGCCGCTCCTCTTTGCATGTCAAATTGAATGGCTTAGATCACACTTTCGTGGGACAGTGAGGTACAGACTGTACACTGGCAAGCTGTCTACACGCATGCCCGGTCGGTCCTGCCTAAAAAACCTCCCATGCTTGTTTTCGACCAAGCTGAAGAGTGATGCTTGCGCACCTCTTTAAAACCCTAAAATTCCACCAACGGTCGCAGATGAGCGTCATAAGATCATCTCGTCCGTCCAACTCTACCAGCTTGGTTAGGAAGCCCTGGCTAGGAGTCAAACGACCAAAGAAGCATCCCCATGATCACTTCCGACACTCTTCCACATAGAGTGATTGGCCAAAGCAAGGCTCGCCCATGCAGCCTCCAAACGATCGCTTGAAGATGGTTGAACGTGATGCTATTTTAAGACACTTGATCGTGAATTACTCCGTTAAGCCTTAAAATAGCGATGCTTCATACATGCTGAATATATTCGATGCATTACATGCATAGAATACACACGATATTTCATAAATATCGATTTCCCAAATAACTTAGTTATTTAACCTAGCACCATATGCTACCTTCTGTGGGTCCCACGATCCACACAATCGAGACATCAAGCATGTCACAAACTGGGGGATACTCATTGGGGTATTGGTCTGGCGGTTTACAGCGTGCAGCGCGCCATCACAAGAACGTGTCAGGAAGACAAGAACGATTAGTAATGATGGGAGAAGTGGGCAAAGACTGATCGTGTGACACTAACACGACTCCACTACTCCATCACTCCACTTCCTCTACTTCCCACGAGAGATGAGGGTTAGGCTCAATGACTTGTATAAATAGGTTCTCCTCCCTATTTCCAAAGGAGAGACAAGACAGAAACCAAGTGTTGATACAACGTATTCAAACACACAGAGCTTTGCTTACATTATTGCAAGCCAGTTCGGTATTCTGATACAAGTCAAAAACAGCCAACACCTTCACGATCTCAATACCTTCTTTGCTTCTCTCCCTAAGATCAACCCCATCTTCTTCACTTTGTGACCGAAGCAAGTCTGAAACGACCATTTCTTGGTTTAGGCCAGAATTGTACAGATTGATCTCTCGAATCAAAAGCACTCCCGTGCAGTGCATTTGTTTAGGTTTTAGATTCATTTCTCATCCACACACCCCAAATTACCAAAACTAGCAGAAATAGTTTTCACCCATAAACAACGGTTACGGTTCATCCTGACCAGAGTGTATATTCTGTTATGTTAATCTCAAGTCAAGTTTTTTTATCTAACAATGATTATTGATTGCTTGATTCCAAAGCTACCTTAGCTTAAATCTAAAGCAACCTTGATCTTGAAAGTCTATATAGGAGAACCTCAAGCAACTGGGATCTTTGAATCCCTCACACTATTCATATGTGTCCTCCTCTCCTTTAAACCTTTTTATGTTTAGAGACTAAAAATATTCCACCTAGGGATTCATCAAGCCAGGTCCAACTATCTTTATCTTGATAGTTTGTGTATCATGATCTTGCTAATGATTGTTGAGCCTTTATCTCCAACAGGCGGGATAGATAGAAATCGCAAAGTTCTTCGTCTCAGACTTTGTGATTCCACATGTATATTCCTCCATAATAATTCTTTGTTGAAATAGAAGTAGGAATTACTTATGAGGTGAATAATAATCTAGGATGCTCTTAGGGAGTCATAAGTACCGGATATTGAGGTTTGCTAGACTTTGTCTATTGCAATCGATTTCCTATCTCACCTTGATCTTTGATCAGCATGGAAATCACATATAGGCTCATCCGCGAGAGGCAGATTGGTTTAAAGTCTTCAATTAAGTTGAAGCAACTCTTAGGCTGTAAAGGACATCAACTAAGGGAATCAATCGCGCAGAGTCTTGCGAGATTAAAGAGGCATAAGGAGTGCGACTGCAACTGAATCGTTGTGGCAGTAGATTCGGTCTCAACTACATTCCATCCCGAAGTTTTGATAGTACGCTAGATTCTGTAGCAGCTTTTAAATCTGGACAAGGCCCGGGGTTCTTCTGCATTTGTGGTTTCCTCGTTAACAAAATTTATGGTGTCTGTGTTATTTCTTTTTCCGCGGTATATTGTTTATCTTTATAATTGAAATATCACTGGTTGTACGTAAATCAATCAAAGTAGATACGTCCATCGTAATTGTTGGATACGACTTGATTGATCTTGGATATTTATCTTTGGAATCATCCAAGAACTCTCACGGTATAATCAGGTTCACGGATTTGTTTTCGAATACATATTGATCGTGAGCGTAAGAGATATAAACTCTTCATATAATTCCTGATCGAGATTCATTAAGTTGTAACTCTCGGAATCGTATTTGAGTTTAGTCCATATAGGTTGCCTAAGAAAAAGTTGGTGGTGTATTTTGGTACCCCCCCACATTTTCAATTGGTATCAGAGCAGGCAAACACGTGAAGACCTAATAAGTATGTGTTTGAAACACTCTAGGAATTTGTATTCACGTACCAACATGTCTCCAATTGATTTTGTTTACGCCAAGTGTCTGGGACTTACCTCAAAGGATAACACCTTGGTTGATTCTTCCGAATCTAGCGGAGATAAGCTTGTATTATCAGGTTCTGATAATACAAATCCCAAGCACATAATTGGTTCCATGTCAGAATCCGAGTTGGAGCTTACCAGAAGTTTAAAAAAGGCTGTCGATATTATTAATTTTCAAGCTTCTAGAATCAGAAATCTTGAAAAAGAAAAGGCTCAGTACACTGATGAACTTCAACAGTCTCTAAATAGAGAGTGTAATCTCTTTGAAATGATCAATTCTTTCACTGGCGATATCAAAAGACTCACCCAAGAAACTAGCATGTACCAAGAAAAATATGGTAGTCTTGAGGATATTATCAAGGAAGACGCGATACAAGAGAAACATCTAATTGAGACTCACCCATCAAAATGAATAAACTTCGTTTCGAAAAAGAAAAAATTGAATTTGATCTCCTTATAGGTCGAGAATATTTTAAATTCTTCAAAAAATAAATTGTTTTTATAAGTGAAGAATTCTCAAAACCTGATGTTGTCTTTGGATATTCAAAGGTATGTTCTGAAAATGCGGGGGTCTAACAACCACAGCCAACAATTCGTTTGGAAATCTGAGAGGACTTAATCCAATACACTTTCTAGAGAATCAACTAGACAGTCAAACTCAATCTAGAATAAAGTATATCGAAGAGTTTAATATCTCTAACTCTTAATTTAATCCGCAATCAACAAATAGAAATCTGCGAGCCCGATTGAATAAGAGGAGTAACTTGAACGGTACCAAAGACCAATGTTCAAGGGTCAATCAATGTATTGTAAATCAACAACCCAAGGTTGGATATTCTAATTGATTGATCTTAACGCACAACCTGTGATATTTCAATTATATAACAAAATATAATGCGGAAAAGAAATAACACAGACACCAGAATTTTGTTAACGGGGAAACCGCAAATGCAGATTAACCCCGGGACCTAGTCCAGATTGAACACCACACTGTGTTAATCCGCTACATACACTAGCCTACTACCAATTAACTTCGAATTGGACTGTAGTTGAACCCTAATCAATCTCACACTGATTCAAGGTACAATTGCGCTCCTTACGTCTCTGATCCCAACATGATACTATGCACTTGATTCCCTTAGCTGATCTCACCCACAACTAAGAGTTGCTACGACCCAAAGTCGAAGACTTGATAGACAAATCTGTCTCACACAAAAAAGTCTATATGATTGAATAAATCTGTCTTCCACAGAAATACCCAAGAGTTTTTGTTTCGTCTTTTGATAAATCAAGGTGAACAGGAACCAACTGATAACCCAGACTTATATTGTGAGAGTCCAAACCCATTATCCGAATTCTGCTCTGAGAATGCATAAAACTCTGATATCAAGTATCTCCAACACTATTTAGGTTGCCTCAATGATAAGGGTTGGTGTCTAAATAAAGAGTCTGTTAACCAAATTATTGGGTGCTAGAATATTGAGCCATGCAGTTAAGCACGTGTCACAACGAGACGTAGAGAACGATGGAAACACGTTTATAGTTTTTGGGAAGGGCTCGAAATTGTCCTTCTCCTTCTTTTACTTCTTTTTCTCTGCTTCTCCTTCTCTATTGGAAAAAGAGAAACTTGATTTGATTTTTGCATGAGTGAGCTTCGTGGACTAATGGTAATGTTGAGTTGCAGAGGACATTCCTGCTTGTTGGTTTGATGATAGGTTGGAGAAATTTCTGTTTTCCGTTTGAAGAAATTTAATAGGAGGCAAGTGATTTTCACTCAATTGATCGGTGTGATTTCTATCAATCAATGGGTTTATGCTATTACACATTATGTGTGTTCTAATCAGGTATTTTGTTACCATTCCATCCTAATTGAAGTTGTTGTAACATAGTTTAGCTAGGGTTCTTACCGATTTGGGATTTAATCAAATTGGATGAATTAAACTTAAATTCAAGTGATAATAAAGCATGGGCCTGTTTATTTTCACACATTCATGTTGGATTGAAGTGATATCCTCACTCTCTGTTTCACCTGTACATTCCTATACATATATGGGATTGATGTTACATATTGATATCCTATAGCTTTACATAGGGAATGGTGAATTTCTGCAAATGGGTTAAGCTTGTACAAGTAAATGATTATTATAAGTCCAGGCATGAATAATTTATGACTTTGAAATGAGAAAAGTAGTAAAATTGAGCCTATAAATTGTTTGTTTAAAATGTCTATATGGTCTTTATTCAGTTAGACTTGCTAGGCTTATATGATTGGGTTGATGGATGTGAATGGTGGTATCAAAGTCTATAGCTATGTTATGTTTTGCAAATTTGGTGATGCATGTGTATGAGTAGCTTTATCTTTATGGTGATAATGGGTAGTGCAGTTTATGGCCATACTACCAAAGATTGCAGCAAGAGGTAAGGATTA
Source organism: Papaver somniferum (assembly GCF_003573695.1). NCBI lineage: Eukaryota > Viridiplantae > Streptophyta > Magnoliopsida > Ranunculales > Papaveraceae > Papaver > Papaver somniferum. The sequence continues at coordinate 130,847,943 of NC_039358.1, read as the reverse complement.
ATCTATGTTTCTATTGTTCCTATATCCATCTTGTTTAGCACTTGGAGCTTTTAGATCCAGAGTATTTTTGTTATGAGGAGTTTAAGGTTAAGGTTCATGAATTGAACTAAAGAAATTATTGTTACTTTGAATTTTATAATTGCCTTTGTGGACTGTTGAAATTATATTAGATGGGTCTTTGTTCATGTAAAGGACCCTCATCATAATTGTGGAGTTTAGATAATCTTGTTACCATGGACAAACTGACCTAATAGAATCCTGATTTGTGTCACCTGTGTATAGTTATCTTCGTCGAGAAAGATAGTTGTGACACACTTCCACCCCCATGACGGTCTACACTTACTGTCTTGGATGCCTTAAATCTATAGCTAGTCACTAACTAAAATCCAATTTTGTTTTTATTGTGGTTCTTATAGAACGTGTGTGAGCTTGGGACATGAAGGTTACAAAGGTGATAGTCTGACGATCATTTCCCCATTATAAAAACCATACTACTAAAGTTTGGCTTGTGCCGTAGGATAATAACTTCATCAATTAAGAATTATTAAGTGTTTAGGACTAGTAATTACTAAAGTTTGGCTTGTGCCTCCTATTATATATCCCAGGTTATAATGTGCTAGTTTCAGTATGAAATATGTAGGTGATGCGCACATAGATCTGTGCACAAAGAAAGAGACATTTAGGTTATAGTCTTACATAGATAGCCGACACTAACGGTGGGACAATTGAGATGATTTGCATGGAACTGATGCTTAGTAGGCTAATTAAAGATCTCCCTCTGTTTGTGTTTGTCTACTGGCAGGAGTTCTAATTTCTTCACATAGCCTTTCTTTGGTTTGTATTGTAGTGATTGGGGTGTAAATGCTTATTCAATTGTTATCATTCACTAATTTGTGATGCGTATTAATTATAGACATAGAAATGAAATGAAACGATTAAGTGAAAAATTATTTGGGTACCTATCGTGTAGCTATCAAAATGTCTTTATGACCATTAGACTGTCACTCATTAAACAGAAATGTTTGCCCATTCATGGTTCAGACATGTTTGAGGCTTATTTTGTTGTCTAAATGCCGCTGTATGCACATGGATCTATTTAGATTTTTAATGTATATGTCGAGTTGTTATTTTATTTATAGACATTAAGCTCTTTGGATTTTTACGTTGTACGTTACTTCTCAACTGTACGGAAGCGGAAGCAGTGTCGATAAATTTTGAATGTGTTGTTCACTCTGTATGTCCTTTTGAGTCATCCTATAACTAGTTCAATGCGCAAAGGAAATTGGATTCTCGCCCTTATTTCGGTGATTTGATTACTTACTGTTTCGTTAGAATTTCATGACTCGAGCTAGCTAATGACATATACGGTGTGTGAAATATTTTAGTTTCTAGTTTAGACGTACAATATTGGATACTTCGAAAATTATGGAATTGATTGAGTGAATTCTTTATCTATCTACATTGGTTCGGCTTGGCTATAATCCCTGGTATTGAATAAATGAGAAGTTCAGGTTTAGTTCCATATCTATTTTTACTATGCGAACTGAAATTCGGGTAAGAGGAAATGTCTTGGATTGTGCTATTTAAAGAGAATCATTTTTCATAATAGTCTTCTATATGTTTTATATTGTGTCCAGTGTACTACATTCATTTTGGTGTCTACCGTCGTACCTTTTGGTGTCTAGGGCGAAGCTTCCTTTGTCACCATTTCTGAATATACTGGGGATTCTTAATCTATGCGTCTCAACCTGTTTAGACCTAACTCCATATTTCTCAACTTTATTGTGAGGGTTGTTGAAGTTGTTAAGTACTTATTTGATGCTTGAGCTTACCATTATGGCATGTGGACTATAATAATTAAATCAATTATAGTGAGCCCTAGTGCTGAAATGGGGCTTACTAAAATATATTTCTCATTTCGTTTGGGGTTTTCAAGTTTATGTATTTATGTGCATTAAGTTGCATTCCTCAAAGCCTAATATTTTCTAGTAGTGAAATTAATTGCTTACACAGAAATGTAAATGAATAATAATTTATTGAACAATATATCGTTAATATTCTAGTGGCAGGTACAAGTACAGGTGCAAAAATAAATGTTGACACTTTGTCGTTAATTGGCAATCGCTAAGATAATTGTTGGTGACGTAGTAAGTTGGGAATAGTTGTTGCCATGTAATTCATATTATCCTTTTTTAGAGATGATTACTACCTAAATGGGGTAGTTCATATCATCTGGTGAGAGATAGTTACTACCATCTTGGGTAGTTCATATTATCTAAACCAAAATTGACGAACTACGGTCGTGCTTGATCCCTTCGAGCAACGGAGAGGGGTACGTAGGCAGCCGTCATACGGTTCAGCACATATCACAAGATTGTTCATATCATTTGAAATGAGTTAGTTACTGCTTGGCAGTTCATACTAACTATTGAGATATGATTGCAACCTTAGTAGTTTATAAAATATTTTGGTAAGAGGTAGTTGCAGTGCTGGCTGTTCGTACTACCTAATAATGAGATGACCGTTGCCTCTTCGAGATAATTCATACCATTTAATAACCATACAGCCAGTGAGACAAGAGATGATTATTACCGTTCGAGGTAATTCATATCATCTGTCTCGGCTAGTGAGTTAGGAAATGGTTATTATCGTGCGAGATAACTAATATTATCTGAAAAGGGATGGTTGTCGTTTTAAGGCAATTCATACCATCTAGAGAGAAATGGTTACCGCAAGGCAGTTCATACCATCTACTAGGCCATAATTGGAACCCCAACTACACTTGTACCAACTGTATGGGACGATGAGATTGTCAGGCCCACTGGGGCACCCCACCTATGGGTGGCTACCCGGAAGCTCGTTGCGGCAACGATGGCTGGTAACCAGAACTACCCTGACATTAACACTGGCCATTCATCACCCGTCTGATACGGTGTGTGTTTTCAGGCCCACTGCGGCACCCCACCACCTCGGTGGCTACCCGGAAGACCATTGGCACTGGCCGATGGTGGCTGGTACCCAGAACTACTCTGACAATTCTGACATTTACATGACCCTTAATCGAGGTTTCTGTTCAGCGGAATCTCAGTCTGTGAACCCTGGTGTTCGCTTGGAGATGATTGTCACTTGCATAAAGTTATTCTGATTCATATCATTTGCTTGGTAAAACTGAATTGGTCCGAAAAATTTGAAAGTCTAGTTTCTTAAATGACGTATGAAGGAGTTGGAGCTTGCCAAGCGGGTCGTAGCCCGACCCGTTATAAGTGAAAATTCCCTGATCCGTCACATATATTCCCGGAGAACAGCCTAGAATTATCAATCACCTCACAATAAACTTAATCGAATACCGAAACAAGTTATTGTGGAATCACAGACGATGAGATGAAGTTTGTTTGTGATTACTTTTCTATCTTGCCTATCGGAGATATAAAATCTCGAGCCAATTATTTCAATTGCATTCAACACGATAGAAACAGCAAGATCAGATCACACAACTACAAAGATAATAATTGGGTCTGGTTTCATAATCCCAATGAAGTTTTCAAGTCGTTAACCTACAGGGTCTCGAGAAGAAACCTAAGGTTAAAGGAGAATCGATTCTAGTTATGCAACTAGTAACACACATGAGGTGTGGGGTTAGGTTTCCCAGTTGCTAGAGTTCTCCTTTATATAGTTTTCAAATCAGGGTTTGCAATCCAAGTTACCTTGGTAACAAAGCATTCAATATTTACCGTAAGATGAAAAACCTGATTCAACCAAGTTAATATCTTTCAACCGTTAGATCGAACTTAGCTTGTTACATACAAATGAAATGTACCCTCATTTAAGTTTATGTAACCTTACCTAAACGTGTACACCAGGTGGGTTCACAAATAGTTAACCGAGGTTAGCCATATGATTACTCTCATATCAAACTTATTCATCTTAACCATAACTAGTTCAAATGACTCAAATGAAACTAGTTAAAGAGTTATTCAATTGTATAGAAAACACAATCGAAACCAAATCGGTTTGATTCACTTGAATCAATCATGTTTTGCAAAGATGGCATTCCTTATGATTTAAATGTTTAAGCCCATGATCTGACCAATTTGACAAAGTAACCAGCTTAAGTATGTGTACGGGTATGCGTACTTAAGCAACCGGATTTAGAGTTTGTTAAGTTTCCAAACTCAGCAGATATTTTCGTTTCGAAAACTTCCGCCAGTATGCGTACAGGTACGCATACTTAAGGTGACTAGTTTAGGAGTTTGTAATTCCCAAACTCAACAGATATTTTCGGTTCGAAAACTTCCGCCAGTATGCGTACGGGTACGCATACTTATCTTGTCTCCTTCACCAATTTCGTATACACACATATGCATACTCTTGGTTCCCGGTTCATGGATTTATACACCAATGTGCGAACACACTATATATGCTTATATCCAAAGATGGTTACATCCTCAACTCTTTATTTAAATCATTGAAACATTCTTCTATAATGACAATAGCCGTTTTCACACACTATTAGCATCAAAGCAATTTTCAAGATATTGAAATAATCATTATCGAAACATTCCAAGCCTACATCAAATGATTGTATCACACAAACCATGTAATATGTTACTCGGAAATTTTCTCATGATATAAGATGAACTTGGTCGAAGCGAAAGCTTACCAACACATATTTCGAGAAATATGTAAGCGAGATATACTCAGCATGAAATCTCAAATGTATATAGAGAAAATTATATCGTAACACGACTTATGTCACAATATAAGAGATAGTAGACATAGACTTTCCAAGTGATAGATGAGTTCAAGTCTCCACATACCTTTTGTCGAAGAAGTTCCACAAGCTCCCCTTAGTAGTTCTTCGTCTTCAAGAGATGAACGCCGAGAGATCTAAGCTCAACTACACTATCTATATCCTAGTCCGAGACATCTATAAATAGGCTAGAAATCAAGACTTATAGTTTTGATCACTAACATTGACAAACATTCTTGAGATAGAAACACATGCGAGTTCGACCGAGCAATGCTCTAACAATCTCCCCTTTGTCAATTTTAGTGACAAAACTATCAATGTATATGGATTACAAAATAGATAAAAATTGTAGTTTCCCATCCACATGCTTGATCTCCTTGGCATCTTCAACGCGACTCGAAATCTTCGTCACTTCCAAGTACTCCATGATCCTAAAGGTTGTAAGTTCAGCATCATAGTTGTTGAAGATCCGTAGCTATAACAATGAGAAAACAAAATGCTCTCAATCATTGTTATACAGTGTCATAGTATTATTACACAACATCAAAGTCCAATTGTATCACAACTTTGACAACAATACTATGGTGATATTCATCATTCCCCCTTAGTCAATACTTTATCTCAACATGAAAACCACTCCCCCTTACATAATAATCCGTAAACCATATGTATTTGTAATATCATACTACACATTAATTCTCTCCCTTTTTGTCAATATCAATTGGCAAAGGTACGAAAACTAGTGGGATCCTCATGAAATTTCCACGGAGATACTTCATGACTAAAAGAGAATACCATACCAACTTATTTAGATGCAATCATAAAGCCGAAGCTAAATGCATTCATCAAGGAGTTAATAAAGATACGAGATAACCCCTAGTATTCCACAGCCGCACTCCCCACAAAGATTTGGCAATTAAGCACAATTTCAATATGAACTCTCCCCCATAAAATGTCATCTCCGAAGGAACAATAAAGGCGACCTTACTTTCACAAGAAAATAAGGATTTCTTTGGACAAAATCAAATCACATGAAAACATTAATTTGAATCCAAAGTATTCAATTGAATTATCCATAAAAGAATTCATGATTAATCCAATCTAAATGCACAATTAAATTATCACAAGAAAACTCATAATTAATTAAATCGGAATTACACACCAAATTAACCACAAAAGTGATCAATTCAATTGGTCATGCGCGACATAAGAGAACTTACGGAGCAACAACTAAAAGAGAATTATCAATTTAGTTAGTCATGCTTAAACATAAGGAACCTTACGGAGCAACACAGTATATGTACAAAAATGTGGTTTGGATATCGACCAAATACTGCGGAATAGACAGGGATTCATCATATTTTCCATCACTATTTGCACAATGACATACAATATAATTAATCCTTGTAAAAAAAAGTTTTATCCTTTCTTCCATCAAAATAATGACATAAAAGGCTTTAACTTTTGTAATGTCAAAAGTTCATTCTATCTTCTATCAATACATTCATACCGACATAGTAGAGATAATTTTTGAACAAGTATGGGACAGTCACAGGTTTACGGACGTAAACAACATATCCCATAACAATTTGCAATATATAAAATCATAAAGATTAAAATTGCAAAAATTATCTTCCAAAAACCTTAGAATTTAACTAAATAGATATAAAAACATTGAAGATGAAAATCATTGGACATAGCTATGTGCACTCACAATAATGGCTATTCCAAACCCTAGTTATTCTTCTAAAAACAAGAAATAAATTCTCTAAAAGAAGATTTACTAGACAAATAAAAACAACCCCAAGAACAAAGAGCAGTCACGAGCGACACTTAGAGTTCCGGTACGGAAGCTTCACTGGTTCCGAGACCTTCAAGCTTGTGACTAAATGTATCAATTGCATCTTCGGAGAAGATATCCTCATTGAGAAGTTCTTTAACTTGTGACTTCATGAGAACAAGGTCAGAATCAACCTTTTTCAACTCAGTTCGTTACAAGTTAAGATCCTTTATAGAGTTCTCGAGCTTCAGTTGAGTCTTCCCAAGATTAGTGAGAAAACCATGAACTACTTCAGCAGAGACCATCTCAGCATTTTCTCGATCTTGATGAGAAAACGTATAATAACATGAGGCACATGATTCGAGTTCGTCAGACTTCACAAGGGTTCTCTTCTCTTCAAAACAAACTCCAAATAAACCGAATTATCAATTGAATCGGTTGGTAAATCCCAAGAACTTGGTGTAGATCCCATCCTTAAAAGAGCGCAACAAAAGTATGCATACTCCATAAAAGGTTTGGTATTTATAGGTCACCCAAGAACCGAAGTTTAGGGTTTCAAAGTTTGGTCCGTGCCTATGTGCAAAGAGATACATGCACGTACATAGACTTACCCTTATACCAAAGTGTTGCGAAGAAGGTATAACACAAATTTGCTTAGTGAGTAAAAAACTCAGTTCTAAAATAAATTTATTCTCAAAAGAGAAAAATTTAGAGCACAACAATTTGACACCCCTTTTTGGAAGAAGAAAAAAAAACAACAACAAAAAGATACTTATGCAACAAAAAGTGTTTATAATTGATAAACCAACTAAGAACGATAAGAAGATAGCTGGAGATTCAGAAACACATTTAGTCATCAAGTATACCTGGAAAAAAAAATATCTCACTCTGTCAGGATTTTTATTGAGAGTGAGAATTCAACCTTGTGATTAATTAGCACAAGTATGAGCCTTGAGCTCATTAAATGAACGTTGTTTATGATTAAGCCTCTTTTTCCTGTTCTTTGGAGGAAAACCATTATGATGTGAAAAATTATCATAAAACTTACTATCATCAAGGTATGACACATAGTTTTGATTCTTACCTGAAGAGTTTTCAGAGGGACTTGTCAGCCTGTTAATGATATCTTTGTATCTTTCAATTATCTCTTTTAGGTTGGCTTCCCTTATTCCATTGTTCCCTTCTTCTGGTACCTTTTTCACATCATGAACAACTTAATCTCCCTTCTTAATTGACGAATATCCATGAGTTCTTCTTCGTCGAAATGGCTTAGGAAGACTGTTATGTGTTTGAATATTTGAGGAACATATTGAACTGACTTTCCTGGTGGGGTACACAGGGTGAGTACTAAAACCAATTGGTTTAGAAATACGAATGTCAGTTACACCTTTGAGAATTAAAACTAAGGTGTGTTGAAGACGAATAATAGAATTGTCATTCAACCTAGAATTCCTCTTTTGTTTACTCGGTTCTTTTGAATCACAAAAGAGACTTACTTTCTAATCACCTGAGTGATTAGACAAAACAGTCTTAACACCATTGGGAGAATTCTTCCTTCCGTGTGATGTGGAACACACAAGCACATCTCTTTCAGCAGGAAGGGTTTTCGTTTTTACTTCTGAAACTGATTCCTTTATAGTTAAATCAGAAGCAATTGGTATAGTGGACTCATTTGAACACTCTTGAATGGAGAGTTAGAGATGTTCAATTTTCAAAGCATCCTTTTTGAGAATTTCCTCTTGAAGAATCTTTAAACGAGAGTCACGCTCACTTACCATACCAACTAGGACATTGACTTTGTGTTTCAAACGATTGACATTATCAGCCTGGGTCCTAAAGAGTTTTAGAATCGTTGAACTCTCTTTAGCTGCATTCCTTTCAACTTCAGAGAAGGACTTGTCAGTAAGGTAGTCAGAGAAACACTTGTCAACGTACGTCTGTTTCATTGGAACACAAGGTTCATCTATATTCGAGATTGACAAATCTTTCTCTTTAATAGACTTCATAGATTTATTTCTGGTGATGCGTTTATCAGAGATAGCACCTTTGTCCATATCAGATCACTACAAACACAAACTTATTAGGTCTTTAATGTGTTTTCCTTCTCTGATACCAATTGAAAATGCGGGGGTCTAACAACCACACCCAACAATTTGTTTGGCAATCTGAGAGGACTTACTCCAATACACTTTCTAGAGAATCAACTAGACAGTCATACTCAATCTAGAATAAAGTATATCGAAGAGTTTAATATCTCTAACTCTTAATTCAATCCGCAATCAGCAAATAGAAATCTGCGAGCCCGATTGAATAAGAGGAGTAACTTGAACGATAACAAAGACCAATGTTCAAGTGTCAATCAATGTATTGTAAATCAACAACCCAAGGTTGGATATTCTAATTGATTGATCTTAACGCACAACATGTGATATTTCAATTATATAACAAAATATAATGCGGAAAAAAAATAACACAGACACCAGAATTTTGTTAACGAGAAAACCGCAAATGCAGAAAAACCTCGGGACCTAGTCCAGATTGAACACCACACTGTATTAAGCCCGCTATAGACACTAGCCTACTACCAATTAACTTCGAACTGGACTGTGGTTGAACCCTAATCAATCTCACACTGATTCAAGGTACAGTTGCGCTCCTTACGTCTCTGATCCCACTATGATACTATGCACTTGATTTTCTTAGCTGATCTCACCCACAACTAAGAGTTGCTACGACCCAAAGTCGAAGACTTGATAGACAAATCTGTCTCACACAGAAAAGTCTATAGGATTGAATAAATATATCTCCCACAAAAATACCCAAGAGTTTTTGTTCCGTCTTTTGATAAATCAAGGTGAACATGAACCAATTGATAACCCGGACTTATATTCCCGAAGAACACCTGTTTATGGGTGAAAACTGTTTCTACTGGTTTTGGTAAATTTGGGTGTGTGTGAATGAGAAACGAATCTAAACCCTAAAGAAATGCACTGCACGGGTTTGCTTTTGATTCGAGAGATCAATCTATACAATTCTGGCCTAAACCAAGAAATGGTCGTTCCATACTTGCTTCGGTCACAAAGTGAAGGAGATGGGGTTGATCTTAGGGAGGGAAGCGAAGAAGGTGTTGAGATTGTGAAGGTGTCGACTGTTTATGACTTGTATCAGAATGTTGAAATGGCTTGCACAATGTAAGCTATCCGTTCTGGGTGTTTTATGGATACTATGACAACACTTGGTTTCTCTGTGTTGTTTGAAAATAGGTGAAGGACCTATTTATACAAGTCATTGAGCGCAACCCTCATCTCATATGAAGTGGAGGAAGTGGAGTGATGGAGTAGTGGGGTCGTGTGTGGGTGATTCTCACACGATCATGCCTTTTCCCACTTCCCTCATCATCGTTAACCGTTCATGCCTCCTAACACGTTCTCGTAATGGGCGCGTTGCACGTCGCACGCTGTAAACCGCCAGACCAGTACCCCAGTAAGAGTGGGTCAGGTCGTGGGACCCACCGCAGGAAATAACATACGGTGTTATTAAGTTAAATAACTGAGTTATTTATGGAATTGATATTCATGAAATATCGTGTATGCTCGATGAATGTAATGCATCGCTTTAAAGCAAGCACCTCAAAACAATCGATATGCATAAAGCATCGATGTTTTAAAGCTTGATTCAATAAGTCGCGGATTAAGCGTCTTAAAATGGCAGCACGTCCAACCATCTTCGAATGATCGTCTGGAAGCCGCATGGTCGGGCCACCATTTGGTCGATCACTCCTTGTGGTAGAGTTACGGACGGTGATCATTGAAGTGCTTCATTGATCGCCTGATTTTTAATCCAAGCCGTCCGACCAAGCTGGCAAAGTTGGACGGACGAGATGATTTACGACACATATTTGCTTCTGTTGATGGAATTTTAGGGTTTTTAGAGGTGCGCAAGCATCCCCCTTTGACTTGATCGAATTCACACATGGGCGTTAATTTTGAGTGAGCCGATTGGGCGTGCGTGAGGACGACTCACTGAGGTGCATGCTTTCCCCTCTTGGTACCACAAATATTCGATCTTGGCCACTCAGTTTGACCGGTAAAGATGAGTGGTCGTGATCGATTTGCGACAGAAACATGTTGCCACCAAGAGGTTTGAAGGTCGCGTGGCATACCATCTTTGGGCACGCGTTTCGAGGCGCCGGACCCTAGTCTGGATAGGCCGACCGGTCACACTCAAAGGTGGGACCACGGTGAATACGTTGACATCCTTGGGACTTCTTGAGTCTATATCTACACCCTCCGTTTATGCTGGCGAAGATGGATGGTTACGATCAAACTACGACAAATTTACATTGCCACAAACCCTAATTAGGGTTTTGAATCAGTCACGCCCTCACGACTTTGGCCAAACAGTTTGGCACACTGTGGGCCTCCTTTGGGGAGATCGATCATGTGGGGCCAACGTTGGGCCGATGGTGAACACATGTGTTCCTTCCTGATGGTCCCAAATGCGATCTAAGCCATCCAAATAGGCTGGCTAAGTTGGATTGTCGTGATCGATTTAAGACGGACTTCCGCTATCCTTGAAAGCATCACGCTCGCCATGTTTTGAGCAAACGTTCATTGCTCCATGACCATGCCGTGAGCAAACTGATCAGGTGAAGGAGAAGTGGGCCCGCAACGTGTGCGTTAGCGCTTCTCTGATCATTCATGGGATGATCTAATCCGTCCAAATAGGCTGGCTAAGTTGGACGGTCGTGATTGTTTTAAGACTGCCCTGAATAGTCTATGTTCGATTGAATCTCTACAAAGCAGCACGGTCACCCTACTTAGGGTTGACGTTTAATGTTGCTAGGAGATGTTCGTGTGATGTCTGACCGGCTAGGGCATAAGTGGGCCCGCCGGTGGTCATCACGAAAATCGCCTATTCTTGCCAGGGTTTGGCTAGGCTTATTAAATTGCGCGGCCAACTTGTGTGGCCGCGATCGTTTCTGAGACCGATATGGACAGTCTAAATTTCCCTTAAGGAAATTAAGCATGCTCGATCGGGCTAACCAAAGCACGTCGATGCGAGACTCTCTCTGTCAGAGAGTGGTGTAGCCTGTGTGGGTACTTCGTGCATGTCTAAGTATTGGCACGGAGATTTATGCTACTCTGCTGAGAGTGAACACTCAGTCGTCATGTCATGCAAATAATGAGAGTTCGGCTCAGCACGGAAAATACTAGACAAATCATGCATTAATTATTAATGCTAATAAAATTCACATAATACTTGGGATTGCTGTTGCACGCACCATTCCGGGTGAATTTTGTGTATTTATTGAATTGCTTCGAATAAATAAAGTGAAGAGGTTTTATGCACTCATCACTTATCAAACGGCTTTACCCTTTGCAGGATGTCAGCGCATTAAATTTGGTTTTACAATTTTATCCCTGAACTAAAATCCACCATCAACATTAAGTCTCATGCTTAGCACGTAACAGTGGCATTGTTGCGGGGTAAGCATGAGATGGTGATACACAAGGATGAAAAATCGAAAGGGCAAGACATGAGAAGATTAACAGGAAAATTCGATTGACCTTTGGGAAGAGGTATGTGCAATCTGCAATCTTTTTGCTGGCGCGCTTCTGTCTTGGTTACGGAGTACTGGTGCAGCGACCCTTGAATACAAAGACGAGCATTGAGGTGGTGGAGCCCTCAACACTATAATGCATTGAGGAAGTATGCGTGACAACACAGTAGTGAGTGTTGAGGAATCTCAACACTAATAGGAGAGATGTGTTGAGGCAGTTTTCCTGGCAACACAATGGTGAGTGTTGAGGAATTTTCACGTCTCAACACTAAGAGGAAAAATATGTTGAGGCAGTTTGCCTGGCAACACAGTGGTGAGTGTTGAGGAATTTTCTCGTCTCAACACTAAGAGGAAAAATTTGTTGAGGCAGTTTGCCTGGCAACACAGTGATGAGTGTTGAGGAATTTTCACGTCTCAACACTAAGAGGAAAAATGTGTTGAGGAAGTTTGCCTGGCAACACAGGGGTGAGTCTTGAGGAATTTTCTCTTCTCAACACTAAGAGGAAAAATGTGTTGAGGCGGTTTGTCTGGCAACACAGTGATGAGTGTTGAGGAATTTTCACGTCTCAACACTAAGAGGAAAAATGTGTTGAGGCAGTTTGCCTGGAAACACAGTGATGAGTGTTGAGGAATTTTCACGTCTCAACACTAAGAGGAAAAATGTGTTGAGGCAGTTTTCCTGGCAACACAGTGATGAGTGTTAAAGAATTTTCTCGTCTCAACACTAAGAGGAAAAATGTGTTGAGGCAGTTTGCCTGGCAACACAGTGATGAGTGTTGAGGAATTTTTCTCGTCTCAACACTAAGAGAAAAATATGTTGAGGCAGTTTGCCTGGCAACACAGTGATGAGTGTTGAGGAATTTTCACGTCCTAACACTAAGAGGAAAAATGTGTTGAGGCAGTTTGCCTGGCAACACAGTGATGAGTGTTGAGGAATTTTCACGTCTCAACACTAAGAGCAAAAATGTGTTGAGGCAGTTTGCCTGGAAACACAGTGATGAGTGTTGAGGAACTTTCACGTCCCAACACTAAGAGAAAAAATGTGTTGCGGCAGTTTGCCTGGAAACACAGTGGCGAGTGTTTAGGAATTTTCTCTTCTCAACACTAAGAGAAAAAATGTGTTGAGGCAGTTTTCCTGGCAACACAGTGATGAGTGTTAAGGAATTTTCACGTCTCAACACTAAGAGGAAAAATGTGTTGAGGAAGTTTGCCTGGCAACACAGTGATGAGTGTTGAGGAATTTTCACGTCTCAACACTAAGAGGAAAAATGTGTTGAGGCAGTTTTCCTGGCAACACAATGGTGAGTGTTGAGGAATTTTCTCGTCTCAACACTAAGAGGAAAAATGTGTTGAGGCAGTTTGCTTGGAAACACAGTGATGAGTGTTGAGGAATTTTCACGTCTCAACACTAAGAGGAAAAATGTATTGAGGAAGTTTTCCTGGCAACACAGTGATGAGTGTTGAGGAATTTTCACGTCTCAACACTAAGAGGAAAAATGTGCTGAGGCAGTTTGCCTGGCAACACAGTGATGAGTGTTGAGGAATTTTCACGTCTCAACACTAAGAGATTTAAAATTTATTTGTTATGCATAATAGATAAAAAAAAACATTTAGTTTAAGGATAGTTACTTAGCTCTGTCTCCGCTAGGCATGTCCTTCGCGCATGATTGGGCTTTGAGTGTATCAGGCTCTCCTGTGAGTAAGCAGCGTGACAAAAGTCCCTATGTGCAATTATCCTGAGCTTATTTTCTCATGGAAGATATGCTTCCATTGCATTCGCTTGTAAGGCGGAGTCTGCGTTTTAACTTCTAAACCTGAAGTAAGCTTCAGTCCCCAAGTGTGGCTTACTTCGATTGTACCACCTTGAATCCACGCCTCTGTGATTTGATAAAAGCTCATTGTACTCTTATGGATGCGATGCTGAGATGGTTGGAACATCATATGGACGAAATATTCTTTGTAGTGGTTGTTGATATGGTGAAGCTCTGGCTGGTATCAACAAAACGAGCAGCATCGGTTCTTGGCAGCAACTTGGCTGGCTGCGATCACGATCCCCAACAGGAAGGAGTGTGGCGGCAGCGGCTCTGGATATGGTGATCGAAGGTGTAACGCCTGAGGGAACGCTTCCTACGCTGCTGGTGTTGATCATTCTGACAGGTGGTACATTGATGTTACTGGAAGGAAAGTTGACATCAAGGGCGTTTTCAGCGCCGGCGGCATCAGGATTATTTCTATTGTTTGTCATTGTGCAAATTGCGATGGAAAATAGAATGAATCCTTGTGTATTCCGCAGTAATTGATCTTCCCTGATCCATATTTTATGTATTATTGTGAGGCTCCATAATGTGTCTTATGTTGAGCACTAAACAATCAAGTTGATTATTTTGTGATTAGCTTTGTTATTGTTCCGTAAGATATGTTATGCCGAGCATTTTTGAACTAAATTAATCATTTTGCTTGGTTTTTTATTTATGGGTCCATAAGTTTTCTTATGTTTGAGCGTTTTTGACTTGGTTGATTATTTTCATGATTAACTTAGTCATTGCTCCATAAATTCTCTTATGTCGAGTATGGCCAATTAAATTGATTACTTTTTGTGATTAGTTTGATTGTGTATTTCGATTAAATTAATCATGGGTTCTCTTGTGGTTAATTTAATTGAGTATTTTGGATTCAGATTCATACTTGTATGTGATTTGTTATGTCCAAAGAAATCCTTCTTTTCTTTCGAAATTAAGGTCGCTCTTGTTGTTCTTTCGGGAATGACATATAATGGGGGAGAGGTCTTTTGAACTTGTGCTTAATAGTCATATCTTGAGGGGTATGCGGCTGTGGAATTTTAGAGGGGTTATCTTGTATCTTTAAACTCGTTGATGAATGCTATTAGCTTCGGCTATATGATTGCATCTAAATAAGATGATGTGTGTTCTTTCTTTTTAGTCATGACATGTCTCTTACGGAAATTTCATTATGATCCCGTTCTTGTATCTTTGCCAATTTTATTGACAAAAAGGGGGAGAATTAATATGTAGCTCACACTACAAATACATATGGTCTTCGGGTCATTATGTAAGGGGGAGTGGTTTCCATGTGAGATGGAGTATTGACTAAGGGGGAGGGATACATATCACCATAGTATTATTGTTGAAGTTGTGATACAATTGAACTTTGACGCTGTGTAATAATACTATGACACTGTATAACAATGATCGAGACCGATGCTTTCTCATTGTTATAGCTACGGATCTTCAACAGCGGTGATGCTAAAATTACAACCTTTGGGATCATTGAAGTACTTGGAAGTGACGAAGATTTCGAGGAATGTTGAAGATTAGACATGTGGAATAGGATCTACTTAAGTTTCTTTATCTTTTTTGTATTCCATATGTATTGACAGTTTTATCACTAAAATTGACAAAGGGGGAGATTGTTAGAGCATTTCTCGGTCGAAATCGCATGTGTTGCTATCTCAAGCATGTTTGTCAATGTTAGTGATCAAAACTATAAGTCTTGGTTTCTAGTCTATTATAGCTAAGTCTCGGACTAGGATAGGAAGTGCAGTAGCTCAAGGACTTCATGGAGATTCATCATACAAGTAGAAGAACTACTCAAGGAACCGATGGAACTTCTCGACAAAAAGGTATTGAAGACTTGAACTTATCTGTCATTCAAAAGTCTATCTACTCTATCTCCTACTTCTTGAGACAAAAAGTCGTATGTTATATATATAAATTTAGATTATACACATTTGGTATTTCGAGCCGAGTATACCTCGCCTATCTATATCTCGAAATATGTGTTGGGAAGATTTTCGCTTTGACCAAGTTTATCTTTACCTAGTGACGAAAGTCATGATATGTTTCAATCATCTTGAAATTGCTTTGACGAGAAATGGTGTAACAACTATATAACGTCCTCTAAGAATGTTTCAATGATTGGAATGAGAGTTTAGATTACATAACCAATAATGGACATATGCATTATTGTGGAAACACATTTATGTATAATTCCTATTCCTTGAACCAAAGTTTACGAACTTTGTTGATCAAGAGAACAGGAAGAATGGCTTGTTGCCAAGTCCGCGAACTGCCGAACTTCTCAACCCGAAATTTCTGTTGGAGTTGACCAACTAGTTGCGTGAGTACCAGTCTGCGAACCGGCGGAAGGTCTCTTGCCGAGATTTTCTGCTGGAGTTTGTAAACTCTTCCGGTTGCTTAAGTCCGCGAACCTAGTGTGCGAACTTAAGAAGTTTATATATCTGAAGATGATTTCTGAACTTAAACTTTAAAAAGACTAAGGAATGCAGCTTGCAAACCGTGGCTATAAAAGTTCATGAACCGACTCAAGTGAATCAAATCATCTTTGCTTCAATTGTGTCTCGTGTAGTTACATAAGATTTCCTTGCAATTGAACAACTCTCTAACTAGTTCATTTGAGTCATTTGAACTAGTTATGGTGAAGAAGAACATGGTTGATATGAAATGCTCATATGACTAACCTTTTGGTTAACTATTGTTGAACCAACAATATACACGTTTGGGTATGGTTAAAAAACCTAGAAGCGTGTAGTTCATTTGTGTATAACAAGCTAAGTTTTCGATCTAACGGTTGAGAAATATTATATTGAATCTAAATCAGGTTTTCATCTAACGGTGAATATTGATTGCTTTGTTACCAAGGCAAAACCCTGAGTTGAAAGACTATATAAAGGAGACATCTAGTATTGTGCAAAACTAATCCCCACACCTTACATGTGATACTAGTTTGCGTACTAGAGTCCTTTCTCCTTTAACCTTTGGTTTTCTTCTTCTAAAACCAGGTTAACGACTTAAAGACTTCATTGGGACTGTGAAGCCAGACCGATACTACTTTTATCGTAGTTGTGTGATCTGATCTTGCATCTTCTATCGTACGAGTACAATCAGATTGATTGGCTTGAGATTTGATATCTCCGATAGACAAGATATAAAAAGTAATCACAAACATCTTCGTCTCATTGTTTGTGATTCCACAACATCTTGTTTCGCCACCATACGGTTAAGATTGTTGTGAGGTGATTGTTTAACCTAGGCTGGTCTTCGGGAATATAAAACCGGATTATCAATTGGTTCTTGTTCACCTTGATTATTATCAAAAGACGGAACAAAAACTTTAGGGTTTTTCTATGGGAGACAGATTGATCCTTTGATAGACTTGTCTTTGTGAGACCGATTTTTTTATTGTTAAATCCTGTGACTTTGGGTCGTAGCAACTCTTAGTTGTGGGTGAGATCATCTAAGGGAATCAAGTGCGCAGTATCCTGCTGGGATCAGAGGCGTAGGGAGTACAACTGTACCTTGGATCAGTGCGAGACTGATTGGGGTTCAACTACAGTCCAGTCAGAAGTTAGCTTGGAGTAGGCTAGTGTATGTAGCGGCTTAATACAGTGTATATTCAATCTGGACTAGGTCCCAGGGTTTTTCTGCATTTGCAGTTTCCTCGTTAACAAAATTCTGGTGTTTGTGTTATTTTTATTTCCGCATTATATTTGTTTATATAATTGAAATAATACAGGTTGTGCGTTTGATTCAATCAATTGGAAATCCGACCTTTGGTTGTTGATTGATATTGATTGATCCTTGGATATCGGTCTTTGGTACCGTCCAAGTTATTCCTTGTATTTGATTAGAACTCGCAGTCTTTGCTTGAGTAAATCAAATCAAGAGAGAGATATAAACTCGTTGATATACTTTTAATTGATTGAGTCTTTTTGATTCTCTTAAAAGTATATTCGAGTTTGTCCATACAGATTACTAAGTGAAATATTGGGTGGTGTTCTTAGACCCCCGCTTTTTCAATTGGTATCAGAGCAGGCAAACACGTTAAAGACCTCATAAGTTTGTGTTTGTAGCGATCTAATTATGGACGAGTCTATCTATAATAACGTACGTGTTCATAAATTACCAGATGATTTTCAAAGCCTGGATTCACCAGATAGGACTGTCACTTCTAGATCAGTATATAAACATTCTCTTAATATAAACCTGTTAAAGTCTGGGAAACACGCCTAGAAGAACAGTTGGATGAACTTTCTGATGAAGGTGATTCAGATATTGATAGAGATGTTGATGAGGAAGTATCCGAGTATGTGAAGGTTTTGAATTCGTTAGAAAGGAAGAAGATAACAACTTCTCATGTGAATCCTCTTTTGACTCCTCTCTGTCGTGAAAACAAGAAATTGAGAAGATGTTACGCAGGTGTTTATGTTTCGAATCGTTCTAACGAATCGATCCTCTAGGATTCTGAGGAAAACCTATGTATGAAGTCACTTGAATGTGACAATCTCTATCAAAAGTATTTTTTGTTGGAAGAGAAACTTGCTGAGTCTGAAGCAAGGATTAACTCCCAACAAACAAGTTTTGACGACAGAGAAAGCACTTATCTCACTCGAGAAAAACACCTTGAGGCTGATTTAGCTGATTCTCTTGATAAAATCAAGATGTTGGAAGATAACTTGAAAAAGTTCAATACTGTTCAAGCAAATTAACCACTATGCTAGGAGCAAGTAAAAATCATCGTGATACACGAGGATTGGGCTATAAGGGAATAAATGCTCTAAGTATTAGCAAAGAGGTAAAATTTGTCAAGGCTAGTGATTCTTCTCAACAAAAGGTTTCCACTGATGGAAAAAGTGAAGTACCTTCACCGGCAATTAAGGTTTCAAAGAGCAAAGTATATCAACCTCCAAAGATAGCACACACGGATCGAGGTAAGAACATTCCTTATGTTTGCCACTATTGCGGAAATAAATGTCACCTGGAAAGGAGATGTCGTTTCCGTATAAGGAATGAGAAACTTCATGATGTTCTTGTTTGGGCATCACAAGAAGTTGTGAAACCAAGATCATATGTTAGGACTGATCCTCTTAACGTTACAGGTTGTAATTGTCCAACCTTTAGGCAAGGGAATCAGTGTTATGATAAACCTAGATTTGCCTATAAACATCATACGAATCCTTTTCACAATCGTAATGGTTATCAAAAGGATAACTTCGTAAAGACGAAGACAAGATCCGATGCTCCCAATTGGAGAAAGACTAACTTGCAAAAGAATAGTCAATCCAATTCTCTTCCGAGAATTCTAGAAGAGAGTAATGGGAAGAAGGTTCCAATTGTTCATAAACGCTCTCAGAAGTGGATACCAAAGAAAGTCGATGATGTTTTGAGTGTGAAAAGGAATGATCTCTCAGAAAATTCCATGACTATGGAGAAGGCAATATCCATGATGTTGGAACTTAACAAGTTTTTTGGAAAAATGGAATTGGATGTGAAAGGTTCTAAAAGCGATATCTTTCATGATAATCCAAATGTCACTTGTGTTGAGCAAGACATTTTTCACCCCAACACAACTTTATTGTGTTATAAGTGCATCCTCACCAAGGAATGACCTGTTATGTATACGGTGAGGGAAGCACGAGAATTGGGGCACACAGATTATGTTCGGTAAGGCTGTATAATTCAACTAGATTCTTCTAAAAAGGTATGTCTATAAAACTGAGCAAGATTTGTGTTTTTATGATCCATGTACCTTGATTATTGTTCATTTCTACCTAACTTGATATGGGTTCACGGTTCTTAAACGTTTAGGTTTGAAAATATTAGTCCGGGATGTTTGGACTTCATGGTACACATACCAAGTATGCATAACATCATTTAAAACCAAAATCCAGGGGTTTAAGTTCGCAAACCCCGTCTGCATACTGCTCCAGGATACGAAAATTCGTCTGCAAACTCGTATGCATACTTGACGTCGATATTCGGTAAACTTGTTTTGGCCGTAACTTCTTCGTCCGAACTCGGATTGACCTCATTCTTTTTGCAGTATCTTCCTATTTGAAATCTATTCAAAATGGAGATGATAAACCATGAATTTGGATGAGTTAAGATTGGTATTTATCATGACTCTTTTTTTTGAGTATTTTGCTCCGTTTCGTTGCACTTGTTTCACTTCTCTTGAACTTGGGCACTTGGATTCTTGGAGTACTACTATTATAAACTAATTTGTAGCTTTTGCAAGAATGTTTTTGGTGAATCACAAAGAAGGAAGTTCAAGAATGGAAAGTAGTACGCAGTGCTATGGAATTCTTGACTGTTCACAATCATCCTATGTGAACTATGGTGCATGGTCGTTATTGACTTTGTATGTTCTTCTTTGTTAAGAAAATATTTTTATACGCCTTTGGTAGATATTCTTGGTATAAATCCGGGCGAAAAATATTGATTCTACCCTCTAAGGACAAATCATCTTGTATGTGCATTACGAGTTTGTCTTGATGCCTAGGAAACTTCTTATGAGAATTTATTCTTATTTTTGAGAAGGATTACTAGAGTTTGGAATAGAAATTATTGTGACTACACATAGCTATGTCCAACGATTTCATCTTCATGTTTTTATATTTATTGGTTTAAATTCTAAATTTTTTGGAAGATGATTTTTGCAGTATTAATATTTATGGTTTTATATATTGCAATTGTTTATGGGATATATGTGTTTGCGTCCGTGAACTATTATTGTCCCATATATTGTCAAAAGTAAAGTCTTTCGTAAGTCGATATTCTTATATTGATAAGGGATGAATGGACTTTTGACAAATACAAAAGTTAAGCCTATATTGTCAATTATTGTTGGAAGATAGGTTAAAATCTTTTGTTTTCAAGGATTATGTCTATTGTTGTCATTGTGCAAGTTGTGATGGAAAATCAAATGAATCCTTGTGTATTCCGCAGTAATTGATATTCCCTGATCCATATTTTATGTATTACTGTGAGGCTCCGTAATGTGTCTTATGTTGAGGACTAAACAACCAAGTTGATTATTTTGTGATTAGCTTTGTTGTTGTTCCGTAAGGTATGTTATGTCGAGCATTTTTGAACTAAATTAATCATCTTGTTTGGTTTTTTAGTTATGACTCCATAAGTTTTCTTATGTTTGAGCGTTTTTGAGTTGGTTGATTATTTTCATGATTAACTTAGTCATTGCTCCATAAATTCTCTTATGTCGAGTATGGCCAATTAAATTGATTACTTTTTGTGATTAGTTTGATTGTGTATTTCGATTAAATTAATCATGGGTTCTCTTGTGATTAATTTAATTGAGTATTTTGGATTCAAATTCATACTTGTATGTGATTTGTTATGTCCAAAGAAATCCTTCTTTTCTTTCGAAATTAAGGTCGCTCTTGTTGTTCTTTCGGGAATGACATATAATGGGGGAGAGTTCTTTTGAACTTGTGCTTAATAGTCATATCTTGAGGGGTGTGCGGCTGTGGAATTTTAGAGGGGTTATCTTGTATCTTCAAACTCTTTGATGAATGCTATTAGCTTCGGCTATATGATTGCATCTAAATAAGATGATGTGTGTTCTTTCTTTTTAGTCATCAAATGTCTCTTACGGAAATTTCATTATGATATCGTTCTTGTATCTTTGCCAATTTTATTGACAAAAAAGGGGAGAATTAATATGTAGTTCACACTACAAATACATATGGTATTCGGGTCATTATGTCAGGGGGACTGGTTTCCATGTGAGATGGAGTATTGACTAACGGGGAGTGATACATATCACCATAGTATTATTGTTGAAGTTGTGATACAATTGAACTTTGACGTTGTGTAATAATACTATGACATTGTATAACAATGATCGAGACCAATGCTTTCTCATTGTTATAGCTACGGATCTTCAACAGCAGTGATGCTAAACTTACAACCTTTGGGATCATTGAAGTACTTGGAAGTGACGAAGATTTCGAGGAATGTTGAAGATTAGACATGTGGAATAACAACTACTGAAGTTTCTTTATCTTTTTTGTATTCCATATGTATTGATAGTTTTGTCATTAAAATTGACAAAGGGGGAGATTGTTAGAGCATTGCTCGGTCGAACTCGCATGCGTTGCTATCTCAAGCATGTTTGTCAATGTTAGTGATCAAAACTATAAGTCTTGATTTCTAGTCTATTATAGCTAAGTCTTGGACTAGGTAGAAAGTGTAATTGAGCTCAAGGACTTCATGGAGATTCATCATACAAGTAGAAGAACTACTCAAGGAACCAGTGGAACTTCTCGACAAAAAGGTATGTGAAGACTTGAACTTATCTGTCACTCAAAAGTCTATCTACTCTATCTCCTACTTCTTGAGACAAAAAGTCGTATGTTATATATATAGACTTAGATTATACACAATTGGTATTTCGAGCCGAGTATACCTCGCCTATCTATATCTCGAAATATGTGTTGGCAAGATTTTCGCTTCGACCAAGTTTATCTTTACCTAGTGACGAAAGTCATGATATATTTCAATCATCTTGAAAATTGCTTTGATGAGAAATGGTGTAGCAACTATATAACGTCCTCTAAGAATGCTTCAATGATTGGAATGAGAGTTTAGATTACATAACCAATGATGGACATAAGCATTATTGTGGAAACACATTTATGTATAAGTCTTATTCCTTGAACCAAAGTTTGCGAACTTTGTTGATCAAGAGAAACCGGAAGAATGGCTTGTTGCCAAGTCCGCGAATTCAGTCCGCGAACTGCCGAACTTCTCATCCCGAGAATTTCTGCTGGAGTTGACAAACTAATTGCGTGAATCCAGTCCGCGAACCGGCGGAAGGTCTCTTGCCGAGATTTTCTGCTGGGGTTCGTAAACTCTGCCAGTTGCTTAAGTCCGCGAACCTAGTGTGCAAACTTAAGAAGGTTATATATCTGAAGATAATTTCTGAACTTAAACTTTAAAAAACTAAGGAATGCAGTTTGCAAACCATGGCTATAAAAGTTCATGAACCGATTCGAGTGAATCAAATCATCTTTGCTTCAATTGTGTCTTGTGTAGTTACATAAGATTTCCTTGCAATTGAACAACTCTCTAACTAGTTCATTTGAGTAATTTGAACTAGTTATGGTGAAAAATAACATGGTTGATATGAAATGCTCATATGGCTAACCTTTTGGTTAACTATTGGTGAACCAACAATATACACGTTTGGGTACGGTTAACAAACCTAGAAGCGTGCAGTTCATTTGTGTATAACAAGCTAAGTTTTCGATCTAACGGGTGAGAAATATTAACTTGAATCTAAATTAGGTTTTCATCTAACGGTGAATAATGTGCAAAACTAATCCCCACACCTTACGTGTGATACTAGCTTGCGTACTAGAGTCGGTTCTCCTTTAACCTTTGGTTTTCCTCTTCTAAAACCAGGTTAACGACTTAAAGACTTGATTGGGATTGTGAAGCCAGACCGATACTACTTTTATCGTAGTTGTGTGATCTGATCTTGCATCTTCTATCGTACGAGTACAATCAGATTGATTGGCTTGAGATTTGATATCTCCGATAGGCAAGATATAAAAAGTAATCACAAACATCTTCGTCTCATTGTTTGTGATTCCACAACATCTTGTTTCGCTACCATACGATTAAGATTGTTGTGAGGTGATTGTTTAATCTAGGATGTTCTTCGGAAATATAAGACCGGATTATCAATTGGTTCATGTTCACCTTGATTATTATCAAAAGACGGAACAAAAACTTTAGGGTTTTTCTGTGGGAGACAGATTGATCCTTTGATAGACTTGTCTGTGTGAGACAGATTTGTTTATTGTCAAAGCCTGCGATTTTGGGTCGTAGCAACTCTTAGTTGTGGGTAAGATCATCTAAGGGAATAAAATGCGCAGTATCCTGCTGGGGTCAGAGGCGTAGGGAGTACAACTGTACCTTGGATCGGCGGGAGACTGATTGGGGTTCAACTACAGTCCAGTCCGAAGTTAGCTTGGAGTAGGCTAGTGTCTGTAGAGGCTTAATACAATGTGTATTCAATCTGGACTAGGTCCTGGGGTTTTTCTGCATTTGCGGTTTCCTCGTTAACAAAATTCTGGTGTCTGTGTTATTTTTATTTCCGCATTATATTTGTTTATATAATTGAAATAATACAGGTTGTGCGTTTGATTCAATCAATTGGAAATCCGACCTTTGGTTTTTTTTTATACTAAAAGAATTTCATTGATAATAGAAGAATTACATGATATCATTTTTCACCAGATTCAATAAGAAATCTGGGAAATTTTCTAAGTACTGAAAGTTTGTATCCTCCAATCTAGCTTTTTTAGCTAACTCGTGAGCAATTTTATTTGCTAGCCTGTTAACAGACTTATAAAACCAAAATTTATTGTTTCTAAATTTATTCTTAATAACTTGGTGAAGGTTCTGATTAAACCAATGAACTTGTAGTTCTTCATTAATCATAGATTCCTTCAATGTTTCGCAGTCCATCTCAAAAATGACCTTTGTGAATCCCAGTTCCCCCATCCATTCCGCTGCTAGTTCCATTGCTTTGCACTCAAAATACTCAGCCCCATATTCTTCTTCCACCTCCTCTGTGAAGCTTTTCGCTTTAGCTCCTATGCAGTCCCCTTTGGTTGTTAATTGATCCTTGGATAGTGGTCTTTGGTACCGTCCAAGTTATTCCTTGTATTTGATTAGAACTCGCAGTCTTTGCTTGAGTAAATCAAATCAAGAGACAAATATAAACTCGTTGATATACTTTTAATTGATTGAGTCTTGTTGATTCTCTTAAAAATATATTCGAGTTTGTCCATACATATTGCTAAGCGAAATATTGGGTGGTGTTGTTAGACCCTTTTTCACTTTGATCAGGTCCATGTTCTTCGTGTGAATCTCCTGCACCCGTACTAACTCGATCGATGTTGGGATTCTTCCGGTTACACCATCAGATACACCGTTGGGAAGAGGGGTATCTTCACTGGGGAAACTTCGACCGAGATTTGAAATTGTTGGGGGAGTCCTAAGACCAAACATCTTGAAATCAACCAAATGGGATTGGTTATTGAAGAAATTGACTTCACAACCGAGAGATTAATCTCCCACTGTGGTCGCCAATTGTTTATGGTGAAAACTGTTTCTACTAGTTTGGGTAAATTTGGGTGTGTGTGAATGAGAAACGAATCTAAACCCTAAAGAAATGCACTGCACGGAAGTGCTTTTGATTCGAGATATCAATCTATACAATTCTGGCCTAAACCAAGAAATGGCCGTTCCAGACTTGCTTCGGTCACAAAGTGAAGGAGATGGGGTTGATCTTAGGGAAGGAAGCGAAGAAGGTTGAGATTGTGAAGGTGTCGTCTGGTTATGACTTGTATCAGAATGTTGAACTGGCTTGCACAATGTAAGCTATCCATTCTGGGTGTTTTCTGGATACTATGACAACACTTGGTTTCTCTGTGTTGTTTGAAAATAGGTGAAGGACCTATTTATACAAGTCATTGAGCGCAACCCTCATCTCATATGAAGTGGAGGAAGTGTAGTGATGGAGTAGTGGGGTCGTGTGTGGGTGATTGTCACACGATCACGCCTTTTCCCACTTCCCTCATCATCGTTAACCGTTCATGCCTCCTAACACGTTCTCGTAATGGGCGCGTTGCACGCCGCACGCTGTAAACCGCCAGACCAGTACCCCAGTAAGTATCCCCCATTTTGTGACATGTTTGATGTCTCGAATGAGTGGGTCAGGTCGTGGGACCCACCGAAGGAAATAACATACGGTGTTATTAAGTTATATAATTGAGTTATTTATGGAATTGATATTCATGAAATATCGTGTATGCTCGATGCATGCAATGCATCCCTTTAAAGCAAGCAGCTCAAAACAATCGATATGCATAAAGCATCGCTGTTTTAAAGCTTGATTGAATAAGTCGCGGATTAAGCGTCTTAAAATGGCAGCACATCCAACCATCTTCGAGTGATCGTCTGGAAGCCGCATGGGCGGGCCACCATCTGGTCGATCACTCCTTGTGGTAGAGTGGCGGACGGTGATCATTGAAGTGCTTCATTGATCGCCTGATTTTTAATCCAAGCCGTCCGACCAAGCTGGCAAAGTTGGACGAATGAGATGATTTACGTCACATATTTTCTTCCGTTAATGGAATTTTAGGGTTTTTAGAGGTGCGCAAGCATGCCCCTTTGACTTGATCGAATTCACACATGGGAGTTAATTTTGAGTGAGCCGATTGGGCGTGCGTGAGGACGACTCACTGACGTGCATGCTTGCCCCTCTTGGTCCCACAAATATTCGATCTTGGCCACTCAGTTTGGCCGATAAAGATGAGTGGTCGTGATCGATTTGCGACAGAAACATGTTGCCGCAAAGAGGTTTGAAGATCGTGTGGCATGCCACCTTTGGGCGCGCGTTTCGAGGCGCCGGACCCTAGTCTGCATAGGCCGGTCGGTCACACTCAAAGGTGTGCCCACGGTGAATACGTTGACATCCTTGGGACCTCTAAAGTCTATATCTACACCCTCCGTTTATGCTGGCGAAGATGGATGGTTACGATCGAACTACGACAGATGTGCATTGCCGCAAACTCTAATTAGGGTTTTGAATCAGTCACGCCCTCACGACTTTGGCCAAACGGTTTGGCACACTGTGGGCCTCCTTTGGGGAGATCGATCATGTGGGGCCAATGTTGGGCCTATAGTGAGCACATGTGTTCCTTCCTGATGGTCCCAAATGCGATCTAAGCCATCCAAATAGGCTGGCTAAGTTAGATGGTCGTGATCGATTTAAGACGGACTTCCGCGATCCTTGAAAGCATCACGCCCGCCATGTTTTGAGCAAACGTTCATTGCTCCATGACCATGTCGTGAGCAAACCGATTAGGTGAAGGAGAAGTGGGCCCGCCAACGTGTGCGTTAGCGCTTCTCTGATCATTCATGGGATGATCTAATCCGTCCAAATAGGCTGGCTAAGTTGGACGGTCGTGATCGTTTTAAGACTGCCCTGAATAGTCTATGTTCAATTGAATATCTACAAAGCAGCACGGACACCCTACTTAGGGTTGACGTTTGACGTTGCTAGGAGATGTTCATGTGATGTCCGAGCTAGGGCATAGGTGGGCCCGCCGGTGGTCATCACGAAAATCGCCTATTCTTGCCAGGGTTTGGCTAGGCTTGTTAAATTGTGCGGCCAACTTGTGTGGCCGCGATCATTTCTGAGACTGATATGGACAGTCTAGATTTCCCTTAAGGAAATTAAGCATGCTCGATCGGGCTAACCTAATTACGCCGATGCGAGACTCTCTCTGTCAGATAGTGGTGTAGCCTGTGTGGGTACTTCGTTCATGTCTCACTATTGGCACGGAGATTCATGCTACTCTGCTGAGAGTGAACACTCAGTCGTCATGTCATCCAAATAATGAGAGTTCGGCTCAGCACGGAATATACTAGACAAATCATGCATTAATTATTAGTGCTAATAAAATTCACAGAATATTTGGGATTGTTGTTGCACGCACCATTCTGGGTGAATTTTGTGTATTTATTGAATTGCTTCGAATAAATAAAGTGAAGAGGTTTTATGCACTCATCACTTATCAAACGGCTTTACCCTAGAATTTTAATGGTGTGGCCATCCATTCCTCCCAAGTGCTAGTAGGTGGTCCACTTATCTTGAACACCTCGTGGGCTTCTAGCTTGTTTCTGTTTCGAGCTAACTCGAGGATATCTTCGAGCAGTTCTTCTTGACCTCCGCTGGAAAAGGTGATCATGTTGATATATTTGCCATCTTGGGGTAATTCTACCCTTTTCTTGGGGGTTTCCTCGGTTTCATATGGTTGTATCTCTACGTACTCCATGAATTTGCCTTCGTCTATGAATATCTGGACCGCGTTCCATAGATGGTAGCACGCGTCAGTTGTATGCCCGTAGTATTGGTGGTATGCACAATACTCCTTAGCCTGCTTCGTTTTGTCTGGCTGATTTCCCCTAGTATTAGGGTAAGGAAAGCCCGGCTTTGCTCCCTCTTTGCTGAGAATGTGAGAGACCGTTGTATTCATCTTCGTGTAGATTTTATCTATGAATTCGTCTCTTCCTTTGCCTCTTTTGCCATCTCCGTATTTGGATTGTTTGTCTCAAAAGCTGGTCCTGCCCCCGGCTTCGTTTTGTCGCTTAGGTATCTCCGGAATTGGTTCCAGGGAGTTGGTACGTTGTGGCGTTATTGTCGTCTTTGCTTGTGCCCTGGGGTTGTCCTTCTGGATTTCTTCGAGTCTGATGTAGCGGTCTTGGACAACCCTGAGCTCTTCTTTGGAATCAAGGGATCTGTTGTGAAGCTCCACAAAGATGACTGAGGTTCTATCAAGTCCATACTTATAGCAGTTAATGCTAATTTCGGGATTGACTTTTCCAATTGTTTGGCACGTCTTTTTCCACCTGTCTGTGTACTGCATCAATGTTTCTCGGGGTCCGATATCTAAAGCAAATAGATTATCCAACCCTGCCTTTGTTGATTTGTTGTACATGTATGTCTCCAAAAACACCGTGGAAAATTGCTCAAAAGAGTTAATTGAGTTTACTGGTAAATTTTCATACCAGGCTAGTGCTGATCCCGTCAAGCTTGCAGGGAAGTACCTACAATGTACTACCTCATCTCTTTCCCAATGGGCAAGGACACGAGTGTAATACTGTAGGTGGGCTGCGGGATCTGAGGTACCATTGTATGCTTGGAACGTAGGTACCGGGCATTTCAAAGGGATGGGCTCCCTAAAAATGCGAAAAGACAATGGGGATGTGGTTTCCTCTTGAAGCACTTCTTCTAGTCTTGCGCCTGCATGGCCAGTTTTTAGGCCTTGTATCTCCTTCTGTATTTTCTCCATTTGCTCCATAACCATGTTCACATTGTGAGCATCTTTGGAAAATGCTTCGTCGTAGTAGGATTGAGAGGGCTTGTATGTCGAGTCAGTCTCGTATGGATCGTGGTACGCTCTCCTGGCTCCCTTAGGTTGATTGGTCTTTGGTGGGTTGAGATCCACCCTTCGTCCTCCTGAGATAGCTCCGTTTTCACGCCTTTTTGGTAGAGGGTGAGATTGGGAGCCTTCGATCTGTATGTCCAGCATACCTTTGAGGTTCTGGTTCTCTTGAGACATATCGTGCATTGCATCCTCGTTCTCCTTAATACGGAGTAGCAAGGCTGCTATTCGTGCTGCCATTTGGTCTTCGTCTTGGACTCCACCTCCCTGAGGAGTGATGTCGGCCGGATCTTCGGAGTTATCTGCTCCTTCTTCTATAACTGGTGTGTCTGGATCTATCTGAATTGGAGTTAGGTTTCCCAACCCTCGTCCCGTAGGAACAAAGGTTCTGGGTAACCCCGCGTTGACCGCAGGTGGCTGCGTATTGGTGGGATGCTCCGGTAACGGCATGTCTTAAAGTGGTTGAGCTCCCGATGTTTTCCCCATCCCTTCGGGAGAAATAGGTGATTTGTTAGCAATCGTTCTTCTTGCTATTTCGCTTTGTCCGTCCTCTGCTTCGGTTCTTTGATTCGCTTGAGACGGCTTTTGAGATCTTCCTCTGGTAAGTGTTGGTCGTGAGGTTGTTGGTACCTCATTTGGTTTTTGCATGCCTTCGGCTTTCGTTATCCTGCGGTTACAGAAAGTTGACAAAATCTGCTACTTGGGTGCCTTCGCGAAAAGTAGCACATTAATGCTCTGACACAGAAGACGGCTGAGTAGCTTTTTCAGAAAAGGACTGAAATAATGTTTTTGAAAGACAGGTATTAAATACTTATGACACCCTTGGAAAAAAAACAACCTTAAATGTTGAAAACCAAATAAAAGAAGGTGTCAGATCTCGCGAAAAACAAGGTTATTGAATGCTTTAGAAGATCTTTCTTCCTTAAAATCTCACTGAGATTCCTCTGTCAGTCAAAGGTTCTCAGATCTAAAACATGCTCTGTTAAAAAAGGATGTTTTAGTATAAAACAAAGATTTTAAAGTTTTGTGAGTACGTTTTTGTAAAAAAAATTGTGGATCTGTAACAAGGTACGTCTTTAGAGGCTATGAAATCAAAAAACATACACAAATAACGGATGAACAAATCACTAGAGAGTGAGATTCATTGTTTACATAAGTTAAAGGTAAAACTATGTCTAAACTCAAGCTCGTGAGCAAAACACGGTGGGCGCCAAACTGTGACTACTCTTTTTTCCGTAGTCTACGTAATGTATACAGCTCAGAGAATCAGATGCTAAGTAGTATCGATACATCTGTTGAACTGATAATTCCAAGTAGTAAAAGATATTAAATATCACAATAATAATAAAGAACTCAAATATAATGCAAAAGCTTCTAAGTTATCATAAGACACAAGAGATTACGTGGTTCGAAATTTATCTACGTCCACGGGGTAATGAGTGATTGTTTTGTATTAATTATGGTGGTTACAAAGATCTTAAATGATTCCTAAAGTAATAGAGATAACTCAAGTTGAAGTAAATACTTAAGTTCTAAACATTAAAGAGCTATAAGCTTAAGACCAGATCTTCTCTCCTAGATATTGAATGCCCTTATTTTGTTGGTGAGGCTTGGTATTTATATCCCCTTCTGCTCCAGGTATATCTTTGCTTCCTTTGGGTCCATCGTCTGCTGATATACCTTCCGTACACATTGTACCTTCGTTTACTGCTCGTCTTATCCATTCGAACCTTGCCACCTCAGCTGACCCACGTTCCTTCGGGAACTTCCCAACCTTAGTATAGGTTGTAACTTCGTTCACCGCCAGCTTCTACCAATCGGGTTCTGGCACATAGTCTCTCTCCACATGCTTTGGTTATGCGTGTATATAAGGGATTTGATCATTTAATGCTGATTAGATATCCCATCTACCTTTTTCCCTTCGCCAGCTGCCTCCTTGTAGACTAGGCTTTTACTCTTCTGATCTCAACCGTCGAGGCATCCTTCCTTGGGACGAGATAAAGTAGATCTACGAAGGTATAGTTTGTAACTCAGGCTTCTCTGTATAGCGAGGGCTACACAGTTAACTTATGAATGCGGCCACTAAGATCGTGACATGTGCCCTGCAGAATATTGGTATTCACAACGCTCATCACTTATCAAACGGCTTTACCCTTTGCATGATGTCAGCGCATTAAATACTGGTTTTAGAATTTTAGCCCTGAACTAAAATCCACCATCAACATTAAGTCCCCTGCCTAGCACATAATGGTTGCACTATTGTGGGGTAGGCATTAAATGGTGACAAATAAAGATAAAACTTATGAGACAAAGTTAAATTTTATCAGGAGAGATGGGTCGTCCTGTCCTTGGAGCATGTCACGTTCAAGAGGCGTCCAGGTGAGCGTTCCCCTAGCATGATGTCGGTTGTCCCCATGTAGATTAGGCATATGGTTGGTTGGATTCTCAAACTATTCATGAAGAGGTCGTAATCCTCGACTCTGATGAGGACGAACCCTATCATGAGTAATATCCTTAAAAGGCTGCTGAAGCAATTTCTGAAAAAGATGTTGTAGCAGCTCCCAAAGAGAACATTGATGTAGCTTCCAGAGCGAACATCGAGGCGGCTCCTTGAGAGAGTGTTGAAGCATCTTCTAGATCGAACGTCGAGGAGGCTCCTGGAGAGAGCGTTGAAGCAGCTTCTGGATCGAACGTCGAGGCGGCTCCTGGAGAGAGCGTTGAAGCAGCTTCTGTAGCGAACGTCGAAGCGGGTCCCGGAGAGAGCGTTGAAGCACCTTCTTATGGAGAGAGTGTTGAAGTGGCTTCTTCAGGAGAGAGCGTTGAAGCGACTTCTTCTGCTGGAGGGAGCGTTGAAGCGGCTTCTGCCGGAGGGAGCGTTGAAGCGGCTTCTTCTTCAGTTTGACTTTCCCTTGCTAATTACATGCTTCTTGATTAACCATCTCTCTTGTGTTGAAGAATTCCTTGACTGACGGAGAAAGAATTTCATGCTGAGCCTCAGTCCCCAAGCGTGGTTCATATGGTTCTATCTTGTATGGTCGGTGAGTTTAGCATAATAAACATATCGACATCTCTCCTCCGTGACTCTATGACTTCTCCGTGGGAAAATAAAATATGCAGAAGTTCGGATTACCTCTGTCCGTAGTGGTTATTGCTATGGTGAAGATCGGGCACTGGTATCAACAAACGAACAACGGTTCTTAGCTGCAGCTGTGATCAGAAGAGACTGGAAGGAAGAGGCGTGATAGCTACGGGCACAGAGATTGTCTCGAGGGAAAAGCTAATGATGAAACCGATAGCTTCCTTGATGTTGCCTCATGGAATGAAAAAAGAGGGAGACAGTCCCCTACCCACGAGTATCCACTGAGCCTTTGACTTGATGGATGTTATCACGCTGGGTTCATGAGGCCGTCTTTACATCTGTATTGCGTTTTATAGACGTCCAGGAATATCACTGGTCCTTGAAAATACGTCGGCTCTCTTGAGTATATCCTCGTCTTTGGACATCTTGGAATCATAATGATAGCGTGCTTGCATCTCTCTAAATTCACCATCTTTGAGATAGGCAGTGCTAAGCAGTCCCCAGTCACACTCCTCTGTCATTATCACCTTTGGATCGTGTCTTTGAGGAGTAGGGAAGTTCCTTCATGCGAATGACTTAACTAATAGGCTCTGCAAATATGATGAAGCTCTTTCATGGAGAATATGTATGTACCTCTTAAGTCCCGGGTGAAATCTCCTTTGGTAACACAACTACTTCTTCTACGGGAGACGAAATTCTGAAAGCGTCTCTCATTGATGTTGCGGACATCGCTATCTTCTCGAGGTTGCTCCCTTGAGGTGTCAGCTTCAGTAGATCTGAAGATGTCCCGCGCTCGCTCTCGTCGGGGCTGACATAATAGGAGAACCCTTTATGATGATTTGGTGATGACAATATTCGTTGAATCTTCCGAAACACTTCATGTTATAGTGCGGTCCAGACGAAACTTGCTCCTTTTTCAACAAGGGGGTGAATGAAGCAACAAGCTGGGATAGACCAGGTATAAAACGTCGAATGTAGTTCACCTTGCCCATGTGTAGTTGCAGGAAATCCTACACTACACCCCTCACAAGATTTCATTAACATTCAACTCTTTTTTGGATTAACAATCTTAATTTTATTGATGAATCTTTAAACAATCTTACAAGAAAAGATAAAGGAATCAAAAATAAGCTCTGCTCTAAATTTTCTCTCTCCTATTTACTTGCTTCTCACTCAAAAAAGATCTCTCTCTTTTCTTTACAACTGAATGACTATTTTATAGGGAAATACATAGTGGATGACAGCTAATCTGTCCTTTATTTTTGGATATGGTTTGCGACATTCTTGCAACCTTACAAATGTTAATCTCGCAAACTCCCTAATTTTCGCAGGCCCATCACATTTTTCTCATAATTTAGCTGACGTCGTTTATTATGTCATTTCTAAAGTTGTTCTGCGACACTGTTGTGTTGTGTTGTTAATAATTTCGCTGAGGCATTATTGCTGCGAGATTCTGATCCTACATCTTGCCTCTTCTCATATCTTCTCTGCGAAGTAGAGAACGATGTGAGAAATGTCGCAGCTGTCCATATCTTCATATTCTGCATTTATCACACGTATCCTTTCTTCCATCTATTTCTTGACACGTCTTCCGTAACCGCTGCTTTTCAACCGCTCACGTATTTTCACATTAATGGTGTTTATTTCTTCGAGTAAAAATCTTCTCTATATATTCTTCTTACTCTTCTTTTCATTTTCTTTTTACTTTCTCTTCTCTTTTTACTCTCTCATCTCTGTAACTCTATTGTTCTTCCGTAAGTTCTGCTACTGTAATTCTTCCCTCTTCAATCTTCTTACTTTTCAACCATTCCAATACTCTATATTCAGATATGCCTCCAAGCGGTCAAAAACATGAGAAAACCTTAAAGGATGTTCAAAAAGATCTTGCTGAGAAGGGTTTCACACTTTCTACCATTCCTGGTGAAAGTGCCAAGTCAATTCTTTCTATCAAACTTTTCTATGATCAACATTGTGATGATCAATCAATCATAATTTCGCTGGGTCAAATTCTCGCAGGTCTCCACATTCCTCTTTATGACCCAGATATTCCTCTGTTCTATGAAATTCTCGCTCACTCGGGATTTTCGCGAGCTATCTTCCAATTGAGTGAGGATTGCATCCGTCTGACATTGGAGTTTGCTAATCGTGGTGCTGGTAAAGGATCTCTTTATCCTAAAGAGCTTAGGGATCCTAAATTCGCAGACTTGGAGATAGTCGCTGAGAAGTACACAGTAGCGAATTTCTTCGAAAATTATGAACTAATATCTATGAAGAAGGAGAATACTCGCTGGGGTGTTCGCTTGAATAGGAAGGATGTTATTGCTGAAAATAAGATGCTCATGCATGACACTGATTGGCACTCTGGTAAGAACACAACCCCTCGCCAATCCAAAGATGATAAATGGTGCGTTTTTCCCTTGATGCTGAAAGAACCTTACATTGCTGGGTCAAATGTTCGTCCTGAGAATCTCACTACTTATCAACCTTGGGTATTCTCTTGGACCGAGAAGAAGAAAGAGGTATGTTTCTTCCAGTTTCGCCCACTTTACATTTCTTTATTTTTCTTTATTCTTTTGTTCGCTGATTCTTGCGACATTCTACAGATCCAGAAATTGAAAGATAGCTACCGTAGGACTGGGAAGGCTAATATATTGTTAGCTCTCCGCTCATACACAGATGAGGTAAGAAATATTCTCTTATGATTTTAAACAATATATTGTTGCCTCTATTTCTTATTTCTCTCTGTGTGTGAAGGTTATCGCTGAAATAGAAGAGCCTGCCAATGTTGCGAAGACTGGTGATAAAGGCAAAGGTGATCTTCGCAGGGAAAAACCAACTGCTCCTCCTTCAAAAAAGAGAAAGATCTGTTCTTCCTCTCCTTCAAATACTCCTTCTCATGAAAACTCCGAGAGTGATGAAGATGAGGATAATGATGACTCTGCTGCAAATGAAGATTCTCCATATGAATCTTCTATGGCTAAACTCTCTGGAATCTTTTCTGATTCTTGGCAAGGAATGGGATATAGTCAACTCGCTAATACCTGTGAAGCTCTCACCGTGATTTGCGATGTTCCTTTATTGGATGGTGATAGTTCTCTTCGCGGAGTTTCTAGATTGGTGACTCCCAACTTCCTGCATTCTCTTAATAGTCTGGTATGCTTTCGTCTTTTTACTTCTTCATTATTGTATCTCAAAATATCTTTCTATTTTAGTACTTTTTACATTTTCTCGCAGGCTAGGAAAGCTTCTTTCGCTGTTGCTACAGATTTGGAGAGGAGACGCGAAATTCTTGAAAAGAAGAATCTTCAATTTCGTACGAAGAATGAAGAACTGGAAACTGAAGCTAAGGTTCTTCGTGAAAAGAACGAACAATTAGAAGCTGAAGTTAAAGGTCTTCGCGAGAAGAACAAACAACTGGAAACCGACACTTCTTCGCAAAGGAACAAAATTTCTACTCTTCAAAAAGCTAATGATCAGCTCTATGGTATGCAATTTTTCTCCTTTCCCTTCATTCATTCATCCTATTGTCTTATCTTATTTGATTAATCCTTTCTGCAGACATTTATGGTCTTTCTGATGAAGCCATTCTTCTTCGTTCATTTCCCGATGCCCTAGAAAATGACACTCTTCTTGAACATCTTAATAAATCTTTGAATAGTTTCTCTAATGATAAAATTTCATCTCTGCCTTTGAATGAACTTAGATCCAAATTTCGCCTCTTAGAGATTGATCATAGATCTAGTTTAGGTTTAGCCAACCAATTTAAACGTTTTTATCTCAATTTTAAAGAGAAGATCAATGAATTAAGAACCAAGATTAGCAAACTTATAGATGATAAAGATCGTATCTCTGATCAAGGTGTTAAGGCTTTGGCGAAATTCCAAGAGACTCCTCTTGAGGTTCAACTTGAACGAGATGAAGCCATTCGTCAAAATGCTTTGCTTAGCGAAAGAGAAAATCAAGTTCGTTCTCGTCTTCTCATAAATAGTGATGATGAGTTCGCTTGGGCCGCGACAATCTTGGATAACGCCAGAAAAGATTTAGGTGTAAATGTTAGTCTCCAAGTTGCGCATACAACCTTGATTAGAGATATGATTTCTGAGAGAGAAGGTCATTAACTGTTTTCCTTTATTAATCTTTGGTTTTTCACGAGTTTTTATCAAGTTACTGATTAATTGCTATATGCTTCGCAGGATCTGAAAGTAGATATCGCCAAAGAGTTGAGGAACTTGAAGCTGAAAAAGAGGAACTCGCAAAGAATCTTTCTTCTCGCAACGACAAATATTTTAGATTAAAGAATCAAATCAAGATCACTGTTGCGAACTTTAAGAACGACGCTCTGCACTTTCGCAATCAAACTATTCAAATGGTTTGTGATGACCATAGTATTCCTCACTCTGATTAGCCTTGTCTCTTGGAGGAGATCCCAAAGAACATTCCTAGTCTGAACATCTCTGATAGCGAAGATGATGATGAAGAATCTAATGGTGATGAAGGTTCTGATATAAAGGTTCTGATGCAGACGAAGAAGAGAACAAGTCTGATGGAGATGATGAAGGATCAACTAAGAAGTAGTCTTTGTTTATTTCTTTGATTTTATGTAATACTTGTACATTTATTCCTTCTTTTTTTATATTTGCGAATTCTTTTGGTTCCCCATATTCCTTAATATATGAGTTTCTTTCATTTCGACCTGCATTCATTGAAACAATTCTTCCTTGCAATACGGTTAATCAACATAATCATTAATTTTTGAATTTTTGCGTAAATCTATCATGTGGAGACAAATAACATTTTCTAATTTCATTCATTCTCATACTTGCCTCTGTTATTTGTATCCAAATGAGAGATTTTGCAGATTTTTCTTATTTTGTGCCTCAACTTCGCAATTGTTTATGTATAATTTCGCAATCATATGCGAAGTGAATTTTGATTCTTTTCAAAATCTCATTCCTGTGTGGTCTTATTTTGCCTTCCTAGTTAAAGGTCTTATTATGCCACATCTTGTCATTGCGACAAAATCGCAGGACGTCCTTGCATTTTCATGAAAAACCCATTGATCTTTCCTTAACTTTTTCTTTTGTATTATTGCCTCTTCAGGAATGTTGCGACAATAAGACATGCCTAAATATTCTTGCGAAAATAAAAATCCATTACATTGTCGTCTTGCGACGAAATCGCAGGACGTCTTCGCACTTTCATGCGAAAACCCATTGATCTCATCTTATCTTTTTCTTTTGTATTATTGCCTCTTCAGGATTGTTGCACAAATATAACAAGTCTTAATACCCTTGCGAGTAAAAAGCCTCATGACATCTGCGTCTTAAGACAATTATCATCTCCCTAATGGAGGGTGCCTCCCTTATCTTCCCCCTGGTTGCCCCTTCAAGGAGGCGTACCTCTACCATACAAGGTTGGCTCCTACCATCCGGTCTTAACAACAACCAGTTGTTTTCGCAACCTCTTATCCCTTTTACCTATAGGTCTTATGGTTATGAGACTGCACCCTAAGTGGGGTTTTCTTCGGGCCGAGTGCAGTATAAGCCAAGACTTGTCAAGAATGGCAAGGTACGCTCCAGATGCCCCTGGCACTCTTGACTCAACCGTGTACCTCGGCGCCTTGGTCAGATTCTGCACTCCTTGGGAGAGTCCTTATTACCTTAGTCGCCCAACCTAAGTCATATGCTTAAGTTGAGAATCCAAGGTGCCTCTCTCGGATGGGCTTTATTGACCCCAAATCTCCATGACTCAGGTTCCGGGGGCGGCGTGTAGCCTTTCCCTGAGCCATGCAACAGGTACCCCCTTATATGACGTACTTTAGGTCTTACATTTGCCTCTTGCGAAATTGTATTCGCGAACTAGGGTGTACGCCATAAAGGTTCGCCCCTTTCTCTTTTGTCATTGTTCTCTGATTGTCTTTTGTAGAATTCATTATCTCTGCGAGATTCTCGCACATCATCACATCGTATTTGCACTTCTCAATCTCTTTTTTATCATTCAGTAAAATGTACTTTTGAGAATTTTATTTGTTGCGAGAGTGTCGCAACAAATCAATCATTCATACACTTCTTATTTTTATTACCTTTGCCATTCTCTGCTTCTTTGTTATTTTCTGCTACTGCTTCCTTGGTAGTGGTATGTTCACCATTTCTTATTCTGAGCTAGCATTAGTTTCGCAACATTTCTTCTTCTTTCGTTCGATTGCATCCACCATCAATCTCTCACTTCTTTGTGTCTCTTTGATTTTGCGTCGCCAACTTTCCTTCTTGTTTGCTCTTCCTTCGCAGGATTCTACCTCAGTTTCGTAACATTTCTTTCCTTCAACCCAATCTCCTTTTATGATTCCTACACCGCTGGGGTGAGGGAATTTGATGCACTGGTGGAAAGTTGAAGCTACACCTAGAATCCCATGTAGCCAAGGTCGACCAATTAATGCATTGTAGGGTGACTCTACGTCAACAACACAGAACAGGATTTCAGAAGATATTCCCTTCAATGGAATTCGCATAGTAACCTCCCCTTTAGGCTTGTTGGCAGTACCATTAAAACCATATATCTTATATGTTGATGGTATAAGATCATCATCTCTCCCTCCCATGGTTTTATAAGTATGATAGAATAAGATGTTCACAGAGCTTCCGGTATCGATTAGAATCCTATTAATTCCCATGAGTCTTCAGCTTCATCATTCATCTTCTTTCGGTTTTGGATTAATTTCTAATTTTACCACTAATGGATTGTCATGTACTTCTCCACCTTCAGGGACTTCTTCTGCGGTAAAAGAAATAGTCTGTTTCTGCCATTCCTCTAGCGGCGAGATTTTCGCAATATTCATAATTTCTCTTCCATCTCTCTTGTCGAACACTCTACTCAAAACATTGTCATGAAAATCTTCAATTGTCTTGTATGAATGTACGATAGAGTGACAGAATAGATTCTTTGCTTTTGCACCAACTTCTACGAAGAATGTTTCCTTTTTTTTCGTGTTTACTCTGTGATGCTCTAGTGGTGGGGGGCAATGGTTGAGATTGTGGATCCTACCAAAGTGTTTAGTTTTTCCTTGATCTATCATTCTCAGAATAATTCTCTTTATATTTCTGCAATCATTTGTAGTATGTCCTGATGATGAAGAAATGATGATAAGAACAGAACTCATGACTGCGGCTTTGAGGTGGTTCCGTTCCCATGTTCCATGGTGTTGGTATATTCTCCATCAAAATTATAGCTTCCCATATTTTCTCCACACTTGCATTCAGAGGTGGCATTTGATTTCTTCCCATACTACCTTGTGACCTCCTTGTCCTCTATTATAATTTTGTCTTTGACCTCCATAAGTTTCTTGCGGCTGATCAAGTCTTTGAATCTTATTATTTCCACCACGATTGTAGAAATTTCTTTCTTTCATACTCCTCTTGATCTCGGCTTCCCATAGCCACCAGTTTCTGTTGATTGTTTGCCC
This sequence comes from Papaver somniferum, assembly GCF_003573695.1. NCBI lineage: Eukaryota > Viridiplantae > Streptophyta > Magnoliopsida > Ranunculales > Papaveraceae > Papaver > Papaver somniferum. The sequence goes on along the minus strand of NC_039358.1, from coordinate 130,808,508 downwards.
GTAACCTTTTCTTGTTGTACTTGCGAAGTGCTCGCCACTGTGTTTATTAGTTTAGGTAATAAGCTTGCATTCGCTGCTTGTGAATTGGTGTTCGCAACTGGGTATGATTCCATTTCATTTTGCCTTTCCTCTAGAGCAATATACTCTTCCTGAAGTTCTCGCAGTTCAGTCATTGTGATTGTATTCTTGACTCTGAAAATTTGGATATACAATAGATTGGTTGCGAACATAGCATTGATAAATGATAAGATAAGATATCTCTCATCCACACGGCCAGCCATTTCGCTACACATAGTCCTCCTTTTAGTTAGGTGCTTCAAACTTTCGCCAATCCTTTGTTTTAATCCAAACACATCCAATACCAGGTCGCGAAGAATTGTTACTTATATATGCCCCCAGAATGTAGTCTGCAAATGATTGAAGGATGTTATTGTATTTTGGTAAACCTTCGAACCATTTTAACGCCTCCCTGTTAGCTGGATGCAAAATACTTGCACAATACGGCATCATGATTTTCCCATTGTACATGCACCTCACATAGGCTTTAATGTGTTGAATTGCACAAGTTGTTCCATCAAAAATGTTGGTTAATGCAGGCAAATTGCATTTCGGGGTATTCCTCCTAGTTGTACTTCTCTTGTAAATGGAGTTTTCGCAGCTTCCTCTATAGCTTCATTTAATTGTATTCTGCCTACTTCTCCTCTATTGTTCAGCATTCCTCTCATTTCTTCCAATTCTTTTAAGATTTGTCCATTTACGTCTGAGTTTCGATCCATTGGTCTCTTTAGTTTCTCTTCCCTTATTCTACGTCTTGCAAAATTATGCATTTCTTCTTCATCATCCTCATCTCGTCTTCTCCTGCGATTCTCTTCCTCATCTCTATCTTGAATTCATATGATGATGTCTCTCATTTTCCCCTCCATGATTTTGTTCATTTCTTATCAATTCCATTCGTTGTCTTTCAGCACTCCTCTGTACTCTATCATACTCTTCATTGAGATTACCGTTATTCCGGTTTTGTGTACGCCTTCTTTCTCGATTGTCTTGGTTATTCTGGCGAATCGCCTCCTGCAGCTCTTGTTCTTCCATTTCCGCTCTCAATCTTTCACGTTCGCGAGTTAAACGTGCTTGTTCAGCATAGTGTCTTTCAATTTCTTCTTCTATCGTTTGTTGATTTCTTTGAGCTTCTCTCTCATGTAAAATTCTCCTTCCTTCCTCTCGATTCCCTTCGCCATCTTGATTATTTCGTCCCTGACGTTGTTCATTCTCTTGATTTCTATCATTTTGCCTATCATCAAAAGTTTCATTTTGTGGAACGTAACGATCATCAGTCCTTTCTCTATCTTCGCGATGTTCTTCATTAGGATTTGGTATTTCTTCTCGAATATTATTTCCAGCATTAACTGTGGGTGAGTTTCGCCTCATTTCTCTTCTAGTCGATCTTGAATATGATCTTGTAGTACTTCTCGATCTTCTACTCTGTAGTCTCATATTTTCCATCCTCAATTCGTGATTTTGCCTTGTTAGATTTGCACGTTCTTCTGCTTCAGCTCTTCTTTCTTCATGTATTCTTCATCAGCGTTTCTAACGCTCCAATTTCCTCATCTCCATGAATTATTCCTTCATCTGCTTCTTGATTTCTCTCTACCTGTCTATGGTTCCTGGTTTGCTGCTCTTCTTCTACTTCTTCTGCTGAATTTGATCGCCAAGTGTGTACTCACTCTATCATAATCCATAGTTCTATTTTGTACGGTGTTTGTTGTGTTGTTGAACTTTTGATTTTCTCCATCATTTCTCCTTCTAGTAGATTCTCCCATTTCACTTCTCTCCCTTCCAGCAAGTCTTTTACTTCTTCTTCTAGCAGTTGTCGGTTGTTCGATACATTTCTCCTTCTAGCCATTTCTTCAATACTAATGAATTGTAAGAGATTCCGTAAAATTCTTCACCAGTTATTCTAATTTCCCACAAATCAGAATATTAATCTTCAACTTTTTCTAGGGTGATCTTCAATCTTCGTTCCCTGTTTCTAGCGCCATTATGTAGTTGCAGGAAATCCTACACTACACCCCTCACAAGATTTCATTAACATTCAACTCATTTTTGGATTAACAATCTTAATTTTATTGATGAATCTTTAAACAATCTTACAAGAAAAGATAAAGGAATCAAAAATAACCTCTGCTCTAAATTTTGTCTCTCCTATTTACTTGCTTCTCACTCAAAAAAGATCTCTCTATTTTATTTACAACTAAATGACTATTTATAGGGAAATACATAGTGGATGACAGCTAATCTGTCCTTTATTTACGGATATGGTTTGCGACATTCTTGCAACCTTACAAATGTTAATCTCGCAAACTCCCTAATTTCGCAGGACCATCACATTTTTCTCATGATTTAGCTGACATCGTTTATTATGTCATTTCTGAAGTTGTTCTGCGACACTGTTGTGTTGTGTTGTTAATAACTTCGCTGAGGCATTATTGCTGCGAGATTCTGATCCTACACCATGAAGGCTTGGAGTTCCTTCAGATTTCGCGGAGGCGGCATCTTGAGGATAGCTTGGGTCTTGGATGGGTCTACTTTGATTCCCTCAGCAATCACCTGGAATCCCAGAAATTTGCCTGAAGAAACGCCGAAAGCGCATTTCAAAGGATTCGTCTTCAACTTGTATTCACGGCACTCGAACACTTATCGTAAGACTCCTGTGTGGGCTTCCTGAGCTTTTGATTTGACTACTATATCATCCACGTAGTCTTCAACTTGCTTATGCATCACTTCGTGGAAGATTTCCGTCATAGCGCGTTGATACGTTGCACCGGAATTCTTTAAACCAAATGGCATTACAGTATAATAAAATTTCCGAGAGGAGTTCGAAAAGCTGTCTTACTCGCGTCATGCTCATACATCCTTATCTGATTGTAGCCGCTATATCCATCCATGAAGGAGAACACGTCGTGTCCGCTGGTGGCATCCACTAACATGTCTATGTTAGGTAGAGTAAAATCATCTTTGGGGAAGCATCTGTTCAAGTCTCTGAAATCCACACAGCACCTGATCTGTCCATTTTTGTTTTTTACCAGAACCACATTAGCCAACCAGGTTGGATGATGCATGGGTTTGATGAAGCCAACAGCTAGCAACTTCTGAATCTCAGTCTTGATTTGCTCTTCTACCTCGTGTCTGAACTGCCTCGGAGACTGTTTAACCAGCTTGGATCCAGGTATGACATGTAGATGATGGGTGACCAATTTTTCATCTAAACCAGCATTTCTTCATATGTCCAAGCGAATATGTCCTGGTACTCTTTGAGAAGTTCCACGAGCTTCGTGCGTTCATTCATACACAAGGTTGAGCTGGTAGAGATAGGCCTAGGAGATTCCTCACCCGATGTTAACGATTTCGAGCTCATCTGTTGTGGAGTTGGTGCCATCTTGCAGCTGTCGTGGAGCATCTAGCACTTATTTTTGTGGATCGTCGTTGTTGTAGCATTCTGTTGGGCGGAGAGACTGGGTAACAGTCTCCCCTGCTAATTGCTAACAGGTACACGGTTTTCCCTTTCTGATCACGGCTCGCCACAAAAGTTCATTCCCTCTTAGTGTGAGCGTGGGTCGTGGCTTCACATGATGAAGAATAATTGGTACGTCATGTCAGCAAAGATGCATCGTGGGACTTAGCCTTAAATGATGCAAGTCGGTCCTCTTCCTGGATTGACGCCCACGTGGGGAGTGGGGTGCAATGAACTTTGTCTGATTCTTACGGCAGAGCTTCTCTTGGTTCAAACAATTTCGGTCCACATATTGATGCGTAAGGAGACAATGATGCAGGAATACGAACGACTTCTTTATTCAGCATAGTCTTTAGGCATTTGTGATACGTCGAGGGGACGATCCTATTTTCATGAAGTCATGGTCTCCCCATTATCATATGGTAGTCCGGCTCCTTTTCTATGAACTCGAATTTCATCTTTGATTGGACGGGCCCTACAGATAAATTCAAATTGACATACCCGTACGTGTTGGTTTGGTTTCCTTCAAAGTCTGTCATCGTGGTAGGTTGTCGCAGATATTGCTTGGGCGAACCTTGGTCGTCCTGAGTGTCTTGAGAGTAATCACATTCGAAAATGCTCCCGTGTCGATGAGATCCCTTTTGAAATCTGAATCCTTGATGCATGCAGTAACGTGTAGGGCCCGGTTGTGACCTTCTTCCGCCATCATGTATTCTATTGTAAATATGACATTATTCACAGACATCTCTGGTGTTTTCGAGGCTTCTGGACGCAAAGGAGTTAAATGCACGTCTAGGGCTATCTGGTTGATCGCAGCAAACGTCTCCGCCCGCTGATTCTTCGAGAGGTGTAAAAGTTTGCATAAACTTTCCACTAGAGAAGCTGTTTCCTGGTCCACCGGCCTCTGGTTCATAGTGAAACTATTGTCTTGAGGAGGATCATTGCGAGGATTATTCTCCAGTGTAAAAATCCTTGTGACAGGAGAACCGCTCATATCTGATGTCATCTTGATGAGGAGATCGAGTATGTTGTTTATTGTTTCCTTGATCAGGTCCAAGTTCTTCGTGTGAATCTCCTGCACCCATGCTAACTCGATCAATGTTGGGATTCTTCTGGTTACACCACCAGATATACCGTTGGGAAAAGTGGCATCTTCATTGGAGGAACATCGACAGGGATTTGAAGTTGTTGGGGCAGTCCTAAGACCAACCATTTTGAAAATCAGCCAAATGGGATTGGGTATTGAAGAAATTGACTTCACAACCGAGAGATTAATTTCCCACTGTGGTCGCCAATTGTTTATGGGTGAAAACTGTTTCTACTGATTTTGGTAAATTTGGGTGTGTGGATGAGAAACTAATCTAAACCCTAAACAAATGCACTGCACAGGAGTGCTTTTGATTCGAGAGATCAATCTATACAATTCTGGCCTAAACCAAGAAATGGCCATTCCGTACTTGCTTCGGTCACAAAGTGAATGAGATGAGGTTGATCTTAGGGAGAGAAGCGAAGAAGGTGTTGAGATTATGAAGGTGTTGGCTATTTATGACTTATATCAGAATGATGAACTGGCTTGCACAATGAAAGCTATCAGTTGTGGGTGTTTTCTGAATACTTAGACAACACTTGGTTTTTCCTGTGTTTTTTGGAAATAGGTGAAGGACCTATTTATACAAGTCATTGAGCGCAACCCTCATCTCGTAGGAAGTGGAGGAGGTGAAGTGATGGAGTAGTGGGTCGTGTATGGATAGTGATTGTCACACGATCACATCTTTGCCCACTTCCCTCATCATCGTTAACAGTCCATGCCTCCTGACACGTTCTCGTAATGAGCGTGTTGCATACCGCACGCTGTAAGCCGCCAGACCAATACCCTAGTAAGTATCCCCCTGTTTGTGACATGTTTGATGTCTCGAATGAGTGGGTCGAGTCATGGGACCCGCCGCAAGAAATAGCATATGGTGCTATCAGGTTAAATAACTAAGTTGAATAATTGATATTCATGAAATATCGTGTATGCTCGATGCACCTAATGCATCGAAAACAATCAACATGCATGAAGCATCGCTGTTTTAAAGCTTAACTGAATAAGTCGCGGATTAAGCGTCTTAAAATGGTAGCATGTCCAACCATCTTCGAGTGATCGTTTGGAGACCGCGTGGGCAGGCCACCATCTGGTCGATCACTCACTGCGGTAGAGTGGCGGACGGTGGCCACTGGGGCGCTTCATTGTTCGCCTAACTTTAAGTCTAAGTCGTCCGTCCAAGCTGGCAAAGTTGTACGGACGAGATGATTTACGGCGCATGTTCGCTACCGTTGATAGATTTTAGGGTTTCCCCTTTGGCTTGATCTAGTTCAAGCATGGGCGCTTGTTTTGGTGGGACCAACCGGTCACGCATGGAGACGGCCCATTGTTGTGCATGTCTACACCTCTCGGTCCCACGAAAGTTCGATCTAGGCCACTCAATTTGAATGGCAAAGATGAGTGGTCGTGATCGATTTGCGACAGAAATCCATTGCCGCAAAGGATTAAAGGCCGCGCAACATGCCATCTTTGGACGAACGTTTCGAGGTGCATGGACATACTCTGCCTAGGTCGTCCGGTTACACTCACAGGTGGGCCCATAGTGATCACATCAACATCCTTGGGGCTTCTTGAGTCTATATCTACACCCTCCGTTTAGGCTGGCGAAGATGGATGGACGTGATCGAACTACGACATATGTGCATTGTCGCAAACCCTAATTAGGTTTTTGAAACAGTCATGCACACGTGACTTTGGGCAAACGATTTGGTGAGCTGTGCTTCTCCTTTGGGAAAACCGATCGTGTGGGGCCCACGTTGGGCTGATGGTGAACATATGTGCACCTTCCTGATGGTCCTAGGTGCGATCTAAGACATCCAAATACGCTGGCTAAGTTGGATGGTTGTGATCGATTTAAGACACTAGTGGGATTTCCACGACCCTTTAAAGCATCACGCCAGCCATGTTTTGAGCAAACGTTTCATTGCTCCATGGATTTGCCGTGAGAAAACCGATCGGGTAGGGGAGAAGTGGGCCCGCCAACGTATGTGTTAGCGCTTCCTTGATCGCGGGGTGATATAATCCGTCTAACCAGGTTGGAGAAGTTGGACGGTCGTGATGGTTTTGACTGCCTTGAACAGTCTTGCTCATTCGAGCCTTTCCCAAAGAAACGCGGCCATCCTTCTTCTGACCGGCGTTTGACGGGCGTTGGGAGTGTAGTGTGGTGTTCGACCGGCTATGGCATAAGCGGGCCCGCCGGTGGTCATCACAACAATTGCCTATTTTTTCCAGGGTTTGACTAGGCTTGTTAAATCACGCTACCAACTTGCGTGGTCGCGATCGTTTCTGAGACTAATATGGACAGTCCAGATTTTCCGTAAGGAAATTAAATACATTCGATCGAGTTGTTTCGCGTCGATTCGAAATTCTCTTTGTCAGAGAGTGATGCAGCCTGTACGGGTATTTCGTGCATATCTCAAAATTGGCACTTGGAAATTCATGTTACTCTGCTGAGAGTGAACACTCAGTCGTCATGTCATGCTAATAATGAGAGTTCGTCTAGGAACAACACAGGAAATACTAGGAAAATCATGCATTAATTAATAATGCTAAAGAATTCACAGAATATTTGGGATTGCTGTTGCATGCACCATTCTGGGTGAATTTTGTGTATTTATTGAATTGCTTCGAATAAAGTGAAGAGGTTTTCTGCGCTCATCACTTATCAAACGGCTTTACCCTGTGCACGATGTCAGCGCATTAAATACTGGTTTTACAATTTTAGCCCTGAACTAAAATCCACCATCAACACTTCTGCTACTACTATGATCACTAGAGCACAAAAAGGAATTTCAAACCAAAGCAATTTCCAAATCATATTTCTCATATTTCCATCAAATATCATATTTGTTCTTCATATACATCTTTATTGACTACCGTTTCTGAGCCTAAAACTTTTAAGCAAGTAGTGAATGATCCTAAATGGAAAGTGTCTCTGAAAGATGAATATGAAGCTTTAAAGCGCAATGAATGATCCATAAAATATCATATTTGTTCTTCATATCGATAGAGTGTACATCGCTCGATGGTCATTAAATCGCTCGATGGTCATTAAAGCGCCACCGCTGGTCAATCTGTCGCTCGCTGGTCTGATTAACGATTATCAGATCTTCATCCGACGGATACTATTTTTTCCCTCTATAAATACCTAATTTCAAACTCATTTTAGCTCACACCAGAATTTCTAAATCTCTGTAGATTTTATCAATCTTCAATTCTTTTCATCACTCTTCCAATTCCTCAGAGAGCATGGCTGATAATATGAACATGGTTGAGTTCGCTCAGTTCGTAGCAAAACGACGTGTTGCCTAAAATCAAAGAGTTGTTAATCGTGTCAATGTGGAAAGTGAAACTGGGAGAAGTCAAATTAGTAAACGTCAATTTATGAGGCGAAAACCAAAATTCACTACTGCGGAAGATGAATGTATTTGCAGGAATTATATTTATATTTAAGTTTTAATATTTGTTTAAATTATAAATTGTAAGATTGGATTAAGAATAGAATTAATGTTAATTTTCAACAGTATTCGTCAAATTTTCAAATTCATTAAACTTCGATATAATCATTAATAGTCATTTTACAAGACATAAAACTAGACAATAATTGGAAAGACTTCAAAAATAAAAATTTGGGACAATGTTCTTCATCTTATTAATCTTCTTCATTTCACAAAACTTCCAATGAATACGCTCATGAACGGAATTTCCTTTGTTTATCTTCTTCTTAGGCTTCAAATTTGTTTTGTTTTAATTTTCCTTCCCTTGAACTTTTCTTTGCCTTTGCTTTGATTTAGTTGCGGATTTGACTTGGTTAATATCCAAAGCTTGATGACTTCTTTGCTTCTTACCTATTTCTTTATAACTATCACATATCCTCTTAACGGCACCTTCAAGCACTACTCCGGAAAAATCAAGTTTTGTTGCCGAATCAAGTTGGGTTTGAAATTGGGCCATTTAGGAAAATTCAAAAAAATAAATTAGATTGAGAAATAGAGAAATTTAGATTAAGAAAGAGAGAATTAGAGAAACTTTTCTGTGTAAAATTTTTTGGGGTAACTTCTGAGTTTGAAAATTACCTATTTATAGTGATAAAGAACTAGCCGTTGGCGCTAGATTTAACATCGAACGATATTCATAATATCGCTGGCGATAAAGTTTTTATGGTTGGAGTTATTAAAAACATCGACCACTAGAAACTCTGTCGCTCAGTGGTTTTCCCATAGTGGCACAACTCGTTTTCCATGCCACCTGCTATGCCAAATAACATTTTTTTGCCATACCCATAGGGATAGGCCTTAAAAACAAAGTCTGACTAAAGATTTGGTTTGGGCTCATGTTTTTCTTGGGGCTTGATAGACGCATTTATGTGTCTAATATAGCCCAATTGTATATTGTGTTAGTACCCATTTTTGTACTTATTATGGCTTTTTATGTCCCTGTAGGTATTTCTGGAGAAATAAGCTTTTGCGGCGAAATTGGCTAAAAAAGTGGTTTTTGCGCTCGTGGGAGAAAATTACTATACGGACTCTCACTTTGGATAAGGGGTAACCTAATTACTAAGGGGTGACCCATTTCCAGGCAGCTGCTAAAGGGACACCAGAACTGGATAGGGGGAGATCACATTTCTTCATGTTTTCAAATTAATGTTTTGGCGGGAAACTTCATGCATGTTTACTGGCAGAGTTGGATTCGATTAATGGACGGTTTCTAAAGAGATGCAACCCCCAAAATCAGTTGGGCTGGATGTGAATGGACTAAACAGAGCTGGTACATGTGTTTTGATCGATCACATTTGGCTGGAATAGCCGGGAGAAGAAATCAGAGTCCAAATAGGACACGTATGGTTCTGTTTTACGTTTCAAAGATTTTTTGAGGAGATTCTGGGAGAGTTTTACGCTAAAGAAAACTCTACTTGGTCCTGTTCAAGTCTTGGGAGAGTTTTGGGGCAATAGAATAGCTCATAAACGCGTACAGGGAGATCAGAGAGAGATATTCTCTCAACAGCGCAGAGAAGAAAAAGAAAAGAAAAAGTCGGATACAGTAGAGATTTTTGGGGATTAAAAGACTATATAAGAGTTGGTTCAAGTCATTGAAAAGTTGAGAAAAGTTGAGGAAAAAATTTGGAGTCCAGGAGAGCCGAAACAAAGAAGTTACAGAGAATTGGTGCTGCTACTGCTGCTTCCATTGAAGAACCTGAAGAACACGAAGAACAGACTCGCAGAGTCCGTCGTTCTTCGGCAGTCTTAATTTCAACACCCAACTGTCGTTGTTTTACAACAGCAGAGGCTTGTATCGTTTATTTTCAGCCTTTTCAACTTTGTAACAGTGACGCTGTAACATTTATACAGCGTTGCAAACTTCTTTTTACACCATTTTCATCAATAAAAACACATTATTAAGCCATGGATACATCTTATGATTATGTTTTTGGGATGAGGAGCTAAACCCATTAGCCAAGGCGACAGAGGAATCCATTGTTCCACATTAATTGGTATAATTCTAATTTTACTATTTATTTGCAATATTATTATTTGATTATATGCATGGGATTGAATTGAAATATTAGTTCTTATTGAATAGTTGTGAATTAATTTGATGAAGCATGCTGGGTTTTAAATACTTTTGATGTTTTATACTCTTTGATTACAACTATTACTTCAAGAATATATTTGAGGCAAATATTAGAATTATTTTTAAAGATAAAATTGCATGAATATTATTTAGAGTTTACTATTTATTTGGTCAATGGTGGAATCCTAGTCTTGGTATTTTTATCCAAAACTTTGAATTATTTTATTTAGTTGCCTGTTTAATTTAAATCTATAAAAATTGTTTTCTTCACAAGTCTGATACGAATCCGTTTTACCACTTCAACTACAATCACTTTTGATAAACCATCAAATTTTGTAGCCGCCGACGCGGACCTGTGTTTAATTAGCATTTTTTAGATTTATTTTTTTTATTTATTTGTTCTTCTTTACGTTTCTGTTTTTTTTGTCTTTTTCTTTCAGATTCTTGAAGTTGGAGCAAAAGAAATTTTTGCCAAAGTTTTTGGTGGACATTTAAAGACGTGGAGTAAAAGGCAAAGCAAAAGGAGCAAAAGAAGAAGAATTTTTTTTATTTTTTGATAAAAAGAGAGAAAAAAAAAGAGAGACATTTTTATTTTTGTAATTTTTTTTTAGACTTTCTTTTCTTTTGTATTTTTTTTATGGACTTTGGACATTAATTTTGGGACATTTTTATTTTTCTTTTTTATACCCTACGGAAGGGTACCATTAAATACAAACTATGTGCAGGGAAGGACGGCGATTACGATATCGTCTCGGCCCCTCGGGTTCGTACATGACATAGGAGTCGTGGCCCGAGTCGACTTCAACGGTTCTTCGCCCGTCTGGTACGGGAGGTAAGTCCAATCGAAACACTCGCGAATCTCCTGCAAGCGGGTTACTGTATTCCTTAAGGTGATAATTGTTTGAGGACGAACCGGACTGTTTTTATATTCCTAGTAAAGGGCAAGGCCTGTCCTAAACAAGATAAGGGTTCGGATTTCATCACCGCTCCCTTCTTGTCAGCCTTAGGAAAACGAAACCTAAAGCGAACCTAAGCCTAAAATTTGGACTAGAAAGAGACCTATAGGGTATCGAGCTTAACAGGACAATCATTCGAAAAATATTGGTTACTATTTTAAGCACACCTCGAAGTTCTTGACGGTTTCTGCGAGTTGAATGCGTGACTGCGCCGCATTGGATCGGTGAGGTTTTGGGTATCAAAGCTCCACTGAGCTTCCCTCGCCTCGATTCAACTTGCTTTAACTCGGATTGATTCCAGAGGTGTTTGCTCAAATTGTAACGAATTCCCTTTCGAAGGATTAGAAGCTGGTCTAGAAACAATCTAAGTGGAGCCATCATGCTTGTTGTTTGCTAGAAATCTTTAGGTTTGCTGTGGTAAAGTCGAGTCAGCCTGCTGTGTGATTGCTAGAACCTTCCTGTTAGGAATTTTTTTATTTCTTTTTGAATTCTTTTTAGTGTATGCCCGATTTTGTTAATAGGGCTTGGAAAAGAGATACTCTAGGTCGATTGATTAGCGAAAAACCTAGTAGTTCTTCTGATTTAAGCAGGGAGCTCGAAGACTCTTCTTTGGAGAGCCCTGTTTTTGGAAACTTCAGTTTTGAGAATCTGTCTCTTCGTGAGGAAAGTACCCCTAGTACTTCTGTTGTGCCAGCGATGGCAACTTTGAAAGATTACATGTTCCCAACTAGGACCAACCGAGCTTCATGCATTAAATTGCCAGCCACTATGGCTAATTTCGAGATAAAACCTAGTATTCTTCAGATGATCCCTATATTCTTAGGAAAAGATGATGAGAACCCTTATTTTCATATTAGGGACTTTGAGGAAATTTGTGGGACAATTAGAATAAAAGACCTTACTGATGAAGTCTTGAAACTTAAAATGTTTCCTTTTTCCTTGAGAGATAAAGCCAAGACCTGGCTGAACAACCTACCATCTGAATCCATTGAAACATGGCAGGAACTTATTGCTGCTTTCTATATGAAATTATACCCTAAGCATAAAACTGCAGCTGTTAGGCAGAAAACTAGTGCTAGTGTGCAACAAGAGGGAGAGTCTCTTTATAGGTTTTTAGAGCGATTCAATGATCTCCCATCTCAGTGTCCTCACCATGGATTTGATAATATGAAACTCGTACAAATTATTTATGATGGTTTAGACTATTCGACCAAAGCCATGGTTGAGTCTATGTGCGCTGGTGAGTTCACTAATAAAAATGCTGATGATGCTTTTACCTTCTTAGGAGCTATCGCTGAAAAATCCCAACAGTGGGAATCTTGTATTGAACCCCCTAAAAGACTCTTAGTCAATAGAAGTAGCACCAATGTGGTAGATACAAGTTTTGGTTCAGATGCTAAGTTTGCTGCTTTATCTAGAAGGTTAGAAGCTTTGGAAATGGTCCAGTCTAAAAATAGGTCCCTTGTTGAACCTAATAGAGCCTCTCAAGTCTCTAGTTGTGGAATAGAGCCCGATAATTCATTTTGGGAATGTAAGGTTAGTGAAGAGCAAGCCCATGCTGTCTATAACAATGCTAGGTTTGAGAACCGTCAGAAGTTTGACCCATACTCAGAAACCTACAACCCTGGTTGGAGAAACCATCTTAATTTCTCTTGGTATAAGGGCCAGAGTCAAGGCCAGTCTAGCAATTCTCAGCCTCCCCCAGGTTTTGGTTTTAAGAACTCTTCAGGTCAAACCCAGTTTCAGAACACTTCCGAGAAAAAGATCTCTACCTTAGAGGATACTCTCACTATGTTAGCAAATAACCATGAAATGCTAACAAAGAACCACATGAGCTTTCAACAAGAAACTAGGCAAGAATTGAAGAATAATTCCCAGAGTCTTGCCAAATTAGAACTTCAAGTAGGACAAATAGCTAAGTTCATAAGTGAGAGAGAAGATGGAAGGTTCCCTAGTCGTACTGATCCCAACCCAAAAGGAGAGAAATCGTACAATCATGTGAATGCTGTCACAACCCTAGGAGTGGAAAGAAAGTTGACAACAAGGTTGCCATGCCTGATAGTGAACATGCTGTAGTTCACCCTGCTGAGCCAGAAAATGAGGAGACCGATAGAGTCTCCAAAGAGACCAATGAGGGTCCTGTTAGCACGGCTTTGTTCCCAGAGCCCCGTTTCCCCAGCTGCTAGTTCCGACTAAGAGGGAGTCCAACTTTAATGATATATTGGAGGTTTTAAGCAGGTTAATATCAACCTTCCATTATTAGATGCAATTAGGCAGATTCCCTCTTATGCCAAGTTCCTTAAGGACTTGTGTACGCGAAAGCGTAAGCTCAGTGTCCAGAAGAAAGCCTTCATAGCTAGTCATGTGAGTTCTATTATTCAGAATACCACTACTCCTAAGTATAAAGACCCAGGGTCCCCTACCATTGCTTGTACAATAGGTAAGTACCGTGTTGAGAAAGCTTTGCTTGACTTAGGAGCCAGTGTGAATTTACTTCCATATCATGTGTACCTTAAGCTAGGACTTGGTGAGATGAAACCTACCCAGATGACACTTCAGTTAGCTGATAGGTCCGTTAAAATTCCTCGTGGTGTGATCGAGGATGTTCTCATAGAGGTTGACAAGTTTATTTATCCAGTGGATTTTGTTATCCTAGATACCCAACCTGTCCCTGACCCAGAGAACCAAATACCAGTGATTTTAGGTCGCCCGTTTTTAGCTACATCCAATGCGATCATTAACTGTCGAAATGGTATTATGAATTTGTCTTTTGGTAATATGACTATTGAGCTGAACATTTTTAATATTAGTAAGCTACCCTCTGAACTAGATGACTCGAATATAGAAGAGGTGAACATGATAGGAACATTAGTCGAGGAGTCATTACCAAACACTTTGTTAGAAGATCCATTAGAAAAATGCCTAGCTCACTTTGGGATTGATTTTGATGATGATAATGTAATTAATGAGGTGAATGCTTTGTTAGATTCAACCCCTTTGTTAGATACTAGTAATGGATGGAAACCTAAGTTCGAACCACTACCAGTTTCTAAGTCTACCCTAGTTCCTTCTTTAGAAGAGCCTCCTAAGTTGGACCTAAAACCATTGCCAGATACCCTGAAGTATGTGTTTTTAGGCCCGTCTGAGACTTTACCTGTGATTGTTTCTTCCGACTTGGATAGATCAGGAAAGTAGGCTAGTAACCGTCCTTCAAAACAACAAGGAAGCTTTAGGGTGGACCATAGCAGACATTAAGGGTATAAGTCCTACTGTTTGTATGCATCAGATCTATTTAGAGGAAGACACCAAACCTTCTAGGGAGATGCAACGTCGACTAAACCCCAATATGAAAGAAGTAGTTCGAACTGAGGTTCTTAAGCTATTAGATGCAGGAATATCTACCCTATTTCAGACAGTAAGTGGGTCAGCCCCGTTCAGGTTGTTCCCAAGAAATCTGGTATTACTGTAGTCCAGAATGATAACAATGAGTTAATCCCGACCCGTGACCACGGGTTGGCGTGTTTGTATTGACTATAGGAAATTGAACAAGGTCACTAGGAAGGACCACTTTCCCCTTCCCTTCATCGACCAGATGCTAGAGAGATTAGCTGGACATAGTCACTACTGCTTTTTAGATGGCTACTCTGGATATAATCAGATCGTTATTGCCCCAGAAGACCAGGAGAAAACCACTTTTACCTGTCCCTTTGGTACCTTTGCGTATAGACGCATGCCTTTCGGGCTATGTAATGCCCCTGCGACTTTTCAGCGTTGCATGATGAGCATATTTTCTGACATGGTAGAACGGTTCTTAGAGGTCTTTATGGATGATTTTTCAGTGTTTGGTTCGTCTTTCGATGAGTGCTTGCATCATTTGTCATTAGTTTTGACTAGGTGTAAGGAAAAGAATTTAGTGCTTAATTGGGAGAAATGTCACTTTATGGTTCGTTCAGGAATTGTTCTAGGGCATATTGTATCTTCAAAGGGTATAGAGGTGGATAGAGCAAAGTTGACCTTATTAAAACTTTACCGGTCCCAAAAACCGTAAGAGATATTAGGTCATTCTTAGGACATGCTGGTTTTTATCGTCGTTTCATTAAGGATTTTAGCTTGATGTCTAGACCTCTTTGCAATTTGCTTGCAAAAGATGTTAAGTTTGTTTTTGATGATGCTTGTTTAGAGGCTTTTGAGAAGCTTAAGTCATTACTCACTACCGCCCCCATAGTCCAGGCACCCAACTGGAACCTACCCTTTGAGATCATGTGTGATGCTTCAGATTATGCTATTGGTGTTGTGCTAGGTCAGCGAGAAAATAAGTTACTTCATGTGATTTACTATGCTAGCAAAACTCTGAATGATGCCCAGTTGAACTATACCACTACCGAGAAGGAACTATTAGCCATTGTGTTTGCCTTAGACAAGTTTAGACCCTATCTCTTAGGTTCTAAGATCATCATATATACTGATCATGCTGCTTTAAAATATCTTTTGTCTAAGAAGGATACTAAACCTAGATTGATTAGGTGGATTCTGTTGTTGCAAGAGTTTTCTCCAGACATTAGAGACAAAAAGGGTGCCGAAAATGTTGTAGCAGATCACTTGTCTAGGCTAGTTGTTAGTTCCCCAGATGATTCCCTTCCTATAAGGGATAGCTTTCCTGATGAACAATTGTTCTTTGTTACCCAATTACCTTGGTATGCGAATATAGTGAACTATCTTGTTACTGGTCGAATGCCCCAACATTGGGGTAAACAAGATCGTTCTAGATTTTTAGCTGAGGTTAAGCACTTCTTTTGGGATGATCCTTATTTGTTTAAGTATTGTCCAGACCAGATTATTAGGAGATGTATACCTGAGAGTGACCAGTCCAGTATTATTTCCTTTTGTCATGATCATGCTTGTGGGGTCACTTTAGTGCTAAGAAAACTGCTGCTAAGATATTGCAGTGTGGATTCTATTGGCCTTCGTTGTTTAAAGACTCCCACAGTTACTGCGTTACTTGTGAACGATGCCAGAAATTAGGAACCATTTCCCGTAGGAACATGATGCCCTTGAACCCTATTTTAATTGTTGAGGTCTTTGATGTGTGGGGTATTGACTTTATGGGTCCGTTTCCTAATTCTTTTGGTAACCTATACATCCTTGTCGCCGTAGACTATGTCTCTAAGTGGATTGAGGCGGTTGCGTGTAAAACCAATGACCATAGGGTTGTGATTGAGTTCTTGAAAAATAATATACTTACACGTTTTGGTACACCGCGAGCTATAATTAGTGATGGAGGGTCGCACTTTTGTAATGGGACTTTTAGACTTCTGATGAAGAAATATGGTATTACACATAAGGTAGCTACCCCGTATCATCCACAGACTAGTGGTCAGGTAGAGGTTTCCAATAGGGAGATAAAACGTATATTAGAGAAAACAGTTAATCCTAATCGGAAAGACTGGTCGTCTAGGCTTACTGATGCCTTATGGGCTTACCGTACTGCGTTTAAGACCCCCATTGGAATGTCGCCTTATCGGCTTGTTTATGGCAAGGCATGTCACTTACCTGTTGAGTTAGAACACAGAGCTTATTGGGCTGTTAAGCAGCTAAATTTTTCACTTGACAAGGCAGGAGCCCATAGGAAACTCCAGCTCAATGAGTTGGACGAGATTCGTATAGATGCTTACGATAGTGCGAAGGAGTATAAGAACAAAATGAAACTTGTGCATGATAGAAACATATTACGGAAGTCATTTTCTCCAGGTCAAAAAGTTCTTCTGTATGACACTCGTTTGCATCTATTCCCCGGGAAACTGCGCTCTCGGTGGACCGGTCCTTTTGTGGTCCGTACTGTTTTTCCTCATGGAGCTGTTGAGATCGAGACACTGGATGGTAGTAGTTCTTCAAAGGTTAACGGTCAGCGATTGAAGCCCTTTTTAGAGCCTTTTCCTACATGATGTTGAGGAGGTCCCTCTGGAGGACCCTGTTTACCCTTGATTGACCATCGAGGCGATTTGTATGTTGTATAATTTTTGTATTCAGTTTTTGGTTTCACTTCACTCAGGTACTATCTTTCCGAACTCTCTCTTTACTATTTCCTCATGTTACTTATATTTTGGTACTGTTCTTTCATGAGAAACATTGAGGACAATGTTAGATTTAAGTTTGGGGGTGGGAAGAAACTTTTTGTTGCGTATGCAATAAATAAACTCCAGCCTAGAAATTTATGCCTATTAGGATTGCACTAACTAATCTAAGTGGATGGAAGCATTTTGATTGTAGGAGTTGAGGAACCAATCTGATTAGATGGAAACATCTAAAGAGTCTATTCATAAAAGCACAGAGCTCAGGTGTTAGAAATAACATGATAGTTTCACCATATCTCGTTGAGTCCTTTTCACTTCTATTTTTATTTTATTTTGTTTTTAAACTATGTTTCTCTAAGTGATAGGTGGGGCCCACGATTCAAGTTGTTACCAATGCTAGGGTGAATTAGAGTGATTGAGATACCATGAAAAAAAAAAGTTGAAAAGAAAAAGAAAAAAAATGAAAAAAAAAATGGTAGTTACCAAAAAGAAAAAAAAAAAAAAAAAAAAAAAAAAAAAAAATTGAGACCAGACCATTTGACCAAAAGGAATAAATTCAATAAAGTCGACCACTGGTACCCTTGTATATGCCAGTTGTGTTGACCTAGAGTTAGGTTATCGACCACTGGTACCCTTGTATATGCCAGTGTGTTGATATTAGTCAGACTAGTATCTCAATCCATTAGGATAGGTTCATTTTGGCGGAGGCCTTCAGACAGATATGGGAAACGCCGTTCACTTAGTAAACATCAAAACCATATATGTTTTTCTATATCCATCTTCTTGATCTATCCATGTGATTAGTTTTGACTCCGAATATGATGTCCATAGTGCAACTATCTGAGTAGAGCTCTGTCACTTTATATGAATTTTAGTATGCTTGAGTGCAAACTCGTGTACAGCAATTGGAATTTCGCATCAGGGTACTTCTTCCTGTAGTCAATAAGTATGCCAACCAAGGAGATTCTTTAGTGCCTTCCAAGGTTCTGCGTAGATAGCTAAGGTCTGGAGTACAGGTTTTGTGGGTATATCTCTGGTAAGCCCTCCCGAGACTATAACTCGGCCACTAGGGCCACCCAGGGGTTTAAAGGCTTATTGCATACGCTAAATGCAATCGACGATGCCTGCGACAGTGAGTTAGGATTTTATTTTGTAGTTTTGATTTGCTCGGGACTAGCAAATAATAAGTTTAGGGGTATTTGATAGACGCATTTATGTGTCTAATATAGCCCAATTGTATATTGTATTAGTACCCATTTTTGTACTTATTATGGATTTTTATGTCCCTGTAGGTATTTCTGGAGAAATAAGCTTTTGCGGCGAAATTGGCTAAAAAAGTGGTTTTTGCGCTCGTGGGAGAAAATTACTATACGGACTCTCACTTTGGATAAGGGGTAACCTAATTACTAAGGGGTGACCCATTTCCAGGCAGCTGCTAAAGGGACACCAGAACTGGATAGGGGGAGATCACATTTCTTCACGTTTTCAAATTAATGTTTTGGCGGGAAACTTCATGCATGTTTACTGGCAGAGTTGGATTCGATTAATGGACGGTTTCTAAAGAGATGCAACCCCCAAAATCAGTTGGGCTGGATGTGAATGGACTAAACAGAGCTGGTACATGTGTTTTGATCGATCACATTTGGCTGGAATAGCCGGGAGAAGAAATCAGAGTCCAAATAGGACACGTATGGTTCTGTTTACGTTTCAAAGATTTTTTGAGGAGATTCTGGGAGAGTTTTACGCTAAAGAAAACTCTACTTGGTCCTGTTCAAGTCTTGGGAGAGTTTTGGGGCAATAGAATAGCTCATAAACGCGTACAGGGAGATCAGAGAGAGATATTCTCTCAACAGCGCAGAGAAGAAAAAGAAAAGAAAAAGTCGGATTCAGTAGAGATTTTTGGGGATTAAAAGACTATATAAGAGTTGATTCAAGTCATAGAAAAGTTGAGAAAAGTTGAGGAAAAAATTTGGAGTCCAGGAGAGCCGAAACAAAGAAGTTACAGAGAATTGGTGCTGTTGCTGCTGCCATTGAAGAACCTGAAGAACACGAAGAACAGACTCGCAGAGTCCGTCGTTCTTCAGCAGTCTTAATTTCAACACCCAACTGTCGTTGTTTTACAACAGCAGAGGCTTGTATCGTTTATTTTCAGCCTTTTCAACTTTGTAACAGTGACGCTGTAACATTTATACAGCGTTGCAAACTTCTTTTTACACCGTTTTCATCAATAAAAACACATTATTAAGCCATGGATACATCTTATGATTATGTTTTTGGGATGAGGAGCTAAACCCATTAGCCAAGGCGACGGAGGAAGCCATTGTTCCACATTAATTGGTATAATTCTAATTTTACTATTTATTTGCAATATTATTATTTGATTATTTGCATGGGATTGAATTGAAATATTAGTTCTTATTGAATAGTTGTGAATTAATTTGATGAAGCATGCTGGGTTTTAAATACTTTCGATGTTTTATACTCTTTGATTACAACTATTACTTCAAGAATATATTTGAGGCAAATATTAGAATTATTTTTAAAGATAAAATTGCATGAATATTATTTAGAGTTTACTATTTATTTGGTCAATGGTGAAATCCTAGTCTTGGTATTTTTATCCAAAACTTTGAATTATTTTATTTAGTTGCATGTTTAATTTAAATCTATAAAAATTGTTTTCTTCACAAGTCTCGTACGAATCCGTTTTACCACTTCAACTACAATCACTTTTGATAAACCATCAGGGCTGAGTTTGACAACGATCTGATGAATAAAATAAAAACCATTCCACAGAAATAACGACAGTACACGCTCACAATTACGAACTTTTAGACTCAAGTGACGCAAAGAAGCCATCGTCTTCCCAGCAAAGTTCATTATATGCTTGTCTTGAAAAAATCACTTAAAATAATGAAGAATATGCTTAACTTCAAAAATCATTGGAACAGTCTGAAGGATATGCAAACACGAATCACTATAAAAGGAGCTTTACTTCGCTCCTCTCTGAGTATTCCCATCGATCTATGATATGTTACTCTTACACACCACTTGCTTTAAGAGATCTCTTATCGATCTGTAAGGCATCATAGGTCTTACAGATCTATGATGCCTTACTAGAATGGACGGATCTCTTATTGTATGCATGTGTATGATGCCTTAAATGATGAAGATATGCAAAGCGTCAAGAAAATACAAATAGGTCTAAAATTATTTTTATCAAGAAAATACAAAGAGATTCTAAAACTTGAATAGACACAAAGATATGCAAAGCCTCAAATCTGCTACAAAGCCAACCACTCTAACAACACATTCTCATGTTTTTCTTCGTAGGCTTCTTGTGTTTCATTTGATTCCTCTCTTTTTCTTTTCCTCATGCAAGTACCAGAGTGAACTGAAACTAAGCTTTCAAAATAATTTACTTTTGATCTAAATCCCTTTACACTCCCCGTATATCGTTCACCAGCACTTCTATTTTTCGGGTCATATAAAACCAACTTATCCAGAGTCATGAATAGAATCTCACCATCCTTTAAAGAACATATGAACTTCAAACAAGGGCTATACCGATCAGAGAGTTCGTCAGTTAATTTCTCATGGGTAATGTCATAACATTTATCCCAAGTTTCTCGAACTCCATAATCTTGCATTACCCAGACTCCAACTGCACGGGGATTATAATAACCATCATCAGCGACGAGTACACATAAACGTCCGTCCAACAATCCTTCGGTAATATACGAACAGCGTTCATTCGCCTCAAGTTCTGTTGGCAGTTCTATTTCTCCAAATCTCTCTTCGTTGATATCCAATGAAACTATGAGCTTGCCTTGCTCTTCATCGGCTAACCAATGAAAACCTCCATTAACAAATAACCCGGATTTCCGATCAGAATCGAAAGAATAATTGACTGTTACGGTGCTTTTCCATGAATCAGATCCTAATGTATAGATATGGACTGATGAAGAAACTTGTCCATTATCCACACCAATTACCAATTTGTAATCATCACTCTTGTGATCATAACCAAAAGCACACATCGAGAACTTGACATAAGCAAAGTTACTTGTTGGTTTGACTATCTTCTTGTATTCTCCAGTAGCCGGGTTCCAAAGACAGAAGAATAAATCCTCGCGACAACCACTGCCACCATGGTTATTATCACTGTCAAAATACACAAGGAAAACCAGACCATTGCAAGAATCTAGTAATTCAACTCCATAACCTAAGGATTTATACGGGTAGCACGTTCTAGATAATTCAACTTCATAACCTAACGATTCATGTAAGTATACATTGAGTCCCCCCTTCCTCATAGAAGCTTCTGATAAATCGTAACTTATGGAGTAGATTGCGTCCTTGAGGCCCTTATCATAACCTCCAACCAAGAGATGATGAGAACTATCTCTATGGGAAGAAATTTTTAGATGCATTCTAATAAAACCCGGATCAGAAATTATGGAAAACCAACTCTTACAAACATACTTGCACGCTATGGTTGATATCACTGGTAATCTTAAAAAGATGTTGCGGTAAACGTCTTCCGGAAGGCTTGACATCTTTTTCTGTCTTAATCTCTTTGCTTGGTTAACCTTAAAACTTTGAAACTAAACTAATGTGCGATATTTTCTGATGTTTAAATAGGCGTTTAGGATTTGAATACAGCAATAACAAGAAGAATAAGAAAAACTAAAGTGTTTGTTATTATTTATAGGCTAATGCCTTCCCATATTCGGTAATTGGAAATAGAGGGGAAATTGGAATCCCCTAGATAAGGGAATTCGTAGGTGTCTTGAATAATGTGACCCACTTGACGTACCAGTTCTTACCGAAACCGAATTATATCCCCAAACCTCTAAAAATTCTAAAAATCGTATGCCCAAACGGTTTAGTTAGTTGCGACCATGCCCTACTCTCATGGGTGATAACGTTGAGCTAGAACACATTTCAGAGAAATACTTGGCCTAGCAGTACTCTAGCGGTACATCACTTAATGACTTGGTCGCAGGAAAAGGAAATGGCGGAGCATCAAATGACTCAAGTGCGACATCTATATGTGAGTAAAATTAGTAATGTATGCTGTAGTGGACAGTTTAAGCAGACCGTGGTTTTAATTTAACGGATGAGTTTGCTCATAAAAACAAAAATCAAACAAAAAAATCCTTGCGTTTGGTTGTTCGGAAGTAGAAAAAGTTGACGACGACACCAACTTAAATCTGGAAAGGGAATTACAACCAATTTTACGAAAACAATAGTAAGTAGAACTAAACCAAAAATGACAAGAATCGAGTTGGTCTGCTGGTGACACCAACTCATTAAATGAAATCAAGCAATCCAGGCTTTCTGTGGTTGCTTTCGCCTTGGTCCTGGTTAGTTTCTTGGCGAAACTTCTTGAAATTCTTTTGGGGCTGGAAGACGCAACAACTAAAGACCGAGCTTAAACGAAGCATAAGCATCTAAACAAGCAAGCGTATTGAACCTGCTCGTCCTTTAAAGTAACCCGGTCCCATCAACTTAAGGTAATCCTTCTAAACTTGGGTTGATGATGTAGTTGTTTATCGAGCACAATATTCACCAAAAAATTCAGTAAAGTCCTCTTGTACCAAGCTTAAAATCAGCCAAACTTCTAAGATCTTCACTTCCTGAAATACTCAACCCATAATCAACCAAAAGCTTGTGCGCAACTTTATCAATCCCAAGCTCCGACGAATGAATCCTGTCGTCGTTAAGAAAATTGATAAGAGATTTAGGGATTTTTATCGCGACAAAAGAACTGAAATATTAAACATCGATGTGGTTTGCAACAGAGAATCAGAGATACATGCCTTGGTTTGGAAATATGAAAGCCGGGCATGGAAAGATTAATAGAGGGCGTATAAGCCCGTTCTCAGTCAAGCCCACTAGGATATATATATAGAACGATTTTTTAGGGACCATGTTTTTTTTGAGGGGAACATGGTTTTATTAGGCCACCTTCCCTATAGTTATAAGGGGTGTCCTAAAACATTGAAATGACTAACATACCTTTAACCTAATTTAATTTAAAACCAATCCAATAACCACCTATATATATAACCACCACCTCCTCCCACCACCACCTCCCACCATCGCCGATTACCACCACCACCACCACCTCCGATTATCACCACCACCACCGCCCACCACCGCCGATTACCACCACCACCACCTCCGATTATCACCACCACCAACCACCGATTACCGCCACCACCTCCGATTACCACCACCACCAACCACCATCACCACTATATATATATATAGCTTAATTTAAAACATTAACAAAGATATTCTCACAAACTCATTACTTGTCATTCGTTTTTGGTTGAATAAATGAGAAGTAATCATTAAAATGAGTTGAAAATGGAAGTTGCAGAGAGGTTTAATGGGGGTTTTATTTCAGAGAAAAGTTCGGTTATCAAGAATTAATTTTCTCTTAACCGAACTCAGAGTTCGGTTGATTCGCAAAAAAATACTTTTAACCGAACTCCTTGTATTAGAACAACACAAGTCCATAAGTTCGGTTCCTTCGCAAAATAAGGATATCACCGAACTTTAGTTTACGAAAATAATGAGAAGTCCACAAGTTCGGTTTGTTCGCAAAAAACGTTAAGTTTTCTTTGTAACCGAACTCTACCTTTGAAACTTTGTAACCGAACTCTACCTAATTCGCCAAGAAATAAATTTCGTAGTAACCGAACATTCGCCTAATTGCATATATGCATATATAAGCCCAGTTCGGTTGATTCGCAAAATATGTTGAAGTTTGCGAACCAACCGAACTTCTAACACTAGGTTACTTTTAACCTGCAGTTCGGTTGGGAACTTGGTTGCGTTGAAGTTTGCGAACTAACCGAACACACAAGATGTACCCAAATAAATTGTTAAGTTCAAAGTTCGGTTACCTACCATTTTATCCTAGGTAACCGAACATTTCACTGTACGACCAAAACCTCCATTAACGAGCGAGTTCGGTAACCTGCGTGTTTGGAAAACGTAACCGAACTACACTTTCAGGTGTGTTCGGTTACATGTTCTTGACATATGGTAACCGAACTGGCCCAAATCTACATAAAAATTTTCATTTTTTTTGAAAGTTCGGAGCAATTCAACCAGCATTATCTAAGTTTGAAGCCTACCTGGGTACCCAAATACCCTTCTTCCGGTTGTGGTTGGTAAAATCCATCGTTTTTCATGTTTTCCTTCTTCATCTTCTCTAACTTTACTCTCTCAATAATTCTACTTCTTTAAAAAAAAACCATCTGATTTTTTAATCTCACTAATTATCTTTAACTTAATTATTACACTAACTAATCATCACCCAAAATTAATCAAGAGGGTAATTTAGGAATTAATATAAATATCTAGACAAGGGGTGACCTAGATTTACTTCTAATGTCTTTACCCAAAATAAATAGTCCCCAAAAAAGCCATGGTCCCCAAAAAATCGTTTTATATATATATATATATATATATATATATATATATATATATATTTGAGTTGTGAAGAACCAAGAACGCCCATTTTCAACCACTTTCTTTTCCCCTCATGCTTTCTGCTTTTGTGATAGTAGAGGTGAATGCACAAAATTTCATAAACATGAAAATTTGCTTAGACTATGAAAGATTTTTTCAATAATCCAAAAAGTATTGAAAGTTCAAAATTTACACAGTTCGAAACTTGAACTCTTGAAGAGTATGGTGAAAATTTGATGTTCTTCTATTTAATATATTTGCCCGTCACACCAAATCAAAAATACATCGCACGGGCGGGGCGAAGTCAAATAAAAAATGCATCGGCACGAGACGGGACGAAGCCCAGCGCACACCAAATCAAAAATGCATTGCCACGGGGCAGGGCGACGCCCTCACACACTAAAAATATTTACAAAAAAACAAATGCTCAGTTCGTAGGACGGACTCAAATCTAGTTTCTATAAATAGTGAAAGAGAGTTACATAAAAGGGGGAGAAGAGAAGAGAGAAAGTAAAGACCGAATAACTTGCCCCCTTCGACAATAACAATAGTTAGCTAACAAGTACAAAGAACCTGAACTGACTCAAGATTGCGTGCACCCTGAACTGACAAAAAACAATCCGCTGAAGATTCACTACAAGACCCACTTATAGTGTAGATTCTGAATTGTAGTGTCCCTGAAAGACAAGGTTGTAGAGGTCCAATATAGCAAGAACGCTTTAATATCCCTGATCAAAAATTTTTGTATGTAATTGGAGTGTTGAAATATGCATTTATTTCACACTCCACAAACAAAAGAAAAAGGAAATAACTCCCACAAAATTCTCGCGTTCTTGGTAATCCCGTGAGTCCAGTGGTCGATAAACAAATTTGTGGTGGCTTCCGTTAGGTGCATGCCCTTGTGCTTGCGCCTTTGATAGGTTCTCATTTGGGGTATATAAAAATTGACAAAACCGGGATGATAAATAATGATTTCATACTGCCCCTTATCTGGCCAATTTTTATAATGACAAAAATTCTATTATCGTTTATATTTTTTAATTGTTTTCATATTTTTTCTTCAATTTTGTTTTAAATACTTTTTCTGTTAAACTTTCTTTTATTTTGCGGAGCTAAGTTCGGCTGATAAGTTATATGTTGAATCTAAGTTTTTCAAAACATGTTTAGGTTCGGCTGATAATCTGTTAGCCGAATCTGGGCTTTGTAAAAACATACCTAGGATTGGGTGACAAGTTTATCAGCTAAGCTTAACCCTGTAACTGCAGAACTTAGGTTCGGCAGATTCGATAAAAAAAATAGGACATCCGACTTAGTATTGTTCTTCATAAAGTGAAGCTCGACTAACGTTTTCGCGTTTAATTTCAGCCAAATTGTTCATCAAAACTTTTAGGATTAAGAAAAATGAGAAGTTCGGATGATAATTTGATTTTATTATTAGCCAAACTTCACTATGTAACTGTCGTAGAACTTCTTTCCTTGCAATAAGAAAAGAAAGAAGGGAAGAAAAAAAAGTTTAAAAAAAATAATAATAATTTTAAAGTAGGAGATGACATTATAGACTTTTTGAAGAGAATGAAGTATTATATTGCTAGCCATGACACCAACATCAAAATGGGAAATTTCCTTTTCTATAGAATAGGATTAGTCATTCAAAAGGGGGACAGTGCCCGACTAGTGGCCAGACTTCCGGTAAACTTCTTGTAAAAAAAATTTCTTTATTTTGTATTCCTTGTATAAACAAAATAAAAAATCAATAATAAAAATGAAAAGCTAGGGTATAAAAATATACATGTGATAGTTCAATTATATATCACAGACACCAGCCGCTACAGACACTAGCCTAATACAAGTTAACTTCGGACTGGAATGTAGTTGATCCCTAACCAAGTCTCACACCAATTAAGATACAGTCGCGTACTTTAAGCCTCTAGAACCACGCCGGATTCTGTGCAGTGTGCACTTGATTCCCTTAGCTTATCTCACGCACAACAAAGAGTTGCTACAACTCAAAGTTGAAGAATTACAAACAAAACAGTCTCCCACAGATAAGTCTATTCTGATAGATAAATCTGTCTCCCACAGAAGTACCTTTGAAGTTTTGTTCCGTCGTTTGATAAACCAAGGTGAACAAGAACCAATTAATAATTCGGTCTTATACTCCCGGAGAGTATCTTAGAAATATCAATGACCTCACAATAACTCAACTATATGGTAGTAGAAGAAGTTATTGTGGAATCACAAAGAATGAGACAAAGAGATTTGTGATTACTTTTTTTATTTTACCCGTCGTAGATAAATCACGAGCAAATCTTAGAAAAGATAGTACTCAATACCATAGAACAAGTAAGATCAGAATACACAACTACAGAGAAAATAGTTGGATCTGGCTTCACGAATCCCAAATGAAGTCTTCAAGTCGTTAACCTATAATGGTTTTGGAAAAACCTAGGTTAAAGGAGATTCGACTCTAGTCTTAACTAGAACACACGAAAGTGATCGATTCTCCTTTTCTATAGAATAGGATTAGTCATTCAAAATGGAGACAATGCCAGCCGCTACAAACACTAGCCTACTACAAGTTAACATCGGACTGAAATGTAGTTGAGCCTTAACCAAGTCTCACACCAATTAAGGTACAGTCGTGTACTTTACGCCTCTAAAACCACGCCGGATTCTGCGCACTTAATTCCCTTAGTTGATCTCACGCACAACTAAGAGTTGCTACGACTCAATGTCGAAGAATTACAAACAAAACGGT
The DNA here is from genome assembly GCF_003573695.1 of Papaver somniferum. Taxonomy (NCBI): domain Eukaryota; kingdom Viridiplantae; phylum Streptophyta; class Magnoliopsida; order Ranunculales; family Papaveraceae; genus Papaver; species Papaver somniferum. The sequence continues at coordinate 130,781,069 of NC_039358.1, read as the reverse complement.
CTCCCACAGATAAATCTATTCTGATAGATAAATCCGTCTCCTACAGAAGTACATTTGAAGTTTTGTTCCGTATTTTGATAAATCAAGGTGAACATGATCCAATTGATAATCTGGTCTTGTAATCCCTAAAAGCATCCTAGAAATATCAATCACCTCACAATAACTCAACTATATGGTAGTATAAGAAGTTATTGTGGAATCAAAAAGAATGAGACGAAGAGATTTGTGATTAATTTTTATATTTTACCTATCGTAGATAAATCACGAGAAAATCTTAGATAAGATAGTACTCAATACGATAGAACAAGTAAGATCAGAATACGCAACTACAGAGAAAATAGTTGGTTCTGGCTTCACGAATCCCAAATGAAGTCTTCAAGTCGTTAACCTATAATGGTTTTGGAAAAACCTAGGTTAAAGGAGAATCGACTCTAGTCGCAACTAGGACACAGGAAACTGCCCGGATTAGGTTTTCCAGTTGCTAGAGTTCTCCGTTATATAGTCTTTCAAATCAGGGTTTGCTTACAATCAAAGCTATAATAGTTAAGTAACAAAGCATTCAATATTCACCGTTAGATGAAAACCTGATTTAAGCTTCAACCTAAGTTTTCTTAAAATCTAAGCAATATCTCTCCACAATTAGATGGTCTTAGATTGTTACACATAAATGAAATATACTTTCATTTATATATGGGTAACTGTACCTAAAAGTGTATATTAAGTTGGATTAATAACAGTTAGCCGAAGTTATCCATATGAACACTTTTGACGTAACCACATTCATTTGTAGGGGAGTATCCGAGTATGAACGTGTTGTAATTAAATATCAAGAGTAATCATATGGATGTTCTTTGTATTTGGGAGCCTTTCCAACCCGAAATGAGACCAACTCTATGCTTCTAAGAGCCTATAAACACACAAAAAAAGTGATTAAAGTGAACAACATAGAAACTGAGAGCACTGCTCGGTCGAACTCGCAAGCGTTGCTAACTCAAGCTTTCTTGTCAAGTTTAGTTGATCAAAACTATAGTCTTAATTTCTAGTCTACTTATAGATTTTTTGTGAGCTTTAGACTTCACAACGTTCACTAATTGAAGACGAAGATCTACTGAGGGGAACTTGGAGGAACTTCATCAACAAAAGGTATGTGGAGATTAAAACTTATCTATCACTTAGAAGTTTATTAATTATACTACAACAAAATATAGCATTTATGACATCATATTTTCAGCAGTTCCAAATGTGTTGTGAATATCATGCATTTGTGACATTTTATGTGTCGAACATATATGATGTTAGCTAACCACTAAAATAGTGTTAACCTATTAAATTGTAATACTCTTGTTGGCGTTGTAAATAAAATTCTAATTAAGAAAAGCTAAGAAAATAAATAATTGAGTTTTTCAACATTTTTTAAACGTGAAAAGAACATTTTTCAAATTAATATTTTTTTAAAAACAAATTATTATTTCTAATAGTAAGTTATAACCGTCGTCTTGAACGTGCCACTACCAGGTGAATCAACACCTTACACGTACATTAACTTCTTTTCTTCGAAATCCTCCCTTGGTCAACAAAAATCCCGCACTAAGAGTTTATTCCACCAATAGTTTGTTTCCATATCCAATTTCTTTTAGATTTTGGCTTCCCATATATGTGAAGTAACCCTTGAATATTCGCCCATCGTCTTCTTCTCTTTTCCCTTCTTCCTTTTCCCTTCTTCTAAACACCATCTTTTAAACACATCGACATGTAACCAAAATCAGCCGCCATCGTCACCGATCCGAAACTTGTTTAACTGATTCATATTCAAAACACATCACACAATGGAAGTAAATCCCTTTTTTTTTCGTTTAATTTTATATTTCTGGTACGAGTTTTTTTATTGTAAGTGTGACAAAAAATATTTGGATAGAGAAAATGGACAAAACCATATATCTATGAAGGTTTTTTTTTTTTTAAATTATATGATACTAGTTTATCTGCTACATTTGAGTCTTCAGATTTTGGGATTTTTTATTCATTTATTTTTGAATTAATCAGGAATAGACAAGGCAATGAAACATTAGAGAACTCTAATCAGGGCGCTAAGAAGTTTTTGAAGATCTAATCGATGTTCAAGTTCAAGTAGGTGTTCCTTTTATCTGTTATTATGGATCCATCAAAACATTACTTATTTGTGTAGATTAGTTTTTTTTTTTTCCTTTTACGTTATGTGGGTGGAATTCCATTTGCAGGTAATTAAACAATTAAGCAAGATTTGCCAATCAATCTTTTCACTCCGAGTCTAATCGTTCAAGAGCAATCTCTATTCAAGGAACCGTTCCAGATCCAGAGCAACAACAAGTAATATTAGGATTGGGATCAAAATTTATTTCCAATGCTAGTATGCTTCATGATTAAAGAAATCAATTTAGATCCAAAATGTATGAATGTTTAGTTGTACAGCATTTGGATGTGTTGAGTATTCAATGTACCAGGTTTACTGCTTATTTGTACGTACTCACTATATGTATAATTTGTAATCTTGGTTACTGGAAATTCTATGATGATTTTCTCATTTGTGTTAGCAATGGCATGGAATAGTCTCTGCACATGACCTCTAACAGTTATTCCACAATTTTTATTTTAACTTTTCGCAGCAATAACAAATTTTAGCAAATGTCGTCACTTAATGATGCACTCTTATGAAAAAGGAACGTGTTAAATATAATTTATAAATAATTTTCAAAATAAATAATTTATTTATTAATAAAATGAAAAAATAAAAAGGCTTATGTGGCGCAAAATTATTTGTGACGCAAAATAATGAAATTGTGATAGAAAATTGTGCCAGAGAAGTCTCACGACATAAGTGACGCTTTTAGCGTCGGACAGACTATTTACAACACCTCTTTTTATAACGCATTGACCGACAGCCGAAAAACGTCATAATAGTATATTTGTGACATAATGTCAGATATTTGTAACACTATTTTTCATTGAAAAAACCATGTTTTGTTGTAGTATATCTCCTAATGAGACTAAGTCGTATATATATATAGACTTTTACATTATACATATTTGATATTTCGAGTTGAGGTTATCTTGGTTATTTATTTCTCGAAATATATGTTGGAAGCTTTTTGCTTTAACTATGTTCATCATTATTCTTGACGAGTTTAGTTGGAAAAGATATATTTGTTGAAAACTAAATATTAAGTCAAAAGATGATCATGTGGAAATTGCCTTGAAACATCTTACATGATTTGTGTGAGACACATTTGATGTCGACTTGGAAAGTTTCCTACTCATCATCCGATCACTTGAAAATTACTTGAAGCTAATATTTTGTGTGAGACAGCTGTTGTCGTCTTCTAAGGATGTTTCAATGATTGAAATGGGAGTTTAGAACAATTGATTGTGTCTGGATACAACATGGTATGAATACCTAATATGCGAACTGTTTTGTAGTGATTAAGGTCTGGGAACCTTGTTTGCGTACCTAGTATGCGAACGATTTTTACTGTTAAGGTCCGGGAACCTTGTTTGCGTACCTAGCTAGTATGCGAGCGGTTCTACTTGAGTTGGGTCCGGGACAGCTGTTCGAGTACCTGGTTTGCGAACACAGTGGTTCAAGTTCTAAAATCGGCTAAGTATGTTTTCATATATACTCATGAACAAATATATTTGTGACTTAATGAATGCAATCTTTGCGAACCTTGGGTTAATGTTCATGAACTGATTCTTGTATAAGTACTTTGTACGATTATGAATTAATCTGGTTTTGTTTCAATTTTTTCATATATATTTCTATGAGATAGTGAACAATTAAACAACTCTATGTGAAACACAGTTAGACTCATTTGATTATCTTTCATGTTTGATTGATCATCATATTTGATCTAGAAGTGTTAGATGAATGTGGTTAAGACAAAAGTGTTCATATGGCTAACTTCGGTTAACTGTTACTGAGCCATCTCAATATATACTTTTAGGTACGTTTACCCATCCAAATGAAGGTATATTTCATTTGTATGTAACAAGCTAAGACCATCTAACGGTCGAGATTAATTTCTTTATTTCTAAGCACCATTCTCTAAGATTTGCTCGAGATTTATCTCATATAGGTAAGATATAAAAATTAATCACAAAGTTCTTCGTCTCAGACTTTGTGGTTCCGCAGTAACTTCTTTTACTACCATATAATTAAGTTATTGTGAGGTGCCTAATATTTCTAGGATTCTCTTCGGGAGTATAAGAACGAATTATTAGTTGGTTCTTGTTCATCTTGATTTATCAAAAGACGGAACAAAACTTCATAGGTACTTCTGTGGGAGATATATTTATATATCAGAATAGACTTATTTGTGGGAGACATATTTGTTTATAAGTCTTCGACTTTGGGTCGTAGCAACTCTTAGTTGTTGGTGAGATCATCTAAGAGAATAAAGTGCGCAGAATCCGGCGTGGTTCTAGAGGCGTAAGGAACGCGACTGTACCTTAATCGGTGTGAGAATTGGTTAGGGTTCAACTAAATTCCAGTCCGAAGGTAGTAGGCTAGTGTCTGTAGCGGCTTAATACAGTGTGGTGTTCAAATTTGGGCTAGGTCCCGGGTTTTTCTGCATTTGCGATTTCCTCGTTAACAAAACTTCGGATGTCTGTGTTATTTCTTTTCCGCATTATAATTTTATATAAATTGATTGACACTTGGGCATTGGTCTTTGGTACCGTTCAATTTATTTCTCAAATCAATCAGGCTCATAGATTTTTATCTGTTTGATTTGCTGATTGGTTTGAGAAAAAGAGATATAACTCTTCCATATCTTTCTTGGTTGAGCTTGCTTTATAAGCTGGTAGTCTCTGAATAATATTGGAGTTAGTCCATACTGATTGCCGAACGAATTATTGGGTGTGGTTTTTATACCCCCGCTTTTTAAGAAACCTCATTCCATATTTGCGCCAAGATGACACCCCAAACACGATGGCAGCAATGTCAAATTGGGCGGATTGTAAAATCATTGTCTCTGTTTGCTCGGTAGCTAGTGCAAGTTTTCCGGTGCTGCAAAGCTTGTTCAAGTAGCACCAAAAAATTAAAAACTAAAACCCTAAACCAACTAAATCATAAATAAATACACCCAATTTAATTTATACCCACCAAAAAAAAAATCCACACTATGTGCCATGTGGTCGCGACTTCGAAAAAAACATAATTATATACTACTCTTGGGAGCGGATCCGTGAACAAAAGGGTTTGACAAAGGAAAATGACAAATCATCCTAGTCGTCATTTACTTTATATCCAAGGGTCCGTACTATTGGTACACCTTTTGGCTCATATAACCTAATATGTAGCTATACGGCTTATAAGATTAGCCGAGCCATATATTTTTAGTTAAGGAAAGAGGATCACAAATAACAAAACCTATAATCACTTTCGTACTAGAACATTTCTTAGAAACTAATTCATCGTTTTCTACTGATCGATTAATTTTATCAAAATTCAAAGTCACTTGATACTCTTTTTTAGTTATAGTATGTATATTAGTTCAACAAGCATTATATAACAGACCCATTGAACTGGGGATCTTACTTTACATCTTTATTCGAAATTAGCGTCATTGTTGGATCAACGAAGTTTCTTCAAAGGCATTTTCTTCTATTTTTTGGAATTCTTCAGAGGCCAGTTAACTACTCTACAAAATAATTTCATTGTAACTCGTCAATTAGAGATGGACGGAACTACATGGGCATTAGGTATGCCGATGCTTGTAATTGAAGTAAAATACATTCCGTAATGGAGGAAATGAACACTACGTACGATAGCTTAAATCTTACCGTAGTGGAGGACACGAGTCACGGGAGAAAAACCCTATCACTTAGTAATGAATGTAGGGATGGTCATGGGCGGGTATGGGACGGGGATCTTGTATCCCAGTCATGGCCCCGTTCAAAAAAAAAAACCACACCCTCTTCATTACCCGCTTGATCTGGGACGGGGCGGGTATTGGAAATACCCATACGGGGCGGGGTTTTTACGGGTTACCCATAACATTAAGCTCAAATATGATGAGTTAATTTAATAATCAATACCTAAGTTCAACCAATAATAATAATTTAAAATTTCAAACTCATAAATTCATCGTAAAACAAGCAAAGAAAAACAAATTGGTCTATAAGCGACCGTCACTCATTTTAGTTCTTAATTATTTCTTATCAAGTATCTTTCTTATAATATAATATAATTTCTTAGTTTAAATATAATATAAATAATTAATGATATCTTATACTTTTACCTTTTCTTTTATAATATAATATAATTTCTTAGTTTAAATATAATATAAATAATTAATGATATCTTATACTTTTACCTTTTCTTTTATAATATAATGTAATATAATATCTTAGTTTAAATATAATATAAATAATTAATAAAAATATAAAATCCTAAAATTGGAACGTACGGGGCGGGTATGGGGCGGGGACCTAGAATCCCATCCCCGTCCCATCTCCGCTTCATTAATTTCGGGTATTATCCATACCCAACCCCAACCCCGTTTGTACGGGTAAAACCCTACCCAATAGGGACGGGTACCCACGGGGATGGGTTTGGGTGGGGCAAATGACCATCCCTAAATGGATGCTTAAATCTTAAGCCTAGAATACTCTGTAAACTTAAATCGAAAACAAAACTAGTGACAAAACCCCTAGGTGAACAAACTAGTGATAAGAAAAAACCGGTCATATTATTTCTACCAAATAAAAACCGTTTCAAATAAAACTGGGACAAAAACCTCAAGTCAAATGATAATGAGCAAATTTAACTTTTTTTATTTTAAAAAAACCCAAATGTACCCTTTCATCTTTTCTTCTTCTTCTTCTTCTCTGATTTCTTTTTTCTTTTTTCTTCCTACTCCTTATCCCACCACCATCATCACCAGCAGCAACAATGGATCTCCACGAACACCAACAACAATTTTATTCTCCCCCGACACACCACTTCCCTGTAATTCCCTGTAAATTTAGTTTGTTCATTGAGAAACGGTTGTTGTTATTAAAGCCGAGAGATCTAAATCGAGAAATTCTTTTCTCAATCGTTCATTTCAAGTCCCTAAAACTGAGAAGGGAAAAAGCAGCAGATGCCGCTGTTATCACCTGAAATTAGATCGAGACAGAGATGAAGAAGCAGAAAAGAACGGCGCTGATTCAAGAGATGAAGAATTCGAGAGACGTTTTCTCTCAATCATTAGTTCATTCATTTCCCTAAAACTGAGAAAAGAAGAAGCAGCAGATGCCGCTGTTTTATCACCTGAAATTGAGAGTAAATCTCGTTGTTGTTGATCGAGAAATAGATCGAGAATTGGGAGATGTGAAAAGGGTAAGATAGAGATGATGGATTTGAAACAGATTTAAGATGGGTCGAATCTGAGATTGCAAGAAATTGGATCTGCATCTCGTCTGGGGTTGATTCAGAAATTGAAACTCAGAGTTGAGTTAGATTGATGTGAAGATGTGAATTAGGTTGTTGCTGGTGAAATTGAGGTTCTGACGATGGAAATTGGTTAGGGTTTGGTTTCTGCTGCTCCTGTAGATATCTGAGATGAATGGAGAAAAAGATGGGGATTGGAGGAATCTATGGTTGAGAGAAGGCTTACAAGGAAGAAGTAGAAGAACTGAAGTTGTAGCTGGTGGTGATGATGAAGTTGCAGAACCAGTTGCTGCTACCACGACGAATTTGATATGAAATCGAGGTCTTGTTGTGATGAATTTATGAACAGGTTTTTCCTGAAATCGAAGTATAAAAGAAGAGGATGATGATTGAATTGAAGTGGGGGTTTCTATAACTGAAGAATTATGTGATGTATGTGAACTGATGGTGTTATGGGTTAGGCTCTTGGATAGAGTTTGTCATAGAGAAGATTCATTTGATGGAGGATTTAGAGATGGTTTTGGTGCAATGGAGTTGGAGAATGGCAGAAGCTTGAATATGAGATGTTGCAATGAGTAAGTTGTGGATGTTGTGCAATGAGTTTGTGGTTGCTGTGTGATTCTTAACAGGTTTTTGAGGCAGCAAAGAGATGCAGGTGGAAGTGGCCTGAGTTTGAAATGCAATTGGTGTTGTATATGAATGAATTGCAGGTTACCTGAGCAGCTGCAGGTGGTATATGCAAATGGGGTTGTGCAGGCGAATGAAATGGTGTTGGTCTGTGTTGCAGACAAGAAAATGGAATAGAAGATGGTAGTGTTGGTTTGATGGACAAAGGCTGTGACTGAAGAAAGAAATAAATTGAATTGATGGCCTGGTGGTTGAAAGAATAGAATGAGGTTGTTGATACAATGATGTTGGATTGAATGAATGATTGAGAAGATTCACAAATAGATAAATGCTAGGAAAAGAAGGAAAGTATTGTGGAGTTGTGGATTATAGGGTTGGAATTGGAAGTGCAGGTTAAGATGCAAAGAATAGGGCCTGGTGGATAGTGCAGCTGGAGTTGAAGCAATTGAAGGTGGATAGTGCAGCTGGGTTTTGCCTGAAACTAGAGCTTTTTTATGTAGAGCTGTGTTACAAGAGATGATGTTGTAAACTAGAGAAGAAATGAAGCTTAAATGAAGTGCAGCTACTGATGAATTCTGATGAAACCAATTATGGTTTCATCGTATTTATGATGAAACCATAATCGGTTTCATCGTATTTATGATGAAACCAAAATTGGTTTCATCTATTTTTGGTCAGTGGTGGTGGTGGTCGTCGGCGGGTGTTGGCGATGTTGTTGGTTTTAGTCGGTGGTGGTCGGCAGTGGTCGGCAGTGGTGGTGCTGGAAGTTGATAATATGTGTTTGTAGCATAGAGCATGGATCTCTGTTGTTGTGATGTTGTTGTATCCAAGACAACTGCAACATAAGATCCTTGTTGAATTTTTCTTGTAGTTGAATTTTGATGAAACCAATTAGGGTTTCATCTTATTTTATGATGAAACCAAAATCGGTTTCATCGGATTTTTGATGTAACCAAAATCGGTTTCATCTAAATTTTGGTCAGTAGTGGTGGTGGTCGGTGGCGGCGGTGGCGGTGGCGGTGGTGGTCGGAGGTGGCGGTGGTGTTCGGTAGCGGCGGTGGCGGTCGGAGGCGGCGGCGGCGGTCGGAGGTGGTGGCGGCGGCGATGGTTGGCGGTGGTGGTCGGTGGCGGCGACGACGGTGGTGGTCGGTGGCGGTGGTAGAAGGTGGCGTTGCTTGTTGGTGGTGACAATATAATAAGAATTAAAGTGGGGTTGATTTTTGTTTTGATTGGGGTGATTTAAACTAAGAGGATAATATAAACCAATTATATTAAATGGGGTTTTTGTGAACAATTTGTTTTATTGGAGTTTTTGTATATGGATAGTGACACTTTTGGGGTTTTAACTCGCGGACCGAATCTAAAATCAATTAGTCTAATCTTTCCTTAAATAAGATGCGGCTCAACTGAGTTTTCGAGCCGTATAAGGATATAAGCCAATGATACGTGCCAAATCACCATCAACATGGACCCTTAGATATACAGGATGTAACGGTTACGATGATTTGTCATTTTAGTTTGTCAAACCCTTTTGTTTACCGATCCGCTTTGACTACTCATATAGATGAATGCGGCACCATGCATCCATCTAGGAGCATCATACCTTAACTCGGACATTAAAACCATAAAAATCAAAGAAAGCTAGTGCTTTCACATAAATATTCATCCTTCGTCAAGCACCATAGTTTAGTTAAAGCGAAACTGAACTAAACTTATAATTTCATGCTACAGTTTCATCATAAAGAGAATCCCATACTAATCATATGTATGTTTTATTCTTTGGTTCATTTAACATTAAGCCCCGATCAACCTTCCATAAAATCTCATCGTTACTGAAGCTCCATACTAACTCCAAATAGGTGCTACCAGTTATGATCCAACGGGTAATGGAAAAACTTTCATTTCAAGTAAAGCAGTGAGAAGGGTTTTATAGAAGAGAAGGTAAGAAGAGTACTCTAAGAAATAATACAGTTTAATAAAAACTTTTATGTAAGTTTCCTAGCTATACTTCATCTATGTTTCATATCTTGTTCTTTTTTTTAATGAAATATATAATACAGTTTGTTCCTTGTTCTTACTCTCTTCTTTACATATTTCTTCCTTATACTGTCTTTATTTGGAAGGTTGTTACTTGAATGAGTTTTTTCTAGCTTTTTTATTTTTCATTCGGAAATCATCTCTTATCTCGTCTCAGTGATCTATTGTTCCTACTATATTTTTCACATACATTTTCTTCTGTTGTTTTGAAGGTTCAACTTTTCATATTTTGGAATTTGATGAAATAATAATAGTTTGTTCCTTGTTATTACTCTGTTCTTTACATATTTCTTTCTTCTGTTTGTTCCTTGTTCTTGAATGAGTTTTTCTAGCTAGTTTTGGATTTTCTGTAAGCGAATTGTTATTTTTTTATTTTATTTTTTTGTAAATCATCTCTCATTTCTTCTCAGTGATCTATTGTTCCTACTATGTTTTTTACATACATTTTCTTCTATGTTTTTTTTTTTGAAGGTTAAACTTTTCAGAAACATCTTCTTATATCTTTTCAATGAGCATATTCTCTATCTTTCATAATACTTTTTTTTTCTTTTTGAAGTTGGAATGGGTTTTCTATCTATCTGTTTTTATAAAAGTATTTTTTTTAGTTGTTAATCTGCTTATATTTATTCTTTCAGAGACATTCAGCAAAGATGGAAGAATCATCATCATCGTCAGCTTCAAACCGTGGAAAAAAAGGTACATATAATTTATCTGTTCCGTTCAACCTCAGTAATTAAACTTTTTTCAACTATATCTTTAAGAAAAATACTAGTCCAACTAGTTTCATTAAAAAGAAGGCTTTGGTTTGTGTTTTATATGCATGAGTTTACATCTAGATTTAGATCTGAAAAGTTTTGTTTGTTGTTCATTATTTCCTTTGATACATATGCAGCAGTACCACTTGATATCAATGATGAGTATAAACCCAAAATTAAGGGTAATAGTGTAAACGGTGAGTTTGTGAAAGACTTTTACGATTTCGTTGAGGATGAAACAAATGTAGACCGTGTTGAATGCTATATGACTGGAAGGGCTGTGGAGGTCAATAACGTGAAAAAATTGGTTGCTGCAGCAGTGCCCAAACTAGGGAATGAAAAACACAGTTTTACGAACTGTATTTACTACTATGTAAGTAATATAATCTCCTTCTCCTCCTCTTTCTTTGTTTCCTTTTTTTCTTTATTTTATGGTTCTTTTGTCTTAATTTTTTTTCTTCTTTTGTTAATTAGGGGTTCAAGACTTATCCTACACAAACTGAAGGAAGGATTTTCTGTATGCATGAATATTTTGTTCAAGGATGTGCTTACTTTTTGACGATGGTTAATAAGATTACTCCAAAGAATCATACAAAAGTGAAGTTGGCCATGTATGCTGCAGTTAAGGATAGGGAATTGGCTTGTGTTGATTTGGACAAGGAATTCCAGGAAATTGAATCATATAGGAGGGGTTAGGGTTTAAAGGAGTTTTAGGGTTTTCTGTTTGCTTAGTTATTTTGGGATCTATTTACTACTTGTTTTCATGCACTTATATTTCCTTTCTATGAATCTTATATGATATGATCATGTTGTTTTACATTTCAATTTACTACGTTCTCTTTCTGGGATTTTTTCATAAACTTCTACAAGAGAACGCTGGGTAGTGCTCACCTTGTTCCACAGATGATTTTTACCGGAAAAGATTATGGCAGGCTAAAAAAATTGCTCCCAAGGTAATAAACTTCATTTGGCATCTTGTGCACAATGGTTTAGGATGCAGACTTTCTATTCACAAATTTCTGCAACATGTCAGAACCATCTTGCTGTCTTTGTATAGAAGAAGATGATAATTTGGACCATTTATTTCTCCTTTGTCCTAGAGGAAAAGCCACTTGGTTTTCTTCTCAAATGCAACTTAGAGTATATTCGTCGCACAACAAATCTATCAAAGATCTGATTGCTTCCTGGATTAGATGGAATGATAACTTGCTCTCTCTTAGTTATGGTGCGAATTTCCTTTGGGATTTATGAAAATCTAGGAGCGAGATGATCTTTGAGATAAAAAAAAACACTGCATTACTATACTGAGAAGAGAAAGGAGGTGAAGAGTTGGTCTTCAACCACCACCAACTACACCAGTTTGGGTTCCACCTTTCGAGGGCTATGCCAAAGGCTTGGGTCTCCTTAACCCAGCGGAATGTTTCAAAACCAAAAAAAAAGGGAAAGGTAGAAGCTTATGACCAAGAAGTGTGATTAAACCATGAAAGCACTTCATACCAAATACGATCTCATACTGCTACGTTTAATTTCTATGATTATATAATAACATGTATGAGAGTATGAACGTATTGTAGGTACATATCAAGAGTAATTATATGGATGTTCTTTGTATTTGGGATCCTTTCCAACCCGAAATGAGACCAAAAAGGGCCTACAAACATCCAAAAAAAAAGTGACTAAAGTGAACAACATCGAAACTCATTCCACATTTGCGCCAAGATGACACCTCAAACACCGATGGCAGCAATGTCAAATTTAGCGGATTATAAAATCATAGTCTCTGTTTGCTTGGCAGCTAGTGCTAGTTTTCCAGTGCTGTAAAGCTTGTTCAAATAGCACCAAAAAATTAAAAAGTAATTATTAGGAGAGTTAGATTTATGGGCTCGAGACCCATCTTCACAGTCTCAGTTTGAGACCCAAGATCACAGTCTCAGTTCACAGTTATCACCACTGTTATGGACAGTCCAATGATTCAACTGTTATGAACAGTCCATTGTAAGGTCGAACTCTAGGGTTGTATATCTTGTATAAGAGGCAGATTGAATGAATGAAGGATATACGAAACTATTTTGATATATGAGTTTTACAAAATCTAACATGGCATCACGAGCCAGAGTTGATTAACACGAATAAACCCTAGAACAGTAACCATGGCGGATGATACAGAATCATCTAAAAGAGGAAAAGAGGTAGAAAACAACATGCAAAAGAAGAAACCAGAATATCATCTGGGATCCAGTGATGGACCAGGGATTATCATCACACCTATTGTATTAAAGGGAGCAAACTATGATGAATGGGCTAGAGCAGTGAGAAGATCATTGATAGCCAAACGAAAATTTGGTTTTGTTGATGGAACCATCAAAGAACCAACAGAACCTGAGGAGTTAGAGGAGTGGATTGCAGTGCATTCGATGCTGGTCTCTTGGATCAGCAATACATTGGAGACAAATATTAGATCAACGTTGGGGGATTATGATGATGCGAGCATGTTATGGATGCACTTGAAGAGGAGATTTTGTGTTGTAAGTGGAACTCGGATCTGCCAGTTGAAAGCTGCCTAAGTGAATGCAAACAGAAGAAAACTGAGGAGGTTGCAGTGTACTATGGGAGATTGAACAAGATATGGGATGAGATGGTGACGTACATGAAGATACCAAAGTGTAGCTGTGGCCAGTGCACGTGTAACATTGCAACACAGGTTAGTACGTTGAGAAAGAGATTTCTTACACTATTTTTTGATTGGTTTGGATACCATGTATAGCTCCCTGCGTGAACAATTACTGGCAAGAGAACCACTGCCATCTATAGACGTGTCTTATCAAGCTGTGGTTAATTCGGAACGTCTAAAATTGGGGGAAGGAGTTGTGTCGTCTCAGACACAGGAAAATATTATGGCGTTCAAGGTTCAGTCAGATCAGCGTCCATACAATAATATGTATGATCCTAACAAATTTTGCAAGCATTGTAGCCGAGAAGGGCACTCACAGGAAGGGTGTTTTCAGCTGATTGGATACCCGGAATGGTGGGGTGACAGACAAAGAGGTGGAAGAGGATATGGTCGAGGAGGCCGAACTGGTGGTAGAGGACGTGCTGGTGCCGGTTTTGTGAACAGCAGAGGAGGTAGAGGACAAGACAATATACGTGCGCATAATTTGAACATCTCGGGAGCAACAACATCATCTCATCCTGCCACTGGATCTTCAGGAGATGCATCAGGACTGACAGGCGTGACTGCAAGTCAAGTTCAGCAGGTTCTTGAATATTTAAATTCAAGAAAAATCAGTTCCCAACTCCAAGGTAAGACAAATCAAACATCCTGGATTATAGACACAGGAGCTACAAATCATGTCACGTGTAAAAGAGATGATATGATAAATGTGAAAGATATTAGAGCATGTTCAGTGGGACTGCCGGACGGAAAAATGCTCACTCTGAGAAAATAGGAACAGTTATTCTTCCTGGTGGTTTGAGATTGGACAATGTGCTTTATGTGCCACAGATAACTTGTAACTTGATTTCGGTTACACAACTCATTGATGAGGTAGTATGTAATGTTCAATGTACTAACACTTTATGTCTTATACAGGACCGGTTGACGAGGAAGGTGATTGGAGTGGGTGAGCGACGAGGTGGACTATATATGTTCTGTGGTGTGCCTCCAGTTAAAGTGCTTACGGTGAGTGAAGATACGTATGAGCTGTGGCATCAGCGATTGGGACATCCATCAGAGAAAGTGTTACAACGTTACCAGGTCTGGGTAGATTATTGAAGAAAAATAATGATGCGTGTGATATTTGTCCACGTGCAAAACATCGTAGAAGTAGTTTTGCTAGTAGTTTGAGCAAATCCAGTTGTAGTTTTGATTTGGTTCATATAGATTTATGGGGTCCTTATAAGACGTGCTCGTCTTCTGGAGCACAATATTTTTTGACAATAGTAGATGATTTTTCAAGAGGTGTGTGGATTTATTTAATTCAAAGCAAAACTGAGGTTGCAACAATATTTCTTAACTTTATTGCGCTTGTGAAACGTCAATTTGGTAAAGAAATCAAAATTGTAGAAGTGATAATGGAACCGAATTTAATGCATTGCGTGGCTACTTTAAGACTAATGGAATAGTTTTTGAGACATCCTGTGTAGGAACACCTCAACAAAATGGAAGAGTTGAGAGAAAACATCAGCACATAATGAATGTGGCAAGAGCTTTGAGGTTTCAAGCAAATTTACCGATCAGATTTTGGGGAGAATGTGCTTTGACAGCAGCGTATTTGATTAATCGTACGCCTACACCGGTTCTAAATAACAAAACTCCATATGAAGTTCTATTTGGGAAACCGGCACCATATAGTCAGTTGAAAGTATTTGGTTGCTTGTGTTATGCACATGATCAAAGTAGTAAAGGGGATAAGTTTGCAAGTCGAGGAAGAAGATGCGTCTTTCTGGGTTATCCTTTTGGGAAGAAGGCATGGCAATTATATGACTTAGACAAGAGACAATTTTTAGTTTCAAGGGATGTAGAGTTTCATGAACATCAGTTTCCTTACATATCTAGGGTGCCTGATCAGCCAACTGAGACAGTTCAGGCTAATAATGACGTGTGTTGGAGTGATGATGAAGAAATAGTGCAGCAAGAGAACCCAGAAGATATTACTGAGAACCCAATATACATTACTGAGAACCTAGAAGACAATACTGCGAACCCAGAATATATTACTGGGAACCAGGAAGGTATTACTGCGAACCCAGAAAACATTACTGAGAACCCGGAAGACATTACTGAGAACCCTGCAGATAATACTGAGAACCCAGAATATATTACTGAGAACCCTATGGTCTCGAAGGAAGTGACGGATGCTAGTATGGGTAAAGGAAGGAGACAGAAGATTGCGTCTAGTAGGCTCAAAGGTTTTGTAACGCACACTGTACGACAAAATAGTCCATCTCATGCTCACTCTCCACAATCGTCATCCTCAGGTACGCCGTATCCTTTGACATATTATGTTAGTTGTGATAAATTCTCTACAGTTCATAAAAAGTTTCTTGCAGCAATTACTGTTGGGTCTGCGCCTAAAAATTTCAAAGAAGCCATGAAGTATCCAGGATGGCGTAAGGCAATGGCAGAAGAAATACGAGCTTTAGAAGAACAAGGAACATGGGAATTAGAAGAATTACCGCCGGGAAAGAAAGCTCTTGGTAGTAAATGGATTTACACAGAGAAGTATGATGAGAATGGACAGTTGGTGCGGCTCAAAGCTAGACTGGTGATCTTTGGGAAACATCAAGTAGAAGGGTTGGATTACAATGAGACATTTGCACCAGTGGCGAAAATGACGACAGTGCGGACTTTCCTAGCTGTGGCAGCAATTCAGAATTGGGAAGTACATCAGATGGATGTACATAATGCATTTCTTCATGGAGACTTGGAAGAAGAAGTGTATATGAAAATACCACCTGGATTTTCTCAAGGTAAGTCTAATATGGTGTGTAGGATGAAAAAATCTTTATATGGTTTAAAGCAGGCACCTCGGTGTTGGTTTGCAAAATTGTCTGCAGCTTTGAAGAATTATGGGTTTCGGCAATCATATTCTGATTATTCTCTTTTTATCATGACTAAGGGAAAAACCCAACTTAATGTTTTGGTCTATGTGGATGATTTGATTGTTGCGGGTAATGATTTGGTTGCGCTTGATCAATTCAAACGTTACTTGGGACAATGCTTCAAGATGAAAGATTTGGGAAAATTGAAGTATTTTCTGGGTTTGGAGGTAGCACGGAGTGCACAAGGTTTTTATATGTGTCAACGCAAATATGCGTTGGATATCATCATGGAAGCAGGTTTATTAGGTGCAAAACCTGCAGAATTTCCAATGGAAACTAATCACCGTCTTTCTTTGGACAAAGGAGATTTGTTCACGGATGTGGAAAAATATCGAAGATTGATTGGGCGTTTGATCTATTTGTCCGTGAATCGGCCAGACCTAGCATATTCTGTTCATATTTTGTCTCAATTCATACAACTGCCGAGAATAGCACATTGGGAAGCAGCTCTTCGTGTGGTTCGATATTTGAAGAAGAATCCTGGGCAAGGAATTCTGTTGCGCTCTGATAGTGGTCTTAATTTGAAAGGATGGTGTGACTCTGATTGGGCTGGTTGTCCCTTAACTAGACGCTCATTGACGGGTTGGTTTGTTCTTCTTGGGTATTCTCCAATATCCTGGAAAACTAAGAAGCAACATACTGTTTCTCGTTCGTCAGCTGAAGCGGAATATAGATCTATGGCAGCGGCGACGTGTGAATTAAAATGGTTGAAAAAATTACTGGGTGATTTGGGAGTTCATCATCCACATGGAATGCGTCTTCTCTGTGATAGTCAATCGGCTTTGTATATTGCTCAGAATCCAGTTTTTCATGAACGAACAAAGCATATTGAAGTTGATTGTCATCTGGTTAGAGATGCTATCGTGCAGAAGCTTATTACGCCTTCTTACACTCCTACAACAGTGCAATTGGCGGACATTTTTACTAAATCTTTAGGGAAAGCTCAGTTTCAGTTTCTTATGTCCAAGATGGGCATGTGTGACCTCCATGCTCCGTCTTGAGGGAGGGTATTAGGAGAGTTAGATTTATGGGCTCGAGACCCATCTTCACAGTCTCAGTTTGAGACCCAAGACCACAGTCTCAGTTCACAGTTATCACCACTGTTATGGACAGTCCAATGATTCAACTGTTATGGACAGTCCATTGTAAGGTCGAACTCTAGGGTTGTATATCTTGTATAAGAGGCAGATTGAATGAATGAAGGATATACGAAACTATTTTGATATATGAGTTTTACAAAATCTAACAGTAATACCCTAAACCAACTATGATAAATTTATCTCATTGAAGATTCTCAAATGACTTCTAGTACAAATTGCAGTAAGATAACCCAAGCAAACAAATAACCCAACCTAATTTATATCCACCGACAAAAAAGTAAAAAATTCACACTATGTGCCCTGTGGTCGCGGCTTTGAAAAGAACATAATTATATATTGTATAGATAGATGAACAGATGACTTTGAATGCCAATCGGCAATTCCCAGAGCTGGATGCGGCGCCATGCATTTATCTTGGATCATTATATGTCAACTTCGACATTAAAACCATAAAAATCAAACAAAGCTGGTGCTTTCACATAAATATTCATCCTTCGTCAAGTACCTTTGTTTAGTTAAGGCGAACTGAACTAAACGTATAATTTCGTGCTACAGTTTCCTCATAAACAGAGTCTCATATCAGTCCTCTGTATATTTCGTTCTTTGGTTCATTTCATATTATTCCCGATCAAACTTCCATAAAATCTCACCGTTGTTGAAGCTCCATACTAACTCCAAATAGGTGTTATCAATTATAATCCAATGGGTAATGGAAAAACTTTCATCTAAAGTAACACAGTGAAAAGGGTTTTATAGAAGAGAAGGGAAAAGGAGTACTCTAAGAAACAGTTTATGTAAGTTTTTCAGCTATACTTCATCTCTGTTTCATATCTTGTTCTTTTTTTATTAATGAAATAATACAGTTTGTTCCTTGTGCTTACTCTCTTCTTTACATATTTCTTGCTTCTGTTGTCTGTCTTTGGAAGGTTGTTACTTGAATGAGTTTTTTCTATTTTTTTTTCATTCGGAAATCATCTCTTATCTCGTCACAGTGATCTATTGTTCCTACTATGTTTTTCACATACTTTTTCTTCTGTTGTTTTGAAGGTTAAAATTTTCATATTATGGAATTGGATGAAATAAAAACAGTTGTTCCTTGTTATTACTCTTTTCTTTACATATTTGTTTCCTTTGTTTGTTCTTTGTTTTTGAATGAGTTTTTTCTAGCTAGTTTCGGTTTTTCTGTAAGCGAATTGTTTTTTTATTTCGTAAATCATCTCTCATTTCTTGTCAGTGATCATACTGTTCCTACTATTTTTTTCACATACATTTTCTTCTGTTTTTTTAAAGGTTAAAATTTTCAGAAACATCTTCTTATCTCTTTTCAATGATCTTATTCTCTATCTTTCATACTACTTTTTGTTTTGTTTTTGAAGTTGCAATGGGTTTTCCATCTATTTGTTTTTATAAATTTTTTTTTTAGTTTTTAATCCACCTTTATATTTATTATTTCAAAGACTTTCAACAAAGACGGAAGAAGAATCATCATCGTCAACTTCAAAGAGTGCAAAAAAAAAGCTACATATGATTTCTATAAAATTGCTTGTAAAAAGATTAATCTTGACGGTCAACCTCAGTAATTAGACTGATAGACGCATTTATGTATCTATTTTAATCTCAGTTGTATATATTGTTAGTGCTCGATTTTGTGTTTATTTTATTATTTTATGTATTTGTAGGTGTTTTTGGAGAAATGGACTTTTGCGGCGAAATCGGCTCGAAAAATTGATAAAGGCACACGGAGGACGCCTACTATTCGGACTTTCAGTTTGGACAAGGGATACTTCAATTACTAAGGGACACCTCGTTGCTATTTGCACCTCAAATGAGCTAGTTACACCCCCAATGCTATGGGCACCCCTACTCTGGTTAGGGGGCAACCCATCTTCACCATTTAAACATGGATTTTGGCGGGAAGTTTTCTTTTCACCTGGGATATTTTCCGGAGCAGAATTGGACGAGGTTTAGTGAGACTCAATCGTTGAGTTGGATGTATTTGGGCCTGTTGTGTGTTAATAGGATTGTTAGGAGTCTCAAAAAACGCAAAGAAAGAAAGGTTCTCGTCGATTCTCGGTTAACAGGGAAGATAAGATATTTACGGCACTTTTGGAGTATTTTGGGGGAGATTTGGTCGGAGTTGTACATGGAAATAAAGTAAGACCAATCTATTTCGACTTTACAGGAATGGTAATGAGTATATTCACGTAAAAATGGGAGGTTTTCATCAGTTCTCGGTAAACAGAGGAGGGATATATTCTCGGGTTTATTGGGATGTCATATTTGGGAAGGAACGTGAAGATTAAGAGAAGATATTCGATCCTAAAATCCTCTGTGACCATTGGATTCATCAGAAGACGCGTAGGAGGATAAACAAGAGAAGAAAAATACTCGTGACTTTTGGCCGAAGAAATAATTATTTTTGGGAAGATTTTCTCGGGTATTCTTGGCACCAGTTGGCTATATATAGGCAGGGGAGAGTTCCATCAAGGGAGTCGATAGTTTGGGGTAATAAATGAAGGTTACAGAGCCGGAGTTGCAGAGGAGTATCAAGGTGCTGCATGGAAGAAGAACTCCAACAATAGATCACACTTTATAAAAACAGTCATCTTTCCTTTGTAACAGCAACCCAATTGTAACAGTGGGCTTTGTAATAATTATCTCTGTTACAAACTCGCTGCACTATATTATTTTTCAATAAAAACACCTTTTGAGCCATATTTCTATTTTTTGGGTGTGTTTTCACCATGAAGAGATTAAAATCGACACTGGGATGACGGAGGAAGCCATTCTCTATGCCTGTGGTAAATTTATTTAATTCCTTTATGACTTTTGCACTATTTTAAATTGATTATTGATTTTTTTTAATTGATTGTGATTTTGTTTGATGACGTATGCTTGGTCATAGTATTTTTGATACGTCATGCTTGTGATTTACAGTCAATCTTTTATAAAATCTACCTTGGCAAAGAATAAAGAGTCAATATTTATTATGTTATGAGTTATAATTGTCTGGAATTGATAGTTGAACCACATGAATATGAGAATCCGTGGAATCTTGAGTCTCAGTACCTCTCGATATTTGTGACAACTTTTTTTGTATATATTTTCTTTGTTCTTAGTGTTTTCTTAAATCAAACATTTACAAGCCCGAGTTGAACGAATTTTATTTACCACTTCTACAACTACATCATAGACTTTTTTTCAACTGTATCTTTAAGAAAAATATTACTCATTAGAAAGAAGGCTTTGCTTTATGTTTTATATGCATAAGCTTACATCTAGATTTTTATATGAAAAGTTTTGGTTTGTTGTTCATTATATCCTATGATACATATGCAGTTGTACCACTTGATATCAATGATGAGTATAAACCAAAAATTAAGGGTAATGGTGTAACGATGAGTTTGTGAAAGACTTTTACAATTTCGTTGAGGATGAAATGAATGTTGACTTTGTTGGATGGTATATAAAAGGACGGGCTGTAGAGGTCAAAAACGTTGAAAAATTGGTTGCTTCAGCAATGCCTAAACTCGGGAATGACAAACACAGTTTTATGAGCTGCCTTTATTATTATGTAAGTAATATAATCTCTTCATTCTCTCTTTTTGTTTCCATTATTTCTTTATTTTATGGTTTTTTTGTCTGAATCTTTTTTGTTCTTCTGTTAATTATAGGTTCAAGACTTTTCCTACATAGACTGAAGGAAGGATTTTTTGTATGCATGATTTTTTTTTCTTCGAGGATGTGCTGACTTTTTGATGATGGTTAATAAGATTACTCCAAAGAATTAGACAGAAGTGAAGTGGCTCTATATGCTGCAGTTAAAGATATGGAATTGGCTTGTGTTGATTTGGAGAAGGAATTCAAGGAAATTGAATCACATAGGAGGGGTTAAGGTTTAAAAAAATTTGGGTTTTTTTGTTTGCTTAGTTATTTGGAATTTATTTTCTATTATTATGAAAAAAGAAACTTAAAAGGTGTTTGTATATTTCCTTTCTAGAGTACTACTTGTTTTGATGCACTTTTATTTCCTTTCTAGCATCTTATATGATATGATCATGTTGTTTTACATTTCAATTTACTAAGTTTTATTTTCGGGAGAAGAACAAGTTAATCTTTTCATAAACTTCTACAAGAGAACACTGGGTAGTACTCATCCTGTTCTACTGACCTGGAAAAGATTATGGCAGGCTAAAAAAATTGCTCATAAGGTAATAACCTTCATTTGGCATTTTGTGCACAATGGTTTACGATTCAGGCATTCTATTCACAAATTTCTGCAAC
The DNA here is from genome assembly GCF_003573695.1 of Papaver somniferum. Lineage (NCBI taxonomy): Eukaryota > Viridiplantae > Streptophyta > Magnoliopsida > Ranunculales > Papaveraceae > Papaver > Papaver somniferum. The sequence continues at coordinate 130,759,257 of NC_039358.1, read as the reverse complement.
ATGTCAGAACCATCTTGTTGTCTTTGTATAGAAGAAGATGAGAATTTGGACCATTTATTTCTCCTTTGTCCTAGAGGAAGATCCACTTGGTTTTCTTCTCAAACGTAACTTAAAGTATATTCGTCGTACAAAAAATCTATCAAAGGCCTGATTAATTTCTTACTGGATTAGAAGGAATGATAACTTCCTCTCTTTTAGTTATGGTGCAAATGCCCTTTGAGATTTATGGAAATCTAGGAACGAGATGATCTAAGCACTCTGTTACAGTCGATTTTCCGGTGAAGAGTTACTAGATTTAGGGATTACTATACTCCAGAAGAGGAAGGAGGTGAAGATTTGGTCATTCAACTAACACCAGCTACACCAGTTTGGGTTCCACCTTTCGAGGCCTATGCCAAAGGTTTGGGTCTCCTTAACCCTGCGAAATGTTTCAAAACGAAAAAAATAAATAAAATAAAAAAGAAGATAAAAGTAAAAGCTAATGACCAAGAAGTGTGATTAAACAATGAAAGCGCTTCATACCAAATAAGAGCTCATACTGCTACGTTTAGTTTCTATGATTGGATAATAACATGTAGGGGAATATCCGAGTATGAACGTGTTGTAAGTAAATATCAAGAGTAATCACATGGATGTTTTTTGTATTTGGGATCCTTTCCAACCCGAAAGGAGACCAACTCTATGCTTCTAAGAGCCTACAGAAACACAAAAAAGTGATTAAAATGAAAAACATCGAAACCGTTAGAGCACTGCTCGGTCGAACTCGCAAGCGTTGCTATCTCAAGCTTGTTTGTCAAGTTCAGTTGATCAGAACTATAGTCTTGATTTCTAGTCTATTTATAGCTATGTCTCGGATTAGGATAGAACGCGTAGTTGATCATTAGACTTCATGGCGATCACTAATTGAAGATGAATATCTACTGAGGGGAGCTTGGATGAACTTCATCAACAAAAATTATGTGGAGACTAAAACTTATCTATCACTCAGAAGTCTATTCTATTTTATCTCATATTGAGACTAAGTCGTATAGATATATAAACTTTTACACTATACGCATTTGACATTTCGAGCTGAGGTTATCTCGATTATCTATTTATCGAAATATGTGTTGGAAGCTTTTTTCTTTAACTATGTTCATCATTATTCTTGACCAAAAGTCAAACTTTATGCCACCGGATTTGTCTCACACTATGATTAGATAATAACATTGAGGGGAGTATGAACGTGTTGTAGGTACAGATCAAGAGTAACCAAATGGATGTTCTTTGTATTTGGGAGCCTTTACAATCCGAAATGAGATGCTTTTAAGAGCCTACAAACACACACAAAAAAATGACTAAAATGAACAACATCGAAACCGTGTTATTCAATTGTCAATGTCGAATTGGGCGGATTAGAAGTTGAGTGTAGTTCAGTTTTACCCGTTAGCCGTAGGAGAGTTTAGAAGAGTCTCCCAAACACCCTAGAAAACCCCGTTAGTCGTGGGGGAGTTTGAAAGAAACCCTTAAACTCCCTGTTAGTGGTAAAAATTAGAATGTTATGAAGTTAGTTTTTTTTTGGGAAGTTATGGGGAGTTTACAGTGTATTTTTGCCTCACTACAAATCTCTCAAAAGAGTATATATTTTGGGAGAGTATCTCAAACTCCCTGCACTCAAAACACCAAACTCTCCTAAACTCCCTATACTCTCTTGTACTCCCTCTGAATTCCCAAGATTCAAAATACATTAAACTCTCCCTAACTCACATGTGGACTAACCCCTTGATAGTCTTTGTTTGCTTGGCATCTAGTGCAAGTTTTCCAGTGCTGCAAAGCTAGTTCAAGTCGCACCAAAAAAATAAAAACTAAAACCCTAAACCAACTATGATAAAAATCCCTTTACTATATGATCTCATCGAAAATTTCCAAATTATAGCTAGCTAGTTAAATTGCAGTAAGATAACCCTAGCAAATAAATCATAAACAAATAACCCAATTTAATTTATATATACCGACAAAAAAACGAAAAATTTTCCATGAGGTCGCGGATTTGGAAAAAACATAATTATATGCTACTATATAGATAGATAGGTGGCTTTGAACGTTAATCGGAAATTCCCATAACTGAATGCGGCGCCATGCATTTATCTTGGATCATCATACGTCAACTCGGACATTAAAACCATAAAAATCAAACAAAGCTAGTGCTTTCACATAAATATTCATGCTTCGTCAAGTACTGATAAGCACGTAAGTGCGACGCTTTTTCACCCATAATTACATTGGTTAAGACTCATTTTAATGCTAATAAACTTGTTTTAACTCTTTTTAAGGAAATATGTTCTTATGGAGAAATCTACTAGAAAAAGTGGTTTTTGGACCTCATAAAAGTGCTAAAGGCACCCAAATTTTGGATAAAGGCACCCCTAGAAATGTCCTAGAAGAGTTTATAAAGGCACCTAGGAGTTTTCACTATTTACAACCAAAATTAGTCTTTGTACCCCACAAATTGCTACCTGCAGCACAGGAATCGCTATTTATACCCCAAATTGCTAAAGGGACACCGGAACTAGATAAGGGGCGACCTCATCTTCAACCTTTTGAAACTGAAATTTGGAGGGAAAAATGGGTTTAATACAACATAATTAGGGTTGAAGAATCGAAGGTGTTCTACTGAGATTCAATCGCTGAAATTTTGTGGGTCTACTTCCTTGAGCTTAATAAAGATGGTAATGGTGTTTGATTCGTCTGGAATTGGCTGGATAATTGAAACAAATTGTTGCAGTCACCGGGAAAGTTATGGTTCCATATTTGGAGTTGTTAGAGGCAGACTTGATCAATCAAATTAATTGGGTTTGTTGTTAATTGCTATAAAGGGCTGATAATGGTCTCAGATTCGTTAGAATGGGTTGGATAATCACCAATTGAACAAATATTAGTCTCGGTTTTACTTGTTCCGGGAAGTTTTGTATGGATTTTGGAATGGATTTGATGCGACTTAATCGCTGGAATTGATCGGGATGGACTTATTTGAGCTAAACAAGACCGGTAAGTCCTTCAGATTCAAAAGAATCTGTCTGTATCATCGATTGGAAAGAAATAGGGGTGTATATTGCTAGAATAAGATATTCACGGGATGGTGTGAGGAAGCAACGTGAACTGCACGTGTTTGGAGTGAGTTGGGATATAACAACAACGTGTAGGATATAAAGAAAGAAAACTAAACATCCACAGACGCGTGAAAAGAGACAAAGAAGGAAAACATTACCAATTATTTCCGTAAAATGGCAGAGGAGAATAAACGCGATTAATGAAAATTATTTGGCAAGATTTTGGGGACTGTCGAGTATATAAAGCCTGTTGAGAGGTATAGATGAAAAAAAAAAAGGCGAGTTAGGGGAGGCTAGAGAGCAGAGAATCGAGAGTTCTAACTCTCTGCTCCTGCTATTGAAGAGGAAGAACGAAGAACATTATACCGTCAGAAACAGTTGCAGAAAGCAGTCTTATATTCAACAACAAATTGTATTTATCGTTTACAGTTCCACTTGCAATAAACTTTTGGTAACTATACTGCTTTGGTCACTGGAGGTCATTAGCAACTGAAAATCGTTATAAGCAATTTCTATTGTTTTTAATACAATGATTAATCAGATTTCTTCCAATTTTCTTCATATGAGCAGCTAAATTACTTTCTAGGGTTTTGGAGGAAGCTATTTCTCTATGAGTAATTCTTAATAATTATTTTCTTTGGCATATTTGCTCCATTTAACGTTTTTAATTGCGTAAAAAATTTCTCTTCATGTATGCTTCATAATTACCATTTTGGATCGTCTTCGGCGGTCGATCTTTTATAAGCGAAGAAAAATTAGGCTTTAGATTAGCGACGAAAGTTATAAAAAAAATGAGCTTGTAATTTTATATTCACCAAAGCATGAGATTGGGTTCGAAACTTCTTTGAGATAATTAGGAGTATTATGTCCAAGTATATTTATTGATTTTAAATCATAAGAAGTAGAGGAATCCAAACCCTAGATTCGTCTCTCCTTGGTAACGAAAATCAAAATTTATTAGTTTTCCTTTTATTTGTCTTAAACCAAACCTTTAAAATAGTCTGAGGATCGAATCCACTCTTACCACTTGTAAAAACTGCATCAAGTACCTTGGTTTAGTTAAAGCGAAACCGAACTAAACTTACAATTTCGTGCTACAGTTTCCTCATAACCAGAGTCTCATATCAGTCCTCTGTATAATTCGTTCTTTGGTTCATGTAACATTAAACCCCGATTAACCTTCCATAAAATCTCACCGTTGCTGAAGCTCCATACTAATTCCAAATCGGTGCTACCAATTATAATCCAATGGATAACGGAAAAAAATTTAGTCCAAAATTCTCTTACTCCATATTCTTTCATCATCCACACATCAACCAGAACATCAAAAACATGAAAAACCAAATATATACATCCTCTCATTATTCCCAACCTTATATCAAACATATTTTTCTTCAAATGTTCTCCTGGATACAGCATAGGTGTTTCTGGCAGTGCAACCTCGAAGAATCTCTCACTGTCAGTATCAAAATAGACCAATACAATCGAGCCTTGCTCAAAGGTACGCACAATCCAGTAAAGAGCTCCATGAAAGAGCACCCCATTATATCCATCGTAACAAATGCGGTAAGGTATGCTTCGAGTGTTTTTCCACGAATTCGAGGTTAATATATAGACATGAACGTGAGAACACTACAAATCCTTGTCGACAACATCCCTTATTAATATATAATCGTCAGTCATGTAATTATAACAAAATCCATATCCAACTTTTTCATATCCGTTGTTTACAATTACGTGTGGTGTTGTGGGCATATTTTTGAATACTTTGGTTATATCCATCGTAACAAAGGCGGTAAGGTATGCTTTGAGTGCTTTTCCACGAATTCGAGGTTAATGTATAGACATGAACGTGAGAACACTACAAATCCTTGTCGACAACATCCCTTATTAATATATAATCGTCAGTCATGTAATTATAACAAAATCCATATCCAACTTTTTCATATCCGTTGTTTACAATTACGTGTGGTGCCGTGGGTATATTTTTGAATATTTTGGTTGACGGATTCAAAATATAAAATTATCTTTCTCTATCCCAACTTTTTGTAATACGTCTAATCCAAACCAAGCCATTACATGAAGATAAAAACTCAACACTACAGTCATTAAATATACCAAGGTAATCTATCTTTTCTTCATGACCCATTGTAGTTGAATATTTTAACAATGGCAATAAAGATGATACTGACTCATAATCTATCGTGTAGATATACTTTTTGTGGTTAGTAACCTTAATAAACATAATACTAGTGTTGTTGTTGTTGTTTACGTTACTAAGCTCACGATGCTTACTTCGAAAACTAGGTGTACCAATTAAGGTATTAATAGACTTACTCAGGCACCTAAATCGCAAAAGAGACCTCCCTGATAACCTTAAGAAGATTTCATGGAGAATCTCCTCCGGGAGGTACGTCATTGTTGTGATTGCCTCTTTCTTCTTATTGCACTCCATGCAGTGTGAGAGGAGGAAGATTACCAGGAAGAAGAAACTAGGGTCTGTGGAACCCTAACAAGAAAAATCCTTGTTATAAATAGGGGAGTATAATGTTTCTAAAAATAACCTTGTTTGCCTGGGTCGGTTCTAGCTTAAACTTTGAGTCCAGGGCCAACTTAATTGAGTTCAAAGGTTAGAGTCATTTTTTTTCTCTTTTTTTTTGCTGATGATTAATGACATTTTGAGCTTTGAATCCATGGAAAATCTTACGCATGGATAGAACAGGTTTATTATAGATGCAAAAGCCGAGGAATGTTTGGCAGCACTAGAAACGTTGATGTGGATTAAAAGCTTAAAGATTGGAAGTATTCACCTAATAGCAGACGCAGAAGTCGTAACTAACTCCATATCTCTGACAATGTCTATGTCAGATGGGAAAATAATAAGATCCTCTTTTTTTTAATAGTTGGAAAGTTTCTTATACCAAAAGGGAATGCAATGCAATAACTGATGCTCTCTTTAAGAGAGTAAGGTTAGATAAGCTCATGTTTGAGGAGATCAATGATTACTCCCCATGAGTACTCAGTTTATTGTCAAGGAAATCTTTTCCTAAACCTCCTTAGTTGTTAAAATTTCCATTTATCAAAAAAAATTATTATAGGTGCCATGTACGGTACAAACGAGTGGTATCGGCCATACGAAAAGTAAAAGTATGCATAACACTAGAAGGTGTAAAGGTTAATATGCTCATAGTGTAGGAAGAATCTAAATGGACATTAACAACATGTTTGTTTGTATCTAACTCGGCGTTCGCATCGAGTTAACTCATCATTCAGCCGAGTCAGATGTTCGACCGTATGTTTTCATTTTGAGCAAGATCTGACTTGTTACCTGACTCATACATAACCCTTAATTCAGATCGTTTGAGTCAGGATATAAAACACCACTGATTTATGAGAACAAAACACTAACTCATATATTATTGGGTCAGATGAGTCAGAGCTGACTCAGAAAACTAACATATTGAATCGTTCCGAAATGAATTAGGTAATTTACCCAAATAAGTCACATCCGAAAAAGAAAACAAACATGACATAAGTCAAATGTAGATGAGTATCTTGGAAGAAATACATAAATAACTTGCAATTATACTCGAATTGACACGAAAATTGCAACACCTTCCATAGAAACCTTCAAGATTTATACATTCAATGTTGGTTGCGCCGATTCATTTGGACCCTTCGGTTCTGGTTACACGTCTCATATGCCATGAACTCACAAATCAACACAAAAAATTGTCATGCATGCAAAAACACAGACACCGTCACACGTGTCATAAATCCAGTAAACCTGGTTCCACAAATTCTGAAACCAAAATTCTTACCCGAAGTTCCCGTACATTCCTTTTCCTTTACCAAAGTCTCCGAGTCAAAGGTCAGACCAAAAGAAAAAACCAAGAACATGAAAAAAGAAGAGGAAATCATTCTTCTATATTTCTTCTATCTCTGAATCTCTGAGAAACCAGAGACGATGAAGATGAAATCAGAAAATTAACATTGGTGTTAGTAAATCTAGCAGGGATAATGGAAAAATCCGGTGAATCGTTATTACTATGTGTTTATAAAGAAGTTGGTGAAACTTTACATATTGATCCAACTGGTTAAAGTTTATTAACTCTGTTCCGTTCAATTGTACGATCGTTGTGTTATCCATTAGCTACTTATCTTGTTGTTCGTCATAATTGTGATCATGTTATTGCTCTTGGTGCTTTTCTTTTGGCTTTTGCAACTTTCTTGGTTGGCATCTCTTCTACTTTCTTGGAGGTTGGTGGTACTCTCTCTCTCATTTTTGTTGATTAATTTTGAATTTCACCATAAAACCCAATTTTGAATTCCACCGTATTGTCTCGATCTTGAATCCATAATCAATCACACAAGTGATCTTATTGTTGTATTTTCTCGATCTCATATCCATAGATTTTGTTGTATTGTCTTGACTCTGTCCATAGACGATCACACTTGGTAAAGGACTTCTAGGTTGAAAAATAAAAGATTATGGTGTATTTGGGTACCCCATATTTTCATAAACATCTTTTATCCCTTTTCAATGATCTTACTCTCTCTCTCTCTCTATCTATATATATATATATATTGAAGTTTGAATGAGTTTTCTATCGGTTTTCATAAAAGGTTGTTTTAGCTGTTAATTTGCTTTTATTTGTATTCCCTTATTAGGGAATTTCAGCGAAGATGGATGATTCATCATCACGAGTTTCAAAACGTTGAAGAAAAGGTATATATGATTTCCACAACAATGTTTGTTAACATATTAATCTTGAAGGTCAACCTCAGTAGATAAAGCTTTGACTTTTTTCAACTATATCTATAGGAAAAGTACTAGATGGTTTCATTGAAAACATGGTTTGTGGTTATTCATGATTTTAAAGGTTTATAAAATACATTTAGATTCAGATCTGCAATGTTCATTAATATAAGAGGAGAGAGGGTGATTGCAAAAAGATTGGGAATAGAAAAACTCGAGGTGAAGAGTGATTCAACGTTTGTTGTGATGTTGTGTAGCGGAGAGTGTAGGGTGCCATGGTACATGAGAGGGTTTATGGAAGAAATTTAATCTATGAAAGGCAGTTTTGATGACATTGTGTTCAAGAAGAGATATACAGAAGCCAATTCAGTGGCAGATTATCTGGCAAAGACGAGTGCTGCAAAGGATTTGGAAGGTGTGTAGATGGTGCAACCACCAAGAGAAGTATCCAGATTAATTCATGAAGATTGTGCCGGAAGAGCTTACGGAAGATTTGTGAGAGTTAGTAGCTAGTCTGGTTTGTAGGCCAGTGCACCCAAAAAAAAGAAAAGGAGAGAGGGCTTAAGATGTAAGAAGGATCTAAGAAACATTTAGTATTTTTTTCAACATAAATTGATTTTATCGGGGTTAAGCTATCAAATGTTAGTGATGAAATTTATTATTTTTTTGTTGTTCATAATTTCTTTTTATACATATACATTATTGGATAGAGGAATGATTTAGTGTTTCCTATGTAAGTTTCATTTTTGTCATAATTTTCTTTGATATATATGTAAGTTTCATACGAAGGATTTAGTGTATTTTGATATATATGTAGCAGCTCTTGATATCCACAAAGATTATCAACCGAAAATCAAGTCTAACAGTGTTAGCAAATCCTTTATTGAAGATTTTTACCATTTTGTTGATAATCAAGTAAATTAAAATTGTGTTGGCTGGTACATGAAAGGTAGGATTGTGGAAGTTAAAGACGTGGAAAATCTCCCACTCCTCTCTCCTTAAGGGTTGTACTGTTTTTCTATTTCCTTTTGAGACTTGTTTTGATGAACTTTCTATTAGCTGAATCTTAATGTGTATTAGACTCAAGATATGACCAGACTACAATTATATGATATGATCAAAGGTTTATATTTTTATTATTATGTTGTTCTACATTTGCCAATTTTTGAGTTTGATTGAAACTCTGCTGCTTTTATTTAGAATTCATTCTTAATCCATGAATTCACATCTTTTTAGAATGCCTCAACAAACTCTTATTCTTATAATATCATGGAATGTTGAAGAGTTTGAAGCTTTCTTAATCCTTGGATCAATCTAACATATTTGATTATCTAGGTTTTCTAATAAAAAATCTCATTTCACTTTTTCAAATTAAACTTTATATATGCTAGTGAGGATGTTTTTTTATTTTTAAAAAATTTTGATACAGCAAGCTGGGTTAAGGAGACTCAAACCAAACAGGAAAGAAAACAAAAAAAAACCTAGTGTCTAATAAAAACTTTCCCTGCTTTATCAGCAGCAAGAATTTCTTTGAAGTCCAAAGTGAACTCAGCTGCAGAAAGCTTCACATAATTTGAGATGGGATATAACCCAGCAAGGAAATGAGCTGCCCTGTTACTTTCCTTATTAGTGAAGATGTTACTAGTGTTTTATATTTCAAATTTTAAGTTATCAAATGTTAAGATGTTAGTGATGAAATTTATTATTTTTTTGTTATACATAATTTCTTTTTATACATATACATTATTGGATACAGGAATGTTTAGTGTTTCATATGTAAATTTTTATTTGGTTCATAATTTTCTTTGATACATATGTAAGTTTCATATAAGGATTTAGTGTTTTTGGTACATATGCAACAACTCTTGATATCAACAATGATTATCAACTAAAAATCAGGTCTAATGGTATTAACGAACCCTTTGTTGAAGACTTTTATAATTTTGTTGATGATAAAAAAATTAAAATTGTGTTGGATGGTACATGAAAGGGTGGGCCGTGGAAGTTAAAGACGTGCAAAAATTGGTTGCAGTAGGAAAACCTAAATTTGGGAAATACAAAACACTGTTTTCTACACCGTCTTAACTACTATGTAATATAATCCAGAGTTAATCTTAGGGTTATTTTTAATTTTAGGGGTTCAACACCTCTAACAGTATAAAAGAAGGATTTTTTGTATACTTCTTTGTTAAAACTCAAAAATTTCACTTGCTTGATGCATTATTATCTTCATCTGGGATTTTTCTACAAAATAAAACTCAAAAATTTCCAGAACTAGTTTGGGCGTGATTCAATTAATCTTAACAACTAGTACTCTCTGTTTCAAAAAGATATGCTTGTTTCATGTACAAATTACACATGAAACAAGCCTATCTTTTTGAAACGGAGGAAATAATTAACATTAATCAATCGAGGTAGATTAGCTATTACGAAAAATATATGGATAGACGATGTGTTGATACTATTTCTTGGGGATCCCATTTTGTTTTATTGATAATTCGAGATTCTTCTTGAGCAGACCTTGGAGATGCTAAATTTAAAATGATGCTAAATTTAAAATAAGTGTAGTAAGTTGTATTTAGATGAGTACCTTAAAAAAAATAAAGAACTCGTAATTATACCCAAACCGACACATTCAGATAAGAGAGAAGCTTAACATGAACAACAATATTGAAACACCTTCCGGGATAAATATTTTAGATTTACAACGCATTTGGATGGTAGAACTAGAAGTGATTTTGCTACGTTTATTAGATAAGAGCAAAGCCTAACTATAATATTGAAACACCTTCCGTGATAAACCTTTGAAATTTAAATCCTGTTTGGTAGAAGCAGAAATGATTTTAAAGCCTGTTTGGTAGAAGCAGAAATGATTTTGGTAGCTTCAGAGAAAGATTGACATTTTTTGTTTGTTAAAACAAAATTCCTAACGTACCGAGTTGGCATGTTTAGAAGGGCTGTTGTTGTGGACCCTTACTGATTTCAGACTTTTTACCTTTCAAAAACGAAAAAACGTCTCTAAACAGCTTATTATAATTCAATCTTGGCTGCGCCGAGTCATTTGGACCCTTTGGCTCTGGTTACACGTTTCATGTGCCGAGAACTCCCAAACCAACACAAAAAATACGTGCATGCCGAAACACAGACACCGTCACACGTGTCATAAACCAATAAACCTGGTCCCACAAATTTCGGAACCAAAATTCTTACCCGAAGTTCCAGACAGAAAGTGATTTTGGGTGATTATCTTCCACACAAACTGTGGAGACTAGGATCTCTTATTTATATCAGAAGACAAGTACAATAGTCAAAACTGTAAACAGAAATACATGGAAGATCCTAGTTATTAGTCGGAGATATTTGAGATAGACCAGACTAAGTACTTGGTTGTTTAACAGCTTCCTGAGTTGACGCAGTTGATGTAGACTCATTTGGTAGTTGTTGATGACTTGTGTTGACACCCTCCCTCAAGTTGAACCGGAGTTGACGAATGTTCAACTTGTCCCTTATGTGCTGAAATCGCAGTGAAGACAAACCTTTCGTAAAGATGTCAGCTAGCTGGTCTCTGGTGCATATAAACCTGACATGGAGCTGCTTACCTGCCACCCTTTCACGTACAAAGTGGTAGTCAATCTCTATATGTTTTGTGCGCGCATGAAAAATAGGATTGGCTGTGAGATAGGTTGCGCCTAAGTTATCACACCATATGGAAGGAGTAGTAACTTGAATACCCAATTCTTTCAGCAAGGATTGTATCCAAAATAAGCTCTGAAATTGCAATGGCTACCCCACGATATTCAGCTTCTGTTGATGACTTCGAAACAGTTTTCTGCTTTCTCGCACTCCATGAGATTAGATTTCCACCAAAGTAAATGAAGTAGCCGCTTGTAGACCGTCGATCATCCAAATTTCCAGCCCAATCAGCATCAGAGTAGGCATGAAGTGAGTAGTCCTTTTGAGGTTTGATGAACAATCCATAATCAATTGTATGCTTCAGATATCGTAAAATGCGTTTGACAACCTCCCAGTGGTCTACATAGGGTTCATGCATGTATTGGCACGCTTTATTCACCGCAACTGAGATATTTGTCTTGGTGATATGTAAGTATTGCAGAGCTCCCACTACACTTTTGTAAAGTGTAGGATCTTCAAACTTCTCAGTGCCCAGTTTTTGAAGTCTCGAATTAGCAGCAAGAGGGGTGTAGACCGGTTTGATGCCATCGAGTTTGGTTTTGCACAACAAGTCAGAGATATAATTTCTATGTGTAAGCACTAAATTTGGACCTTGACGAAGCACTTCAATGCCGAGGAAAAATGACAGGTCACCCATATCCTTAACTGCAAAGGCACCACTTATATCAGAAACGAGTTTGTTAATCACTGTTGAATCATAGCCTGTTACGATAATATCATCGACATATATTAAGACATAGACAATGGACTTGCTAGTGATCTGCACAAATAATGAAGAATCAGCAATGGAATCTGTAAAGCCAAGTTGTAGAAGATGATTGCTTAGCCGTGAGAACCAAGCACGAGGTGCCTGTTTGAGTCCATATAAGGACTTTTGCAACCTGCACACATGATTGGGAAAATTAGGGTCTACGTAGCCGGTTGGTTGCTTCATGTAGACCTCTTCTTCCAAAACCCCATGCAAAAACGCATTTTCAACATCCAGTTGACATAAATTCCAGCCATTCATAACAGCAATGGAAAGAACGAGCCTGATAATACATGGATTTATAATTGGAGAAAATGTTTCATCATAATCAATTCCTTCTTGTTGGTTAAAACCCTTTGCCACCAGTCAAGCCTTGTGCTTCTCTATACTGCCATCTAGCCTTCTTTTTATACGAAAAACCCATTTTCATCCTACCACGTTCATACCATCTTCATACTTTACCAGAGAGTAGGTACCATTGCTTATCAATGCATTAATTTGAACATCCATAGCGTCTCTCCATTCTGGAATCTTACAAGCCTGTGAATAACATGTTGGTTCCATGAAATCCCCATCCTGTAAAGGATGTTTAGTTGCGGATAGACACAACCTCTGTATTGGTTTTGTTATGCCATCTCGTGCACGAGTAACCATTGTATGTCTAGGAACTGGATCAGGTTGCTGCGGCTGAACATGCAGATCAGTTGACGGTGACAAGACAATGGAAGGAATCACAGTGGATGAACTGGAAGTCTGCAGCTGTGAATCTGAATGAGCCGCAGAAGACGAGTGAAGTTGTGCAGCACTAGCAGAATGTTGTGGTGGATCGTAATCCACTGCCGCATGTGAATAGATTTGTTCAACTACCGCAGGAACAGGCTGTGGTTGTATTGGTGCTGGTGCTTGCCGCCTGAAAACCGGAGAAGCTAGAATACTCGTACTGGTTCAAGTAGTTTGCTGACAAAGTTCAGGTGCAGGCTGCTGAGGAGAAGAGAATGGGAACGAAGATTCTTCAAACCTGACATGACGCGAAATGTATTCCCTGTTTGTAGGCTGATGTAGACAAACATAACCTTTGTGTGCTGAGTTATACCCTATAAAAACACATGGTAGGGATCTGGGTTCTAGCTTATTGGAATTGTATGGACGCAGAAAAGGATATGTTAGACAACCAAATACTCGCAAAAAATTACAATCTGGCTTCTTATTGAATAAGAGTTCTAGAGGAGTTTTAGACTCAGTGGAAGACTTTGAAATCTTGTTAATAAGATAAGACGCAGTTGTAAAAGCCTCAGACCAAAATTCTTTAAGCATATGCGCCTGAAATAGAAGAGCTAAGCCACTTTCAGTAACATGCCTTATTTTAAGTTCTGCTAGACCATTCTGCGCAGATGTATGGGGGCAGGAAAAACGATGCTGAACACCACAATTTCTTAAATGAGATGTAAATTTTTTATATTCAAGAGCATTATCTGACTGGAAAACCTGGATTTTATGACCTGTTAGATTTTCGACTTGTTTTTGAAACTGGATAAAAATAGCTAAAGCATCAGAACGATTTACTAAAGGAAACACCCATGTATAATGTGAAAAAGCATCCATAAATAGCAAATAATAACGAAAATCATGTCTAGACAGTTGAGGGGAAACCCAAATATCACTGACAATTAAACTCAGAGGTTTATCAAACACTGTTGAACTGAGAGAAAAGGGAAGTCTCTTGCTCTTGCTTATGTGACAAGAGTGACAAAAATCAAACTTCTTATTCAAAACAGAAAGGGAAAAACTATTGATTATTTTGGAGACACTGGAGAGCATTGGATGTCCTAAACGTTGGTGCCACACAGGTAAACTGGAAGATAGAAAAGACTGTGGAGATTTGGTATTATTAATGCCACCAACTCCATCGAAGATATAAATCCCATTATCATTCCTCCCCTTTAGCAGTATTGCTCCTGTGAACTTGTCCTTCACAACAAAAAAGTTTGTGTGAAACTCAAAGCAAACATTATTATCTTTGCAAAATTGATAAACCGATAGCAGATTTGTTTTGATTTTAGGCACATGATATATATTATTCAAGAGGAAACACCGTGTATTATGAGTGAGGTTGCGTTACCAATATTGGCAATTTGCAGGACGTTACCATTTCCAACCCTAACTTGGTCAGTTCCTTCATACTCATGTGGGATGCAAAGATTTTGAATATCAGCAGTCAAATGGTGAGTTGCACCAGTGTCAGTCACCCACTGTTGTTCTGCTGCACCTCCTGGCAAGGAAATATAAGCTGCAGGTGGTTTTTGCTGGCTCGGATTTCCTCTTTCATAGCGCCACCAGCAACGATCTGTTGTGTGATTGCGCTTCTTGCAGATTTGACATATTAACTCTCCTTGAGCATTGTTCCTCTGCGGATTTTGTGGTCGACGATTGTTGTTGTTGTTTGGTGGAGGCGGTCCTCTGGATGGATTGTTGAACCCCCTTGGTGCATTCCTGCTTGATGAAGCAGAGCTGGAAGAGACAATATTTGCAAGAGGTTGTTGCATCTGACAGAGTTGATGTTCAAGCCGCATCTCAAAGGTGAGAAGATGAGTGGTGAACGTCTGAATATCCATCGTTTCAGCAGTGCTTAAGGTAGTAACAATCGGGTCATAAGCCTGATTCAATCCATTGCAAATGGATTGTTTCATCTCATTTGCAGGCACAGTGTATCCAGTTGATGCAAGTTGGTCAAACAAACGTTTAGCCTCATTCAAATAAGCTTTCAAAGTCTTATTACCTTTGTTCAAGTTGTGTAGCTGTTTTTTCAGATTCATCTGGTGAGCAAAAGTTTTTGGTGCAAACTCCGACTCCAGTGTATCCCATATCTCTTTTGCAGTTTCAAGTTTTTCAACCATGCTGAGTACTTCAGGTGTCAAAGTTGAATTCAACCATCCAACTATTAGAGAATCTTGGGATTCATAGGCTGTAAAAGCAGGATTGATTTCTTCACTTTCTGGAAGTGTTCTTGCTGGTTTTTCTTTAGAGCCGTCAATAAATCATGTGAGATCATAGCCTTTTAGGATAGGCTTGAACTGAGCCTTCCATAAGATATGATTCGTTTCCGTGTACTTCAAAGTCACTAGGTGATGGATTTGAACTTGGCAAAGGGTATTGGTAGTATCAGCCATTTTTTTTTTTTCTTTTTTATGACTTGTGCTGACAGTTCCCGTACATTCCTTTTCCTTTACCGAAGTCTCCGAGTCAAAGGTCAGACCAACAGAAAACCCAAGAACATGAATAAGAAAAAGGAAATCATTCTCCTCTGTTTCTTCCGTCTCTAAATCTCTGAGAAACCAGAGAAGATGAAGATGAAATCAGAAACATTAACATTGGTGTTAGTGAATCTAGCAGGGATAATGGAAAGAGCCGATGAATCGTTATTACCGGGTGTTTATAAAGAAGTATGAGCAGCTTTACATACTGATCCAACTGGTTTAGGTTCATTAACTCTTTTCCGTTCAATTGTACAGTCGTTGTGTTATCCATTAGCTACTTATCTTGCTGTTCGTCATAATCGTGCTCATGTTATTGCTCTTGGTGCTTTTCTTTGGGCTGCTGCAACTTTCTTGGTTGGCATCTCTTCTACTTTCTTGGAGGTAGGTGGTACTCTTCTCTCATTTTTGTTGTTTAATTTTGAATTCCCCCACAATACACGAACTGATTGAACTAAAATATCCATCTATTGTTCCTTAATTGAAATTTGCCTAAATTGAATTGCCCCAGATTCTAGTTAATTTCATAGTTATAGATCTATTTATTGTGTTCGTACTCCAGTTGGATTTGGGTTTCAGTTTTGTTTGTTGGAAGTTATAATTTTGTAGATCCAAAATCGATTTTCTTCTTTTTGGTAAAATGGGGTTGTTGGTTTATGATTTTCTAGTTGGAAAACTCCACAAAGTTGAAATTGTTGAGAAAATCGTGTATTCATGGGGTTGATTATATTAAGAACAGCCACTGCTAGGACCCTAGGGGCAAGGCTTATTGATTAGTTAGTTTAAGATTCTCGGAGTTTTGAACATGTCTAAATTTCATCATCTGCAGGAACATTTCTGTTTTGGTAGTGAATTTCTGAGAAGAACTGCATTGGCAGACTGCTCACAGCTAGAATGGGTTAGCAAATTTTGCCAAAAGGGAGTAGATAGATAAACTAATTGTCATTTTGATCCACTTAAAAATGCTAAAACTTGAGAACTGTATGGTTTACATAGGTAAACACATTCTAATAAGAACAGCCACTGCTAGGAGCCTAGGGGATAGGCCTGTAATGTTAAACCACTCAGTTGGTGTTCCTCTATAGATTTGGTGTAAGGTACTTGAAGTCCCGGAACATGTCTGAATCTCATCCTCTGTGCAGACATTTCTGTTTGAATTGGGAGGTTTTGAGATAGAATTGTATGTATGTGCATACAACAGACTTCTCACACCTAGAACGGGTAAGCAAATTTTACCTTAGATAGATAAACTAACTGTCATTTCGATCCACTTAAAAATTCTAGCACTTGAGAACTGTATGGTTGGGTCGATTGATCATTTTAAGGGGTTGTTGAAGAAAACTCCAGAAAGTGGCAATGGGTACTGCTAGACAGTCAAATGATGGTTGGGTCGATTGATCATTTTAAGAAAAGTCACTGCTAGGAGCTTAGGGGCAATGGCCTGTAACGTTAAACAACTCGGTTGGTATTCGTCTATAGATTAGTGTAAGGTACTTGGAGTCTTGCGACATGTCTAATTTCATCATTTGCGCGAACATTTCTGTTTTGATGGTGAATTTTTACGATAGAACCTGCAGGGGTGTAGCAAATTTGAATAGCAGACTGCTCACAGCTAGAATGGGTTAGCAAATTTTATCAGAAGTGTGTGGATAGATAAACCACCAACTGTCATTTCGATCTACTTAAACATGCTAAAGCTTAAGAAATGTATGGTGTACTCAGGTAAACACATTCCTTTTTGCATTTTAGTGTCTTTTGATTCAAGCTGTTTGATGTTTGATACTTTAGGTGGCTGTTTCCCGTGGTTTGAATGGGATTGGACTTGCTATAGTTATACCAGCTATGCAGTCCCTGGTTGCCGAGTCAACTGATGACCATAATCGCGGTGTAGCTTTTGGATGGCTTCAGGTAACGGGAAATATAGGGACAATTCTCGGTGGTCTGCTGTCAGTTCTTCTAGCTTCCACGTCATTCATGGGTATTGCTGGTTGGAGAATTTCGTTCCATCTTGTTGAAATTATTAGTGTAATTGTTGGAGTTTTAGTCGGATTGTTTGCCAAAGACCCTCGGTTTGTAGATAAAAGTAGTACAGATGGTTCAAGTTTAGCAAAATCGGTATTGTTAACGGAAAATATAGGGACAATTCTCGGTGGTCTGCTGTCAGTTCTTCTAGCTTCCACGTCATTCATGGGCATTGCTGGTTGGAGAATTTCGTTCCATCTTGTTGCAATTATTAGTGTAATCGTTGGAGTTTTAGTCGGATTCTTTGCCAAAGACCCTCGGTTTGTAGATAAAAGTAGTACAGATGGTTCAAGTTTAGCAAAATCGGTATTGTTAGAGTTTAAGGAATTGTTTCGAGAAGCGAAATCGGTGATGAAAATTTCATCCTTTCAGATTATTGTAGCACAGGGAGTTAGTGGATCATTTCCATGGTCCGCTTTGTCGTTCGCACCAATGTGGTTGGAACTTATTGGCTTCACTCACAAACAAACAGCACTTCTCATGGGTATGTTTACAGTTGCTAGTTCTATTGGGGCACTTTTCGGAGGAAAGATGGGAGATGTGCTCTCTGTCCGTTTTCCAAACGCAGGGAGGATTATTTTATCTCAGATAAGTTCAGGTTCAGCTATCCCACTTGCATGGATTCTGCTGCTAGGTTTTCCTGATGATCCCAACACTGCATTCAAACACGGCCTAATTTTGTTCATCATGGGTTTGTTCATAACCTGGAATGCTGCGGCTACAAACAAGTAAGCCTCTTTATTTGACTCCCTTATTTGTTTGATTCTTTTGAATTTTAGTAGGTTAATAAACAGATAAATTTCTGGCTGAAATAATGAGCCATGATGCCGTTGGTATCAAACAAAGCATAGTGACATGGCCAAGATGTCATTGTTGGATCCATTCATAGTCACGTCTTAAGTCTATTGGTTGGTCTGTGCAAGGTGTACTCAAAACTTGTGCAATTGCTGATATGAAATTTTATGTCGTATCCAGTCCAATATTTGCAGAGATAGTTCCAGAGAAATCTAGAATGAGCATTTATGCTCTGGATCGATCTTTTGAATCTGTGCTAGCATCTTTTGCACCTCCGGTAGTCGGACTTCTGTCACAACATGCTTTTGGTTATAAACCCATTCCTCAAGGATCAAGTCTGTCAGTTGAGGTAGAAAGAGATAGAGAAAATGCTGCATCACTAGCCAAGGCCCTGTACACAGCAATAGCAATTCCGATGGCTCTTTGTTGCTTCATTTACACATTCCTCTATCGTACTTACCCAAAAGATAGAGACCGGGCAAAGATGAACGCGTTGATTGAATCAGAAATGGAGCAGTTAAAGTCGGAAAATCTTCCAACTGCGGGAGACTATTCTCAAGTTCAGGTTTATGAAAAAGAAACTGTGATCGATCTTGATTATGGAGCGGAGGAGGATGGCCTTGCAGCTGATGAGAGTGATGAGAAGACCCTACTTACTCGTGAATAAGAATCAATTGCGTTTAATATCCCAACCAGGTATCCTTCACATTTGCGAAAACGTACATGAAGAAATTTGTTTGACCTCTTGGACAGCAAAAGATTGCGCAGTCTAGGACATAGTAGGATCAATAAATAGTTGTTGTTCCATATAGAAATATCCTTAAAAACGATTGAACCCGCTGTTCAATCTACTGGGAAAGAAAATTTTGTACTTATAACGGGGTGTACAAATATAACTTTTTAGTTTTAATTGTAAAGAAGAGAAATGTTTGGTATTGTTGTTCAGAGACAGGGTTTTGGTTGTGATTTTAGGTGCTGAGGGCCATAGTCCTTGCAATTTTTGGCTCATTTTCTGGCGCGGAGGCTGCAACTCCCAGTATTTGGGTAATACACCAAGAATTCCACCTGCTAGTGCTGGGATTTTTGCATTTTAGGTTCTGTACGTAACCATCTTCCCAGAAATTGAATGCAACCTCAAAAATCAAAAACAGTCACACGTGCCACATCTAGATCCCAAAGATTCTGGAATCAAACTTTTTATTACACCAAACATCCCCTAGATTGTAGGCTGTCACTATCACTTTCTACTTCATCAGGTCTGACTCTCTGAGTCAACTCATCTGGTCAGTATTAGTCAAAAGAAAGCAAGAACACTTTTCATGGATCTCCTCTGCTTCTTCTTTCTCTAAACCTCTTAAAGACTGAAACCTGAAGAGAAAGAGAGAATCTTAAAATGAAGTCAGAGACACTAACATTAGTGTTAGTAAATCTAGCAGGAATAATGGAAAGAGCAGACGAATCGTTATTACCAGGTGTTTACAAAGAAGTTGGAGCAGCTTTACACACTGATCCAACTGGTTTAGGTTCATTGACTCTGTTTCGTTCAATTGTTCAATCTCTTTGTTATCCATTAGCAATGTATCTCGCTGTTCGCCATAACCGTACTCATGTTATTGCTCTTGGTGCTTTTCTATGGGCCGCTGCTACTTTCTTGGTCGGATTCTCTTCCACGTTCTTTCAGGTATGTTTATATAAACCCCCACATTCATTGATTACTAAAATCAGTGATGCATTAATTTCATTTTGCTTATTCAGTTTTTGCCTTTTTGATGTTGGATTTAAATTTGACTTATTGGAACTTAAGATGTCTAGAGGTGATGAGAATAGTCGAAAGAGGTGATAAAACATATGAAAGTTAATAAGCTTTGCTGAGAAAAGATAAAGATTACTCAAACCAAGTTGTATTCAATAATTTGATAAAAAAAATAGTGTGTAGACAATAAACGAAAGAAGCATGTATATATAGGCGTGAGCAAAAGACTAAAAAGAGAAAGACTCTAAAAACAGTAATAACATAGGACTAAAACAGGAAGTATTTAACTTGATAAACAAGCTGAGAAAATTCTAGAGAACTAGATCTGCATCAGTCCCTCCCTCTTGAAGGAACTCGTCCACGAGTTGCTCAAACGTCTCCATGAAAAGGAAAAATCTCTTGAACATTGAAAATGTTAGAGATATTCCAATCGGAAGGAAGATCAATTATATAAGCATTGTCACTTATCTTTTTCAAAATCCTGAAAGGACCATATTTCTTCATCTTAATCTTGTTGTATGTACCTGTAAGGAAACGTTCTTTACGAAGATGAATCATAACCAAATCTCCCTCTTGAAAAAGTTTAAGTCTCCTGTGTTAATATGTAGTTTCTTTATATTTGGCATTGGAAACTTCAAGCTTTGTTTTTACTTCTTGATGAATTTGAACAACTTTGTCTACCATCTTGTCAGCTTGAACATTAGCCTTTGAAATCTTTGGCAGAACCACTACATCAAGTACATGATTTGGTACTTTAGAATAAACAATCTCAAATTGTGTCTTTCCTGTTGATCAATGGTAGGTTTTTAAGAAAGCCTACAACTACACCTGCAAGTATACAGGGTCGAATGTAGCTAGTGATGGGAAGAAAGGGAAAGTCCTCAGGGACTTGGAGGGTGCAAATGTTGTTTCTACTTTTCTAGTGACAGTGGGAATGAATTTTGTGTTGTGTTGAAACACAACTGAGCTGTTTTGGTATGTGACTGAAATAGTGACAGAAAGTAAAGGTAACAGTGGCAGGGTACTAAGGCTTCAAATCCACCATTTTACCTATGCTAAGGCAATCTCAGTTCAATACTGATCTTGTACCTTGTTAGTTATCAGTCAGCTTCTAGGCTTTCTGACTAACTAGATGGCAGTGGAGGTTCTATGCCTGCTGCTCATCAAAGGGTTGGGTTAGAAAGGAGGCTAAAGGCACTAAGATAATTCTAAACCTTGTGATAGTTGGGGCTCTCACACTGCAACTACCCGCAGAGAAGCCACTTAGGTGTTTTAACAACCTAAAGGATGTTCTTTGATTAAGACTATCCTAAACATTTCAGCACAACAAGCACAATATATAGCTTGGATTGAATTAGCAGAAGCATCATGATTTCATCTCCCCATTAGCAATTAAACTAGAACATGATGAATTGAACAACTGAAATTTAAAATGAACTGATATTGAAAACAAAATTAACAGTTGAGGTCCTGGCTATTCCAGGCCTCTTGGTGGTGCTCTGGCTAGCCCAGGCATGGCTCTACAACAACACCCACAAGTCCTATTTATACCCAATTTACATAATTAGGGTTCATACACCCAATTCCCAAAAATCCCCAAATAAACAGTAAATTAGGGTTTTAAAATTACTCCTTACCAACTCTCTGAAAACGAATGATAACTCTCACCCATGCTTCCAATTCTTCTCCTGATACTCCCCACGTTTCAATTGCTTCTCAATTTCGACCTAATTTTCCAATTTTACACGCTAGGGTTTCTGATAGAAAACGTGCAGAAATTGAGAAAATAGGTGGCTAAGGAGAAGGGAAAATGATGGGATTAGGTTCCTTTGATGGACGTGGTGGTTATGATGATGGTTGAGGTGGTGACAGAGAGTTGGTGGCGGATCAGGTGGTGGAAATGGTGGTGGTATGGCGTCTGAAGAGAAAGGGAAAGAAGGAGATGGCTCGATGGAAAATGGATTGGGTTTGTTTGGTTTTGGGTTATAAACCTAGATGCTAGGGTGTTGAGTGGGTTTAGCAATTGTTGATGAACAGCGAGGATGAGACGTTGGATGCGAAGATGATGGATCGATCTAACGGCGAGATGGAAGGAAGCGGGAAGCGACCGTTGGATGCCCGATACAACGAAACTGACGTCTCAAGATGGAGTTAGGTGCTGTAGTGTTTGACAGGAGCTTCAGACTTCGATGCACGACGATGAAGCGACCGTAGGATGCTGAGATGATCCAATCTGACGGCTAGAAAGGGAAACGGGTATGGATATAGGAATTGGATTTGGGTGAGGGTTTTGGGCCTTGGGTATGCCAAGCCCATATCTTCTTTAAGAACAATTCTTCCTCTTCAAGCCCACTTCTAGCCTTTTGGTCTTGTGCACAACATTCTTCGCGACTTCCTTGTGTAATTCCTCCCGGCTTTTCACCGCTTTTCTGCTCTTTTCCGCTCCGCTATTCATCCAAACTTTATTTATTACCTAAAAATGCAAAATTAATTAATAAAAATATTTATTCTTGAAAACAAAGAAAATACAGAATATGGGATAAAATGTAGAATTAATGCACAAAAGATGAGTTAAATGCCAAGAAAAATATATAGAAATATGCACTTTTTAGCACTCATCAAATACCCCCAAACCTGAATTTTACTTGTCCTCAAGTAAAACAAAACTAAGGAAATCCTACCTATACCACTGTCGCTGGTCTCTCGAATGCATTTAGCGTATGCACTAAGCCTTTTAAACCACTAAGTGTCCCTAGTGGACGAGTGAAGTCTCGTGAAGGTTTGCTTAGAACGTACCTACAAAGTTCTAGGTCAAAATATAAGCTCAGATTCCATGAAATGTGACATGTGCAAGACAGTTTAAGCTCACAGCAAAATGGAGATGTCAATCTAGCTATCAAAGGCACAATCCTAGCACTGATAACAAATAAAGACATGTGATAAGAGTGTAGAGTGTATCTACACATGTGTAAAGAAAGATCGGATGTTATGACTACTAATCACCAAGAGATAGTTTCTCAGGCTAAGAACCAAGGTCGAAATCTAGCTAGCTGTCCGGACTTTACGAGAATTGTGAATGAGTTGGAGGTATTTCACAATTACTCGCGTTGTACATCAATGGCATACACCCTCCTTGCTTATTACAATGAAACAACAAAATGACTCTTTACATGACTCTTATTTACATTGACTACTCTCTTTTATTTTTGGAACAAGAGAGGATGGAATTGAAAATACTTGATTTTTTTTTTTTTTTTTGATATTTTTCTGAATATATACATCGTTTTTTTTTTTTTCTCTTTTTTTTTTTTTTTTAAAAAAAAACATGCTAACGCTTTTGATACATAACAAAAAAAAAACAAAAAATTACATGACACTTTGCAAGAGGTAGCCCTTTTTGATGCACCCAGTTAAATTCGATGGTTGTCTTTCTTAATGTAACCTCCACCTTCTATCCCAACCAACCAAAGAACAAGCTAGTCAAGTTTCGTTCAGTATTCTAAAGTGATTGGCAACTAAAACTTCCGATAGAACACCTCAAGGATGAGGCTATACATGTATTGATAGATCGTGCGCGTGCAAGTTTCTTATCACTATGTGAATTGTGCTAGAATCAGGGTGCCTAAATATCTAGACTAAGACTCCTAATAATTACATATTTGCACAAGAGTCAACATTTCAAGGTAAATGAGCTCCATTTTTATGTTTTTTTTCAATTTTTTATTTTTTATTTTGATTTTTTCATTTTTTTCAAAAAGGAAGAGTTCAATTTTTTCAATATAGCAAATTATCGGGATATCTACTCTATACCCCCAAACCTAAACTAAACATTGTCCTCAATGTTTCAAAATATGAACAAAATTATAATACAACATATGAAGAGGATCATGTTGAGTAGAGAAAAAGGAAAGAGAATACCCGATTTCGGCGAAAGCAAGATTAGAACTCCGTTATTCAAGGCAAGAATCCAACATATGTCAGCCGAGATCATATTGGATTAGCAAAATATATACAAAAGGAACAAAAGGATTTTTAAAATTTTTATCTACTGGATTATATACAAAAAATTCACCATACACTAACAATCTAAAGAGTTGAGGATCAACCCAAAAGACGAAGTGTAGACATTTCAACAGCTTCACACAATAATAATATGATAGGCATGCAAGTGAAGCTGTGAAACAAAATGAGATACCCCCAAACCTGGATTTTTCAACGGATAAAATTTTGGAAACAAAATCTCGCAGTTTTGGGGGTTCATCATGTACAAGGTCTAACTCAAAGTGAACTTTGCTAGGGACGGGAAAACATGCATATCCTAACTGTGGCTCCTCGAAAGTATTGTATTTAGATGCAAAATAGTCCAAGAGGACTTGAGAGGCACACAGTTCCAGGCCTAGATTAGGTATTCTCATGAAAATTGGTTTGGAAATATTGTTACAAACCAAATCTAGGTATGATGCAAGGCTATCAGATTGTGACTTAGGCAAGAAAGTGACATCCAAGTGTCTCACATGCATGAGATCAAGAGTATCAATATTATCAGTCACATCAGCATTATCTAAGTCACACTCAAGATGTGTAGCATTCTCATCATCACAAAAAATTTGCACAAGTCCTAATTCAGAATCGTGGTTATCCGATATATTCAAATTATCATCAACAGAAGCAATATATTGTGGCTCAAGTATGGAATCAGACACATCAACTATGTTTTCATGCATAGGATCATTAGTGTCAACAGAAGATTTACCTAAGTCATGCTCTTCACAGGATAATTGCACAATATCTAAATCAGTATCAACATCACATGCATATGGAATACTAGAAAAAATATCATTCATGAAGGTCGGGGCAGAAAAGCTTAATGTATTTGAAACCAAAGGTTCCACAACATTTTTAGCATAGACATGTTCTTCTAACATAACATTATCATCATCATCATCATAGTAATATGCATACTTGTCCCTATTAGCAGTTGTGGTGTCATTAGTCAACTCATGTTCCTCTAGATTAGGTTCATATTCAATATCATACACATGGGAAGGACTAAACATGCTATTTTCAAAGTTCAATTCATTATCACCTATATCATGTGACAGTGTCTCAGTTTCCCTAATGGATTCCCATTGACGGGTTTTCTCTGCAATCTCAGCTAAAAATTTCCATGCATCATCCACAGTTTTATCAAGAAATTCACCATTACACATACACTCAACCATGGCTCGAGATTTAAAGTCTAGTCCCTCATAGAGGATAGCGACAAGTCTCCACTTCTCAAATCCATGGTGTGGACATTCGCTCAACAAATCATTAAAACGTTCAAAATAGTCAAAAACAGTTTCCTCATCCAATTGGACAAAACAATTGATACTTTGACGAATAGCGATGGTCCTATGATGTGGAAAGAATTTTTTGAAAAATAGATCTGTGAGTTGGTCCCAAGTGTTGATTGATTGTGGTCTCAAACCGTAAAACCATGTTTTGGCCTTTTCCTTTAAAGAAAAAGTAAACAAACGCAATTTCAGAGAGTCTTCGGACATATGATCAGGTTGCATAGTCTGACAAATTTGTTCAAACTCTCTTACATGAGTATAGGGGTTCTCAGAATCGAACCCCCGAAATATAGGAAGTATTTGTATCATGCTTGCATTTATTTTAAAAGGGTTATTGGTTTGAGGTAATACAATACATGATAATGGAATTTTTATTGTCGGATACATGTATTCATGGAGAGCACGAGGTTGGCCCATATTGAAAAGACACAAAGCCCACTATTTGGTTTTAATGGGTTTGGATTTTTGGGAAAAATTTGGTTTTGATGGGAATGAAAAACATTTGGTTTTTGATGGGATTAAAAATTTGGTTCTTATTGGGATAAGCCCACTGTTTTGGTTGTGCTTTGGTGAGGCAATGGGTTTTGGGAACTGTTGTGAAACAGAGCCCAACTTTCGGCCTAGAGTTTGGGTACACGGCCCACTAACGACTTCAGCAAGCCCAGAAACTAACGAAGCCCAGCTGAGTTGGTAGGTTCAGTTAACCTTGTTTAGGTTGTTTGTTGGGTTTTTGAAACCCAAAATTTTGATAGGGACAATCCCACAGTTAAGCTCAAATACAAACCCAAAAGTTAACTTAAATTACAAGCCCAACAAAAAAAATGGAAAAAATTATTACAAGCCCACAAATTAAAAATGGAAGCCCACAGGTTGGGTTCTCTTAATGGGTTTAGGCTTACCTTTGAAGCACAGCCCAGCTGTTCAGTTTGGTTGCAAAAGCCCAGTTAGGCTTTGGATCAGCCTTCTTCAACTCCTTAACAGAGGCCCAGTTGGGTCACAACTTCTACTCCAACAGCACCAGCCCAGCCCAGCCCAGCTCAACAGATCAGCAGCTCAGCAAGGCAGGTTCAGGCTTCAGCAACAGGCCCAGCAGGCTTCAGGCAACAGTTCTGGCACCAGCAGTGTTTTGTTTAACTCAAGCCCACAGAACTGACTGTGTAGCAACTTCAACAGCTGCAGTCTTTGGTTCTCAGTGCTGCTAGCAACAGCTTCTCAAGTCCATTAACAGCTCCTCAGGTACCTGCAACAGATAGAGTTAATTAGTTCTTGCAACAACTCAAAATTGGCACAACAGAGATAGCCAACATAGCACAGAAACAATGGTTCAGTGCACAACAATGGGAATGAACATAGAAATTGCAGAGATTGCAGTTCTTAGGAACCAATTTGAACTGGTGCAAAGTGACTATTGCATAGCCATGAAGAACAAGATTCAGGTGCAGTGCAGCTACGTTACACTATGATACAATCTGAGTTGTAACTGAGATGCTGCTGTAAGCAAGAAAAGAAATGGAGAACAGGACAAGATGCAGTGATGCAGTGATGAAAAGTATGCAAGTTATGCAGTGAGAGCAATGAACAAGAGGATGACAATAATGCTTATGACAGTTAGGTAACAGTAATGCAAACTAAGCTAAGATGAAGTACAATAAACTAGCAAACTAACAACAATTAATGATAATGCAGTTAAAGCTACAGGCTTACACTAAGTTACACCAAGAATGCAAGATGCAATGATGCTATGAATATGCAGTATATGCAAGAAGATGCACTAGCTAACAATGCAATATATGCAAGATGACAGTGCAAGAAGGGAATGATGGTTATGGACAGCAAGCAAGAATGCAAGAAAAACAAAGAGACAACACAGCGCCGCTACCGAGTCCCCGGCAGCGGCGCCAAAAACTTGGTAGGTTTTTAAGAAAGCCTACAACTACACCTGCAAGTATACAGGGTCGAATGTAGCTAGTGATGGGAAGAAAGGGAAAGTCCTCAGGGACTTGGAGGGTGCAAATGTTGTTTCTACTTTTCTAGTGACAGTGGGAATGAATTTTGTGTTGTGTTGAAACACAACTGAGTTGTTTTGGTATGTGACTGAAATAGTGACAGAAAGTAAAGGTAACAGTGGCAGGGTACTAAGGCTTCAAATCCACCATTTTACCTATGCTAAGGCAATCTCGGTTCAATACTGCTCTTGTCCCTTGTTAGTTATCAGTCAGCTTCTAGGCTTTCTGACTAACTAGATGGCAGTGGAGGTTCTATGCCTGCTGCTCATCAAAGGGTTGGGTTAGAAAGGAGGCTAAAGGCACTAAGATAATTCTAAACCTTGTGATAGTTGGGGCTCTCACACTGCAACTACCCGCAGAGAATCCACTTAGGTGTTTTAACAACCTAAAGGATGTTCTTTGATTAAGACTATCCTAAACATTTCAGCACAACAAGCACAATATCTAGCTTGGATTGAATTAGCAGAAGCATCATGATTTCATCTCCCCTTAGCAATTAAACTAGAACATGATGAATTGAATAACTGAAATTTAAAATGAACTGATATTGAAAACAAAATTAACAGTTGAGGTCCTGGCTATTCCAGGCCTCTTGGTGGTGCTCTGGCTAGTCCAGGGATGGCTCTACAACAACACCCACAAGTCCTATTTATACCCAATTTACATAATTAGGGTTCATACACCCAATTCCCAAAAATCCCCAAATAAACAGTAAATTAGGGTTTTAAAATTACTCCTTACCAACTCTCTGAAAACGAATGATAACTCTCACCCATGCTTCCAATTCTTCTCCTGATACTCCCCACGCTTCAATTGCTTCTCAATTTCGACCTAATTTTCCAATTTTACACGCTAGGGTTTCTGATAGAAAACGTGCAGAAATTGAGAAAATAGGTGGCTAAGGAGAAGGGAAAATGATGGGATTAGGTTCCTTTGATGGACGTGGTGGTTATGATGATGGTTGAGGTGGTGACAGAGAGTTGGTGGCGGAGCAGGTGGTGGAAATGGTGGTGGTATGGCGTCTGAAGAGAAAGGGAAAGAAGGAGATGGCTCGATGGAAAATGGATTGGGTTTGTTTGGTTTTGGGTTATAAACCTAGATGCTAGGGTGTTGAGTGGGTTTAGAAATTGTTGATGAACAGCGAGGATGAGACGTTGGATGCGAAGATGATGGATCGATCTAACGGCGAGATGGAAGGAAGCGGGAAGCGACCGTTGGATGCCCGATACAACGAAACTGACGTCTCAAGATGGAGTTAGGTGTTGTAGTGTTTGACAGGAGCTTCAGACTTCGATGCACGACGATGAAGCGACCGTGGGATGTTGAGATGATCCAATCTGACGGCTAGAAAGGGAAACGGGTATGGATATAGGAATTGGATTTGGGTGAGGGTTTTGGGCCTTGGGTATGCCAAGCCCATATCTTCTTTAAGAACAATTCTTCCTCTTCAAGCCCACTTCTAGCCTTTTGGTCTTGTGCACAACATTCTTCGCGGCTTCCTTGTGTAATTCCTCCCGGCTTTTCACCGCTTTTCTGCTCTTTTCCGCTCCGTTATTCATCCAAACTTTATTTATTACATAAAAATGCAAAATTAATTAATAAAAATATTTATTCTTGAAAACAAAGAAAATACAAAATATGGGATAAAATGTAGAATTAATGCACAAAAGATGAGTTAAATGCCAAGAAAAATATATAGAAATATGCACTTTTTAGCACTCATCAATCGATTAATAGAAGTATTGAACGCAAACTCCATGTGAGACAACAAAACATCCCATTGTTTCTCTTTGTTGTCAGCTATCTTTGCTCGAATCAAATTTCCAAGTGAACGACTAACAACCTCCGTTTTTCCATCAGTCTGTGGATGAGCAGTTGTACTATACTGCAGTTTAGTACCGAGTCTCATCCAAAGAGATTTCCAAAAGTAGCTTAGGAATTTAGTGTCTCTGTCAGACGTTATTATTTTAGGTACACCATGTAGACGTACTATTTCCTTGAAGGACAAATAAACTACGTTTGACGCATCTGTTGTTTTTTTACATGCAACAAAATGTGTTATCTTGGAATACCTATCCACGACAACCATAACAGAATCATGCCCTTTAGTTGTACGAGGTAGTCCCAAAATAAAGTCCATACTAACATCAACCCAAGGAGCTTCAGGAATGGGTAAAGGAGTATAAAGACCAGTGTTTTGAATCGTACCTTTAGAACGCTGACAAACCATGCACTTTCGAACAAATTTCTGAACATCTCATTTTAAAGAAGGCCAAAAATATCTTTCTTCAACCAAGGTAATTGTCTTATCTTTACCAAAATGACCACCAAGACCAGTGCCATGTAGTTCTTGCATCAAATAAAGTCTCAATGAATCTTGAGGAATACATACACGATTATCTTTAAAAAGAAAACCATCATGTATCAAAAGTTCATCTTCACCACCATATTTTGTTCCACAGGTTTTCCAGATATCTTTAAAGTCTTCATCATCTGGATAAACTTCCTTGATAAAATCAAAAGATACACTTTCGTTTTTAAGAGTAACAAGAAGATGAGGACATCGACTTAAAGCATCAGCAACTGTATTTAGCTTCCCACTTTTATGTCGAATAGAGAATGTGTATTGATTAATGGTGGATAACCATCTATCATGCATTTTATTCACCTTAGCTGAAGTCTGAAGGTATTTCAAAGCTTGGTGATCTGTATTTGTTAGAGCATAGATCGGTCAACCTCGCATGCATTGCTATCTCAAGCATGTTTGTCAATGTTAGTGATCAAAACTATAAGTCTTGATTTCTAGCCTACATAGCTAAGTCTCGGACTAGGATAGAAAAGTGTAGTCTGTGAATAATGGCTACATAGCGTCCTCTGATAATGTCTCAATGATTGAAATAAGAGTTTAGATTACATAACCATGTATTCCTTGAACCGAAGTTTTCGAACTATGTTGATCAAGAGAAATCGGGAGGATTGTGGAATTGGCTTGCCAAGTCCTCGAACCCAGTCGGCAGACTCAGTCCGCGAACTGTCGGAAGTTCTCGACCGAGAATTTCTGCTGGATTTTCCAAAACTCGTTTGTGTGCTAAGTCCAAGAACCCAGTCCGCGAACTGGCGGAAGTTCTCTTTCCGAGAATTTCTGCTGAGTTTGGAAAACTCAACCAATTAACTTAAGTCCGCGAACTTGTTTCTGAACTTAAGAGGTTATGATCTAAAGATGTGCTCTGAACATGAAACATTAAATTACTAAGGAATGCTTTATGCAAACCGTGGCTATAATGTTCATGAGCCGATTCAATCGAATCGGATCATCTTTGTTTCAATTGTGTCTTGTGTAGTTACATAAGATGTCATAGCAATTGAAGAACTCTTTAACTAGTTCATTTGAGTCAATTGAACTAGTTATGGTGAAGAAGAACAAGGTTAACATGAAATGCTCATATGGTTAACCTTTTGGGTTACTATGTTGAACCAACATACACCGTAAACGTTTGGGCATGGTTTTCACGAACCCAGTAAACGTCTACCCAAGTGTGTGTGACAAGCTAAGTTTTCGATCTAACGGTTGAGAAATATTAGCTTGAATCTAAATCAGGTTTTCATATAACGGTGAATAAGGATAGCTTTGTAACTAAGGAAAAATCCTGATTTGAAGGCTATATAAAGGAGACATCTAGCATTGTGCAAAACTAATCCCCACACGTCTGTGTGCTACTAGTGCGCCCGCTAGAGTCGATCTCCATTAACCTTTGATTTTCTTCTCTAAAATCAGGTTAACGACTTAAAGACTTCACTGGGATTGTGAAGCCAGATCGATACTACTTTTATCGTAGTTGTGTGATTTGATCTTGCATCTTCTATCGTACGAGTACAATCGATTGATTGACTTGAGATCGTGAGAGTTCTCCGATATGCAAGATAAAGAAGTCACAAACATCTTTGTCTCACTGTTTGTGATTCCTCGACAATCCAATTGTGTAGTCAGGAAGGATTATAGAGAGGTGATTGATTAATCTAGGCTGTTCTTCGGGAATATAAGACTGAATTATCAATTGGTTCATGTTCACCTTGATTTTATATCAAAAGACGGAACAAAACCTAGGGTTTATCTGTGGGAAACAGATTTATCCTTTGATATACTTTTATGTGTGAGATAGATTTGTTTATTATCAAGTCTGTGATTTTGGGTTGCAGCAACTCTTGGTTGTGGGTGAGATCAGCTAAGGGAATCAAGTGCGCGGTATCCTGCTGGGATCAGAGGCGTAGGAGTACAACTGTACCTTGGAAAGGTGGGAGACTGATTGGGGTTCAACTATAGTCAAGTCCGAAGTTAGTTTGCGGTAGGCTAGTGTCTGTAGCGGCTTAATACAGTGTGCATTCAATCTGGACTAGGTCCCGAGGTTTTTCTGCATTTGCGGTTTCCTCGTTAACAAAATTTCTGGTGTCTGTGTTATTTCTTTTCCGCATTATATTTTAGATAATTGAAATAATACGGGTTGTGCGTTCGTGATCATCAATTGGAAATCCAACCTTTGGTTGTTGATTGATATTGATTGATCCTTGGACATTGGTCTTTGGTACCGTCCAAGTATTCCTTGTATTTGATAAAGACTCGATATTGTTTTTAGCTTGAGTAAAAATCAAATCAAGAGAGAGATATTAACTCCTTGAGATACTTTTATCTAGATTGAGTCTGACTGTCTAGTTGATTCTCTAGCAAAGTATTTCGGAGTTAGTCCATACAGACTGCTAAGCAAAATATTAGGTGGTGTTGTTAGACCCCCGATTTTTCAATTGGTATCAGAGCAGGCAAACACGTTTAAGACCTCATCAGTCTGCGTTTGTAGCAATATGAGTCTGTGGACAGAATCTCATACGCATACCAAAATGCCTCCTAAAGCTGTCAACTTTGTCAAGCGTCTCGGAAATACCTCAAAGGGTCACTCCTTAGATGATTCTTCCGAATCCCGAGGTAGGAAGACTGTTCCATCATGTGTTGGTCATTCTTCCTCCAATGAGACTTTGGACATAATGGCAATAGCTGAAATGGAGCTCACCAGAATTTCAAAAAATTCTACAGAGTTTGTTGATCTCAAGTATCATGTACATCTTATGGATGAATTCGAAAAGTCTATTGATCGTGAGCAAGTACTCTACAACATTATAGGGTCATTCTCTAAGGAAATTGAGAAACTTCTTCAAGAAAACAATATACAGCGCGAAAAGATTTGTGATCTTGAAAAGATGGTCAAAGAAGGTTCAATTAGAGAAAATTGTTTGATCAAGATGCATTCATCTGATCTAGACAGACTTCGTGTTGAGAAGGAGAAACTTGAAGCATCGCTTGTCTTAGCCCATGGGCAGTGCGAATCCTTGGAAAAGGAAAACTCTGTCTTAAAGAAAAATTCTTCTGCACAAACTAATTCTCATGAGTTATTGTACAGAATGAAATTTTCTCTATAAGAAGATTGTGTCAAGAATAGTTTTCATAACTTACAATCTTCTCCGGTGGCTATGAAGTTTAAACATGTACCAGTTGTTGCTTCTCCTCCACGAATTTGTACCTTCTGTGGAAAAGGAAATCACTATGTTATCCATTGTTTTGCTAGAAAGAAACGTGTTTCTGAACTTCACAAGTTGCTTCTTTCTACTGTCAATGGAGTAAATAGTCGGACGACTACTACAGTGAAGGTCCCGTTCACAGGAAACCAGGCATCTTATAAAAATGATCTCTATCCTAGAAATCATTACAGGATATTTGTAAATCCACGTGTTACCAATGAAAGTATGTTCTGTACTTATAAGAACACATCTGATAAATCTAAGTCTAGTGTGTGGAGACGACTTTCAGAAAATCCCCTAGAATCTATTTCTAGAGGTCCTAGACTTTGTCATCAGAAAGGTTTCTCGCCTGTGATTCCCCAGAAAAACTGCTAGACACACACTTTTTCCTGGAAGCTGCAGTGAAAGGACTAGAAATGATGTAATAAGACATCCTAAAAGAAATTACAGCTACTCTCTCAGAACCTACGGTGAGACTATGTCTCCCTCTGCTACTTAGCAGCAGAATGGTCCATCCTTGTGTCTAACTTGAGAGATACAAGGATGAGGATTTGAGAGATGCTCAAGTATTGTGATATATTTTTCTTGTCTTTGCTGTTTTACCCTTTTCTAGTAGCTTTGTCTTCTTGTCTCTATGATTTTGGGATGGAGGATTTTTGAAAGCTACATAGTGTGCAATATCACTTTTAGGGCCAATGGTTTTTGGTCGGCCCACGAACGCCCGTATCTCCTCAAAGAACTCTAGGCTTTCTAGCCAGGGCATTCACGAACATATATAAATCTTATATGTGTTTCATTTTTCTTCAGGAGCAGTATGGAGTCTGTTACCAAAGAAGAAGTTAACCCCTTGGTTGAGGATGATCTCAAAGGATGTGATTCTGGTCAAGAGTTTATACGGAAGAAGATGCTTGAAAGAAAAGAGTATAACAGTTGGATTGGTGAATCTGTCAAGGATTTGATTAGTGTTCAGAATGAAGTTAAGGACGAACTGGCTAACCTTCAATTGCAGATAAACCAGCTGATTGATGGACAGGCGAAAATCCTTGGTACTCAGAATATCTTGATCAGAAATCAGAAGAAAGTTATCCTTGACTGTGCAAAGGCTCGTCATTATGCTTGCACTATTGATCGAAAATTTAACGTTCTAACTTTTGAACATGGTGTCTCTACGGTCAACAGGGTCAAGGATATCAGTGACTCCTACTTTGATGGACCATTTCAGAGGTATGAAATCATCAAGGAAAACTGAGTCTTATATGCATAGTAAGTCTTCCTTTTGGATTAGTTGGAAGAATAACTAGTGCTTTGAATAGCGATGATTGTGACTACACATAGCTATTTTTGTTTTCATCTTCTTTTGTTATTTTTTAGGTTTATTGGTTTAAATTCTAAAAATATTTGGAGGATGATGTTTATTGCAGTATTTTAATGGTTTGTGAAATTGCAATATTTTTATGGGATATGTATTGTTTACGTCCGTGAACTTGAAGGCCCCATATTGCAGTCAAAAGTAAATTCGTTCATGAATCGGTATTCGTATTGATGAAAGGACAAATGGACTTTTGACATATACAAAAGTTATGCCTATGCAGTCATGTATTTGATGGAAAATAGGATAAAATCTTTTTTTCAACAAGGATAAAGTCTATTATGTCGTTATGATGGAAAATAGAATAGATCCTTGTATGTTATCCACGGTATTGATCTTCATTGATCCATTTTATTATATTTTACCGTGAAGGCTCCATTGTGTGTCTTATGTTGAGCACCTTACAACTAAGTCGATTTACCTTGGTTTTGTTGATTATTCCATAAGATGTTATATGTCGAGCATTAGGAACTAAATTAATCAACCAGTTTGGTTATTTAGTTTGTACTCCATAAGTTTTCTTTCTTATGTCGAGTACATGTACGGTTAAGATTGTCATATTCTATGATGAACTTAGTCAGGGTTCCATAAGTTATTTTATGTTGAGCCCAAAATAATTAAGTTGATTACTTCGGTGATTAGTTTGGTTATTTGTATTCCAATTAGATTAATTATAAGTTCTCTTGTAATTAATCTAGTTGAGTTTTCATATATTCCACAAGTTCTTGTGTTGAGTATATGAAAGGATACACTATCATGTTCTTTGGTTAATGTAGTCATATATTCCGTAAGGTCTTCCTTATGTTGAGTATTTGAACGGTTAAGTTAGTCATCTCCATATGATTGACTTAGTCGTAGCTCCGTGAGTTTACTTATGTGTAGCACTTTCAATTAAATTGATCAATTTTGTGGTTTGATTTAGTTGTGTATTCCAATTGAATTAATCATGGGTTTACTTGTGGTTAATTTGGTTGAGCTTTGGATATCGAAAACCATTCCTATGGTTTTTGGTGTCCAATAAAAAATCCTTCTTTTCTTTCGAAATTAAGGTCACTCTTGTTGTTCTCTCGGGAATGACATCAAATGGGGGAGAGTTCTTTTGAACTTGTGCTTAATGGTAATATCTTGCGGGGAGTGCGGCTGTGGAATTTTATAGGTGTTATCTTGTATCTTAAAACTCCTTGATGAATGTTGTTAGCTTCGGCTATTAGATTGCATCTAAATTAAGTTGGTATGTGTTTTTCTTTTGGTCATGAAATGTCTCTTGTGGAAATTTCATTATGATCCTATTCTTGTACCTTTGCCAATTTTATTGACAAAAAGGGGGAGAAATAGTGTAGTTCACACTACAAATACATATGGTTTTCGGATCATTGTGTAAGGGGGAGTGGTTTCCATGATCGAGATGGAGTATTGACTAAGGGGAAGTGATACATATCACCATAGTATTATTGTTAAAGTCGTGATACAATTGGACTTTGATGTTATATAATAATACTATGACACTGTATAATAATGATCGAGAATCTCGATTTCTCTCATTGTTATAGCTACGGATCTTCAACAACGATGGTGATAAACTTACAACCTTTGGGATCATTGGAGTACTTGGAAGGACGAAGATTTCAAGGAATGTTGAATATTAGACTATGGAATAGGAGCCACTAAAGTTTATCTTTTTTGTATTCCATATGTATTAATAGTTTTGTCACTAAAATTGACAAAGGGGGAGATTGTTAGAGCATAGCTTGGTCAACCTCGCATGTGTTGCTATCTCAAGCATGTTTGTCAATGTTAGTGATCAAAACTATAAGTCTTGTTTCTAGCCTACATAGCTAAGTCTCGGACTAGGATAGAAAAGTGTAGTTGAGCTCAAGGACTTCATGGCGATTCATCATACAACGACGAAGATCTATACAAGGAACCGTGGAACTTCATCAACAAAAAGGTATGTGGAGACTTGAATTTATCTATCACTCAAAAGTCTATCTCTTCTATCTCCTACTTCTTATGAGACAAAAGTCGTATGCTATATAGACTAGATCATACACATTTGACATTTCGAGCTGAGCATTCATTGCTTATCTTTTATCTCGAAATCGTGTGTTGGTAAAGCGTTTCGCTTTGATCAAGTTTATCTTCAACTAGTGACGAAAGTCATGAAAAGTTTCAATCACTTTGAGAATTGCTCTGACGTGAATCGGTCTGTGAATAACGGCTACATAGCGTCCTCTGAGAATGTCTCAATGGTTGAAATAAGAGTTTAGATTACATAACCATGTATTCCTTGAACCGAAGTTTTCGAACTTTGTTGATCAAGAAAAATCGGGAGGATTGTGGAATTGGCTCGCCAAGTCCGCGAACTGTCGGAAGTTCTCGGCCGAGAATTTCTGCTGGAATTTCCAAAACTCGTTTGTGTGCTAAGTCAGCGAACTCAGTCCGCGAACCCAGTCCACGAACTGGCGGAAGTTCTCTTTCCGAGAATTTCTGCTGAGTTTGGAAAACTCAATCGATTAACTTAAGTCCGCGAACTTGTTTGTGAACTTAAGAGGTTATGATCTAAAGATGTGCTCTGAACATGAAACATTAAATTACTAAGGAATGTTTTATGTAAACCGTGGCTATAATGTTCATGAGCCGATTCAATCGAATCGAATCATCTTTGTTTCAATTGTGTCTTGTGTAGTTACATAAGATCTCATAGCAATTGAACAACTATTTAACTAGTTCATTTGAGTCAATTGAACTAGTTATGGTGAAGAAGAACAAGGTTAATATGAAATGCTCATATGGTTAACCTTTTGGGTTACTATGTTGAACCAACATACACGTACACGTTTGGGCATGGTTTTCACGAACCCAGTAAACGTCTACCCAAGTGTGTATGACAAGCTAAGTTTTCGGTCTAACGGTTGAGAAATATTAGCTTGAATCTAAATCAGGTTTTCATCTAACGGTGAATAAGGATTGCTTTGTAACTAAGGAAAAACCCTGATTTGAAGGCTATATAAAGGAGACATCTAGCATTGTGCAAAAATGATCCCCACACGTCTGTGTGATACTAGTGCGCCCGCTAGAGTCGATCTCCATTAACCTTTGATTTTCTTCTCTAAAATCAGGTTAACGACTTAAAGACTTCATTGGGATTGTGAATCCAGACCGATACTACTTTATCGTAGTTGTGTGATCTGATCTTGCATCTTCTATCGTACGAGTACAATCGATTGATTGACTTGAGATCGTGAGAGTTCTCCGATATACAAGATAAAGAAGTCACAAACATCTTCGTCTCACTGTTTGTGATTCCTCGACAATCCGCTTGTGTAGTCAGGAAGGATTGTAGAGAGGTGATTGATTAATCTAGGCTGTTCTTCGGGAATATAAGACCAGATTATCAATTGGTTCCTGTTCACCTTGATTTTATATCAAAAGACGGAACAAAACCTAGGGTTTATCTGTGGGAGACAGATTTATCCTTTGATAGACTTTTCTGTGTGAGATAGATCTGTTTATTATCAAGTCTGTGATTTTGGGTTGCAGCAACTCTTGGTTGTGGGTGAGATCAGCTAAGGGAATCAAGTGCGCAGTATCCTGCTGGGATCAGAGGCGTATGAGTACAACTGTACCTTGGATCGGTGGGAGACTGATTGGGGTTCAACTATAGTCCAGTCCGAAGTTAGTTTGCAGTAGGCTAGTGTCTGTAGCGGCTTAATACAGTGTGTATTCAATCTGGATTAGGTCCCGGGGTTTTTCTACATTTGCGTTTTTCTCGTTAACAAAATTTCTGGTGTCTGTGTTATTTCTTTTCCGCATTATATTTTAGATAATTGAAATAATACAGGTTGTGTGTTCGTGATCATCAATTGGAAATCCAACCTTTGGTTATTGATTGATATTGATTGATCCGTGGACATTGGTCTTTGGTACCGTCCAAGTATTCCTTGTATTTGATAAAGACTCGCTATTGTTTTTAGCTTGAGTAAAAATCAAATCAAGAGAGAGATATTAACTCCTTGAGATACTTTTATCTAGATTGAGTCTGACTGTCTAGTTGATTCTCTAGCAAAGTATTTCGGAGTTAGTCCATACAGATTGCTAAACGAAATATTGGGTGGTGTTTTTAGACCCCCGCTTTTTCAGTATTGACCACAAATTCCTTATGTATAAGATAAAGATGCCACTGCTTTAAGTATTGAACTAAAGCAATCAATTCAAGTTCATATGTAGACCATCTTTTTCTTGTATCAGAATTCTTGTCACTATGAAATGCAACCGGATGTCCCTCTTGAAATAAAACAGCACCAATCCCAACGATAGAAGCATCACAAGCAAGTACAGGTGTATTGCATAACTTCTCTTTAAGAATATTGAAACTCTTATCTGCCTCTTCTATCCAAAAAAAAGATTTCACCCTTTAAACAGTTTGTAAGCCCTGCAGCAATCGAGCTAAAATTCTTCACAAAACGTCTATAAAATGATGCAAGGCCATGAAAACTCCTAACATCTTTAATAAACGTTGGTGTAGGCCACTCTTTAATTGCTTTCACCTTAGTTTCATCAACTTCAATACCGACATCAGAAATGACATAACCCAAGAATGTAACTTTGTTGGAGAGAAACGCGCATTTCTTCAGGTTTGCATATAACTTATTATTAGCAAATGTTTCTAAAACCCTTAGAAGATGTTCATTGTGTTCATCTTCATTTCGACTGCATATTAATATATCATCAAAATAAACAATAACAAAATGTCCAAGGAAGGGTTGAAGAACCTGATTCATTAAACGCATGAAGGTACTTGGAGCATTTGACAATCCAAAATGCATTACTAGCCATTCATATAATCCTTCTCGTGTCTTAAAATCTGCTTTACATTCATCACCAACTCAGATGCGAATCTGATGATAACCACTCCTTAAATCAAGTTTAGTGAAAATTTTCGCACCAACTAACATGTTAATCATATCATGAAGTCGTGGAATTGGAAATCGATACGGAATTGTAATCTTATTAGTAACTCTACAATCAATGCAATCCTCCAACCACCATCTTTCTTGGATACTAAGAATCCTGGACTTGAACAAGGGCTCTTACTTAATCTGATAAGACCTTTGTGAAGTAATTCATTTACCTGACCTTGGAGAATTTCATGCTCAGTAGGACTCAAATGATAATGAGCCAAATTTGGCAAATGAGACCCTGGTATGAAATCAATTTGGTGTTGAAGATCTCTCAAAGGAGGTAATTTTGTTGGTAATTCCTTTGGAAATAGATCTTGGTACTGCTGAAGCAATGGTTGTATCCTTGTTGGAATGTCCACTTGAGGTTGTAAATCTTCATGTAAATTTAGTGTTCGAGAATGTAATGACTTGATAATAGAAGCCACCAAAGCACTAGTTTTCCCGTCACTGTGTTCCTTATAAACTGAGTTAGACTTTGAAGGAATTAAAAAATTTTATTCCCATTCTTATAAAAAGTATACATGTTCTCAAAACAATTATGAACAACACGTATATCGTACTGCCAAGGTCTTCCAAGAAGTAGGGTCCAAGAGCATAGCTTAGTGGTATCCCATCAACTCCAGTTAGGAGGAAGTCAGGGGTTCAATCCCCGCCGCCGTAAAGGTTTGCGGTAGATTAGTTGTATAGTGGGTTGAGCGGTGTTGGGTCTGGCAGTGGGGCCAGTCCAACTGGTTGGGTTCGGGTAGGGGCATGGGTCCGGCTTTCGCGTATCAAAAAAAAAGGTCTTCCAAGAAGTAAATGTGCTGCATTCATATTGATTACATCGCATAAAACTTCATCTTCATAACCAACAAACGAAAACTTAACTAGACATTGTTGAGTGATATCTTGAGAAGAAGAATTATTCACCCAACCAACAAAATAGGGTTGAGGATGTGGAGTCACCGGTAAACCCAAATTCTCAACTATATTTGTTGCAATGTAATCATACTTCCACTGTCTATAATCATATCAATTATTTTCCCACCAAGAGAACATTTAGTTCTGAAAAATACTATTACGCTGAGAATGAGAAGGTTGAGATAGTAGTAATGGTCGTATCACTCCAATGTAATGATCTCCATACATCTGACCAACTTCTTATGCTTCTATAGTCTCATCAACTTCATATTCTTCTGACTCCCTTGTAGTATCTTGACCTAAACCATTATACTTGTATAAATCCTCTTGGTTACCCCACACCAAACCATGAACTCGACGGCATTCAGATGAATTATGTCCTGTCATTTGGAACTTATTACATTTTTCCCCTCTGAACTTAGCATAAGGATTTGAGATTTTCTGAGGAGGAGGAAAAGGTGCTTGGTTTTTATTTGTGAAGCGGGTATTTGAGGTATTACTGGGTAGGGAAGTAGTAGTTTGAGATGGTTGTGCTGACTGAAACTCAGCCGGAATTGGTAGAATAGGTGTACGTGGGATTCTTTGGTGCATGAGAATTAGTAAAATTGGTAGATCGAAACTGTTTTCTACTAGGGATATCCTCTTGATAATAAGAAATCTCACTGTAATTATTGTATGAAAGAGAGGTTCTGAAATTACCTTGATATTTGGGACTTTGTTTAAGAGGAAATTTTGTGGAACTAAGAACTCGTCGTTCAACCCTGACGGCTTGTTGTATTGTTTCAACCATGGTGTAAGTTGTTTGAGTCATCCCTTCTTGAATCACTCGATTCAAACCTTCAATAAACCTTGCTACAAGTTTCTCTTCAGTTTCATTAAGCTCATTACGTGCTATTAAACTGTAAAA
This sequence comes from Papaver somniferum, assembly GCF_003573695.1. Taxonomy (NCBI): domain Eukaryota; kingdom Viridiplantae; phylum Streptophyta; class Magnoliopsida; order Ranunculales; family Papaveraceae; genus Papaver; species Papaver somniferum. The sequence continues at coordinate 130,718,103 of NC_039358.1, read as the reverse complement.
TTCAGAAACATACTCGTCTACTAACCTTGCACCTTGTCGACAAGTTTGAAGCTTAATAAAAAGTTGTTGTTTGTAGTCTCTTGGCAAAAATTTATCTCTTATGAGATCCTTCATTCTTCTCCAATACTTTACTAGTGGTTTACCAAAATTCTTGCGATCTTCACCAACTTTAGACCACCATGCAGCAGCTCCTCCTTTGAGTTTGTAAGCTACTAGCTTCACTTGAATTCGTTCTGGTATATCCATATAATCGAAAAAAGATTCAACTTCATAAAACCAGTCTAATAACTCTTATATCTTAAACCTACCACTGAACGTAGGAAAATCATCCTTAAGCTTATAATCAGGTAGAGACCCAGAAGAGTTTTGATTTAATCATGTACGCCTTTCTGATCCGGCCCAATTTCTTTCAAGCTAGTCTTCAGCATCGTCTTCACTACTGCTACATTAGGAGTTATCAATTTTTTTGTAAAACTGGTAGTGTTCTCTGTCATATTTTGTATTATTTTTTTTACTCCTTCTGAGCTGACAGTTTCATGGTCATAATATTTCTTCTCTTCTTGTGAAGTATTGCTTGCCCTAGAATGTTCTCCTTCTTCCTGCGACTTGTGTTTTGCATCAGATTTTTCTTCACTTTCTGGTTTTTTCTTACCATCAAACTTTTCTTTGATATTCAACTTTTTTTGTATACCTTCTAAGATGCTCTGAATACTTGCAACGTTTTTGTCGAGTTGATCCAACCTGTTTGTAGCTTTTGCAAACTCTGCTCTTGTGATTTGGTCACCCATCAAAACTAACTATTTTTTTTTGTATTAAGGTTTATGTAACGGAAGCGATTAAGGATCTGTTTTGAGATAAAAATCTCAAAACGTTGGATCGATGCCACTTAATGTAGCATTTGTAAAAAGAAAGCAAAACGGAGTTTGTTGGAGATGAGAATAGTCGAAAGAGGTGAGAAAACAGATAAAAGTTAATAAGCTTTACTGAGAAAAGATAAAGATTACTCAAACTGATTTGTATTCAGTAATTCGATAATTATAGTGTGTAAATAATAAATGAAAGAAGCATGTATATATAGGCGTGAGTAAAAGACTAAAAAGAGAAAGACTCTAAAAACAGTAATAGCATAGGACTAAAACAGGAAGTGTTTAACTTGATAAACAAGTTGAGAAGATTCTAGAAGAACTAGAGATGTTCTACATCAGAAAAAGAAATGGATCTAGAGTATATGTGCAAGCGCTTGCATCAACTTGAAATAAAATAAAATAATATCAAAAAAATAATATTTAAATTTTTGTAAATCAAATCTGTTAAAAAAAATAAAAGATAATAAATGAAATTTTAAGTTTTTGTAGAAGTCTCCCAAAATCTTTCATATTTTGCAAGACTTTCTCTAAGGCATAAATACACATAAATGTCATTGAAAGTCTTAAAAATCCACAACAGAATAGATATCAGCACCAACTTCACCAACCAAAAACCCTTATCTTTATCAATCTAAATAGCAGATTCTAACAGTAGTGAGCCGTTGAAAATAATTCAATCAAGCATATCTGCATCTATTTCGAAAATCAAGACTATCCTTATCTATCAATCTAAACATAAACTAACCTTCAAAAACAATTTTTATACAGATTACAGATTTTCAAAGTTTAATTTGAGATTGCATAACAAGTTCTACACAGATTAACGGGGGTTTACTCAATAAATACTTTTGTAGATTTGTATGGATTTAAAAATAGTCTTAAAAAAGCGCAATTTTTAGAGAGTTCTACGGAGTTGAAAAAATACTTACAGAGTTTTGTAGAGTTGGCTTAATTCTTGTAGAGATTTGTAGAGTTCTAAAAAGTTATGAAAACAAGATTTCTAGAGAATTTTATAACAACTAAACATAACAAATATAGAGATTTGTAGAGAGTTCTATAAAATTTATCCTATCAAAACCAATTCTTGAAAAACGTTGATTGCAAATTAAATTGAACAACAGTCATAATCTGAAACACTTTAGCCATCAACGGAACTTTTGATTTCAACAAATAACAAAACCAAAAAAGTTTGATCGTATCATATGATATATATATATATATAGTGCAAGCACTTGCATCAACTTGAAATGTCTTAAAAACATAAAAGATAATAAATTAAATTTTAAGTTTTTGCATTTAGGATATAATTAAAAAAGAGAGAGAAAATAATGTAACACTTGTAAAAAGAAAGCAAAACGGAGTTTGCTGGAGATGAGAATAGTCGAAAGAGGTGAGAATACAAATGAAAGTTAATAAGCTTTGCTGAGAAAAGATAATGATTACTCAAACTGAGTTGTGTTCAATAATTTGATAATTATAGTGCGTAAACAATAAACGAAAGAAGCCTGTATATATAGGCGTGAGTATAAGACTAAAAATAGAAAGACTCTAAAAACAACAATAGCATTGGACTAAAACAGAAAGTGTTTAACTTGATAAACAAATTGAGAAGATTCTAGAAGAACTAGAGATGTTCTACATCAGAAAATGAAATGGATCTAGAGTATATGTGCAAGCGCTTGCATCAACTTGAAATAAAATAAAATAAAATAATATCAAAAAAATATTATTTTAATTTTTGTAAATCAAATCTATTAAAAAAATAAAAGGTAATAAATGAATTTTTTAAGTTTTTGTAGAAGTCTCCCAAAATCTTTCATATTTTGCAAGACTTTCTCTAAGGCATAAATACACATAAATGTCATTGAAAGTCTTAAAAATTGGTAAGTATGCAAAGTCTTTAAATTTTCTTGTTTATAACGAGTAACACAAACTTTGAAAGAGATTTTACAAGTATATAACGGGTAACATATACTTACAAGGATTTTTCTAAAGTATACAACCAGTAATACCACACTTTGGAAACCTATTGAAGTCTATGGAAAATTGGAAATCACAAAAAGTATTTATTGAGTAAACCCATATAAGATTTGAGATCGACATAACAAGTAAAATTGAATGATAAACCCTACAATGATTTCTAAGAAAAAACAAAACAAAGATTGAAGACTATCAGTCTGAATAGTGAGATCTAGATACACGGCTGAAGACGAAGAAATCTTACTTAAGAACCACGGATGTTGTTCTTCACGAAAACCTTAAAACTAGTCTCTCTCTATGAATAAGAAAGAGAACCTTTTTATAAACTCTAACCCTGAGTTGGTTTTGTTTCGTTTTATTGGTCGTAGAACCGATAGAATCGAGCCCAAGTAGCACGACCACTCCCAAACCAAGCCCATCTTTTCTTTAAAGTGGTACAAAGCTAATAGAGGCACACAAATTTGGTTAGTCCAAAACCTATACAATTAGTTGATAGTTGAATCCATCTTAACCATAAGTTTTTGTTGGGAAAGGAGGCTTAAATTGCTCATGCGGTGTGACAGAAGAACAGTAGAGAATCCATAAAAAACATTTTGATTATCTTTAAGAGAAAAACCCTTTTTGTTGAAGTGTGAAATACAACACGAAACAGTTAAAAACAACTTAAATGATATCTTTGCATATCTTGGTATCCATATTCTTCGCATATGATGCCAACAATATACGAGATCCATAATTATGTTAACTATGAGGAGTATTGCAGAATATTCGGACAGCTACAAAAGATCTGCTTAGTTTCCATTTCATAGTACATGGCACATATCCAATATAATAGGCAATGTTGTATGCATACTTCAATGTATTTGATTTAGAATATTGCTTGCTTGATTATTTTCTTTCTATATCTTTTATTCTTTTAAGGATAGTTTCATTTCTTTTGTATTCTCTTGTAAACCAAGCTTCCTTGTTTTTTTTGTTTTTATTGAAGCATAAGTTTTATTAAGATTAGAAAGAAATTACACGAGGGTACTTTGTACCTATAGAGTCTGCCATTACAATAGGACTAATACATAGTGGTTTTATATGGTCCCAGATGGTTGTTGATAGGTTTGCTGAAATGCTGTCATCCGCCGCTTTTTCTGCTAGCCCATCTGCCGCTTGATTTCCTTCCCTGTAATTGTGGTTTATGGTGCATTGTGGAATTTGGGCCATTCTAGTTTTGATTTCTGCTATCATGTTGATTAAGTACCAAGGTGGCTCGGTTGTTGAGTTTAAAAAACGCAGGAGGTTTTCTGAATCCGTTTCGAATTGTACCTTCGGTCATTCTCGATCAGTAGCCGTTCATGTCTCGATAAGCATGGCCCAAGTTTCGGCAGTGAGGGTGGTTGTTATCCCGAGAGGTTGTGCGATGGATAAGATTGTGATAGCTTCATCATTTCTGCAGATGATACTCGCTCTTGCAAGACCCGGATGATCTCTATCTGCCCCATACTATTTATTTTGATCCAGTATGTGTTAGGTTTGCTCCAACCTACTAAAATTGTGGTTGAGCGTGGGATCCTAAGCGCAGGGTTTGTAGTTAGGTCCATGCCTGGTAGTACCGGTGGGAGTTTGTTTTGAGCCCATGTATACTCTTGCTGAAGTTTGATAGCCATTTGCATTATGTTTGCTGGGTTTGGTTTCTTTTGGTTGTACACCATATCATTTCTGGATAACCAAAGAGACCAGAATAGAAAGAAAAATACTGTAGTGGTTTCATTTCGATTTTTTGTTTGAATGAGTTGGGATATGGTTGTTTGGTGGTTTACGGAGATCGGAATGCCTTGGAATGTGTTATGTGAAGTGGATAATCTGGTGAGTAGGAGGTTCCACGCATCAGTAGCGATCAGACAATGAATAAGGATGTGTAATACTGTTTCAGGATCTGACTTGCATTGGGGACAAATGTTTGAGTTGGTAAGGTGAATCCGATTAAAGATTTTAAGGGTTGGTAGCCCCTCGTTAAGTTCTTTCCACAAGAAAAGTTGTACTTTTGGTGGACATGGTAGTGTCCAAAGGTAGTTGGATGGCGGTAGTGGTTGGTGTTGCAACAGATCTGAAGTGTCTGTTAGACATTTGTATCATGAAGCCGTAGTGTATTTCCCTGATTTTGTGAGAGGCCAAGTTATTTTATCTGGTAGGTTCTCTTGTGGGAGGTGAAGGTTGACGATTCTTTGTATTATGGGTGGGGGAAGGATATTCAGTTTTTCATGGTTCCAAGATCTGGTTGAAGGGTCAATGATATCGGCAACTGATTGTATGGGGTAGCATTGAGAAGGGTCGATGTTGTTTTCGATATGCGGGATCCAATTTGCTTGTATCGGGGTACTTGAGTCGTTTCCTATTTGGTGGAAGATGTGTTTTTTAAAGGTGGGTATGAGGGAAGCCAGTTGTCTCCATTGGGGGCTTATGGAAGAGGGGGGAGGGGGGGTATTTTGAAGGATGGTTTGTTGTTTAAGGTATTTCTCGTTGTACAACAAGGCCATCACCGAGTTTGGTTTCTCATGGATGTTCCAAATTCTCTTCATGAGGAGAGCCTTGTTATGCTCTTTGATGCTGCGAATTCCCGAACCTCCTTTGGATTTAGGTTGGATGAGCTTGTCAAATCTTATTGGGTGTAGCTTCCTTACGGTTGAGTTGTGTCCCCAAAAGAAATTTCTTATGATGCGATCCATTTTGTTTTGGATATGTGCTGGGAGCATCTGTGTTTGCATGATATGGTTGGTTGTAGGTGTTAGTGAATGTTTTATGAGCACCAGTCTTCCTACCTGTGTCAGGCATTTAGTCATCCATCCTTTTGCCTTGCGAGCAAGTCGCTGAAGGAGGGGTGCAAAAATATGTTGTGATATTGTTCCTTGCTTAAATTGCACTCCTAGGTAGGTTGGTGGGGTTGTGGTTGTTGGCATGCCAAATATTTTCTAGAGATTGTCTATTTGTTGTGGATCAAGCTTCGGGTGGTGAATTATCGTTGATTTTGAAGTGTTGATATGTTTACCTGCTTAGGTGATATAAGTGTGGAGCAGTCTCTTAAGATGATATGTGCCTTCTGTTGTTGCTTTATAGGTTATTAGAAGGTCATCTGCATACATGAGATGTAGGATTGGGGGAGCTCTTTGTGAAATGCGGAGACCTTCTATCTTTTTTTGCATCTCTAAATTTCCCAAATTTGTTGACAAGATTTCCGCGCAGATGATAAAGATATAAGAAGAGAGGGGGTCCCCCTGTCTTATCCCTCTAGAGGGGGTAATGTATTTGTGCGGTGTTCCGTTGATGTTGACTGAGTAGGTCACTATGGAGATGCAGAGCATGATGTAATCCACAAAGATTTGTGGAAATCCTAGCATGGCGAAAGCGCGTTTGATAAATCCCCAGTCAAGTGAACCATAAGCTTTTTATATATCAAACTTGAGCGCTATTTTCGGATCCTTGGTTCGACTTGAAGATTTGATGTAGTGGAAAAGCTCGCCGGCGATTGCTATGTTATCGTGGATTGATCTTTGGGGAACGGAAGCACTTTGATAGGGCTAATTAGGAAAGGAAGGATAGGTGTTATGTGATTGACTAGTATCTTGGAAATAATTTTGTATGAGACATTGCATAGTCCTATCGGTCTATATTGCGATGGTTTAGAAGGGTGTTCCACTTTTGGGATTAGGGTGAGGTTAGTGTGGTTCATAAGTGTGTGGATTTAAAGCGAGTTGAAGAAATTTCGTACCATTTCAGTAATTTGCGGTCGGGTTGTCTCCCAGAATACTTTGAAAAATCTGCTAGTATAGCCTTCCGATCCTGGGGCGCGCTCAGAGTCAATAGAGAAAAGTGCCTGCTTAATCTCCTCGGGGGTTACCTCCATAGTGAGGAGAGAACATTGTTGGGGAGTTAGCCTTGGAGTGATGTCTTGGAACAACGTTTCGTCGATCGTCGTGCTTGGTGTCGTATATTGATCCGTGAAATGATCCAGCATAAGATTGATGATAGCATTTTTATCTTGGATCTAATTATTTTGTTGGTCCTGGAGTTGTTGAATGTTGTTACAACTTCGATGAATAGTTGCTTTAGTGTGAAAGAAAGTTGTGTTGCGATCTCCCGTTTGCAGCCATTGTATTCTGGATCTTTGTTGCCAGTAGGTTGCATGACATTCCAGCAAGGTGAGATGATCTATGCGGAGTTGTTTTTCTACAAGATTCCAATGGTCCAGAGTTGGTCTCGTTTGCGTAGCACATTGATGTTGCGCCTGCTTGATTTTGGTTGTTGATTGCTTGATAAGAGTGGGTAGATGGCCGAAATTAATTTTACTCCATCCCATCAGGGTTTCGCTGGTTGAGATTAGTTTCAGTTGGAGGTTTAAGTGGGGGTCTGAATCATGTAATCTGTCCCAAGCAGCGTTTACTACTTGATGTAATTGGGGGTGAGACAACCATAAATGTTCAAATTTGTAGTTCTTGCTTCCTTGCCAGTCCAGAGCCTTTGTTTGTAGTAGAATCGGCGCATGATCTGAAGCAATTCGTGGTAGATGCGTAATTGCTGCATATGGGTTGGCAGTTCTCAATTGCTGATTGGATATTGCTCTATCTAGGCGTTCCTGGATATTATCCTGGCCTTGCTGGTTGTTTGTCCAAGTGTAAGGGTCTCCTCGAAATCCTAAATCTAAAAAACCCATCTGGTCGATTAGATTTAGGAAAGGTTGAGTCTGAGCATAAGTGATTTGTCTGTCGCCCTTCTTTTCCGATTGATCCATGACTTCATTGAAGTCGCCGATTAGAATCCATGGCGTGGTTGTGGTAGGGAATAGAGTTGGGAAGTCTTCCCAGAAATCTTTCCTGGCGAGTGGTTGTGGTGGCCCATATACACCTGTGCATATCCAAGGTTGGCCCGGTGCAGGGGGGTGATGATGGCATGTATATAGCTTTGTGATTTCTGGAGGATTCGTACATTTACATCATTATTCCACATGAGGCAGAGTCCGCCTCTCCTACCTATTTTAGGGACAGAACAATGATTATGGATTGTAGAGTTTGAGCGATGTGCAGGATTTGGTTATCGTTGGATAAAGTTTCGGATATGAATAGGATGGTGGGTTTATATGTTGTAATTAGTCCTTTCAAGTGTTGCGTAGCTGGCAGCTGATTAATGCCTTGGAAATTCCATGCCAGGATAGACATGGCAAGGAATTGGAATCTGTCAGGAAAGGTAGGTGTGTTTAGAGATATTTGTTGGTTTTGGGTGGGAAGGAGTTTTGGGTTTTGAAAATTGCTAGAGAAGGGAGGATAGTTCAGTGTCTGGTGTGAGAACGTATAAACGTGAAACCGGTGGTGGACATAGGTGCAGCTAAGTAGAAAGTGGTCTGACTGCCTAGAACTGAGTCGTGGAAGATCTATGGAGTAAATGCAAGGTCGGTGCTGCTTGACAACAGATATTGAAGTCCACAAACAGTTTTCAACTATTACACGCTATTACACAACTATTACAATACAGATAGGAACATGAACCAAACTGAAACAGAAAAAAATAATAAAGACCTAGCTTCTTGATTAGGCCCCAAGGAAGGAATGTGGACTTCGACAATTGATGAGAACTTAAGCAATGCTTAAGCTAAGATCAAACTAAACGATATAGAGAAAACTGTAAAAAAGAAAATAAAAAAGAGACTGACTTGTTAAGAACAAAGTAGTTTGAGAGGACTTACCTGGAGGTTAATCGGATCAGAGGAGCATGGTTTTTGGACCGAGGGTTATCATTTCAACGCATTCGGAGAGTAAAACATAGGCGCTAAGGAGGTTACAGATAAACCATTTTTTTTTTTAAATAAAACAAGAAACTTACTGTGGACAAGGGGTTGGAAAACAAAGAACTGAAAAACAGTCACCCAAAAAGGATATGTCCAAAGATGACAAAGCTTCCTTGTAATATCTTTATAAATAGTTAATGATGAATCTCCGTTTTCGCTCGTTCAGGAAGATAAACACCAATTCATTTGATCCTTAGTTTTAAGTATCAGTGTACTTCCTTTTTTATAGTTACTTAAATGAAAAGAAAGGAAAAAAAAAACAAATGTATCAAAATACAGTTGGCATATTTTAATAAAACCCAATCGTAGTTATTTTTTCCAAACTTAAAACTCTCAGGATTATTTATGGTTAGGTTTTCGCGAGTCATATCCAATTGTATAAACATTCATGGTTAGAAAGATAATTGTAACTTTCATCTAATAAATTTTTTTTTTGAATTTACAGTTAGTTCTGAGATAAGCAACAGAGATATTACATTGGCTGACTAAACTCTGATTTCTTATAATAGTAGCATGTGGATTTGGTTTGGTACTCTGAAATAACAGATTGCACATATCTTTCCAAATGTACCAAATTGGACACATAAGTATGCAAATGTAACTTTCTAACACAACATGATTATTCTGATTCAGATTATTATTATGAGACCAACTTTCAACCCAATCAAGTAAGGAATTAAAAGATTGTAAAATATCGGAGATGTTTGTACCTAGTGCAAACCAAATTGACCTAGCATAACTATAATCACAGAACAGATGTCAACATATTCCAGACTACGATTACTGAAACAGCAATGCAACTCAATTCCAGTTTTACCGCCAGCAATTCTAGCTCTGGTAGGCTAATGATTTTGGCTCAGCCTATAACTCACCATTACCTTTCTCACTTAAAGTCTTGAACCTTCAGTCTCGTTTATTATGAGTTATATCTTCCTATCATTTCTCTTTAACTAATTACTATGAGTTTTAATGTTTACTTAGTTAATTTACAGATCTAAGATAGAGCAAAAATAAAAGTCAGTGATTGCTGCCTAGGTTATCATTGACTTTTGAGTCGTTAATGAAGGTGGAAATTATACTTAACTCCCATTAGCAAGTTCTATAAACAATTTGCTGCTCTCTAACACAATTAGTTATTGTATTAAAATATTATTAACATTCGATAAAGATAAACAAGTAGCAACTAACTTTCATATTTATTACTCTATAAATCATTTCCTCACTTCCTCCTCATTCACAGCATTTTCGGTCTCTCTCGGTTTGTGCTAAGTAAGAGAAAAGAGAACAAAATATGGAGTCAAATGCAGGAGATGATGATACAAGTAAAAATTTAAATGATTTTGAGAAAGCAAATTTAGATGAAGCACAAGAAAGTAGGTTATTAGGTGGTAGGAAGGAAAAATATGTTGATCTTGGCCGTAAAATATGTGTTACTATTCTTGTTGTTGCTTTCATAGTTGGTCTTATTACATTCATTATTCAAATTGATCCTAATAATCAGTCAGATTCTTGTCATGATAATGATGGTCTTGTTGTATCCATTATCAGAAAGGTTATGCCTCGAAAGCAGCCTCAGCCTGATAAATACACTCAAGCTCTTCGTAAAGCTCTCATGTTCTTCAATGCTCAACGCTGTAAGTATTCTTCATTCAGAATTTAAATGGTTTTATTACCGACTGATATGTTTGTTTGGTTCGTTAATGTAATTCCATTTTCATATCCTTGTAGCTGGACCTCTCCCTAAGCATAATAATGTTTCTTGGAGAGGAGATTCTGGTATGAAAGACGGGTTTATTGGCCAAAATCTAGTAGGTGGTTTCTGTGATGGTGGAGATGCTATCAAGTTCAACTTTCCACAATCTTTTGCAATGACTATGTTGAGTTGGAGTGTAATTGAATACAGTGGAAAATACAAAGCTGCTGGTGAGCTTAACCATGTAAAGGAGATTATCAAGTGGGGTACTGATTATCTCCTTAAGACTTTTGATAGTTCTGCTGATACCATTGACAGGATTTATGCACAGGTATTCAAACATTTCCTTAAAACTATTTAGATTTTACAAAAGCAAATCCCGTTATGTATGGTACAGATCTTCAGCTCTTCTCAATGATTCATGTGCCGCGATTCTAGGTCTTGCATATTAAATTAAGGTTCCCAGTACTTAGCCACAAATAACCCTACCCATGTTACCTTCACCAAGCTTAAGCCAAAGCCATTAATGTATATTTTGTCGAAGTCAACTCTAAAAACTAGTCGTTATTTAATTTATATGCCATAGGTTGGAACAGGAGACACTTCAGGATGGACTGGCAAGATTGATACTCCTAATGACCGTTATTGCTGGATGAGACCCGAGGACATGGACTATCCAAGGGATGTGCATGAGTGCCATCGATGCTCGGATCTTGCAGCTGAAATGGCTGCTGCCTTAGCTTCTGCATCGATTGTATTCAAAGACAACAAGAAATACTCTAAAAAGCTAGTTCATGGTGCCGAGACTCTTTATCAATTCGCTCGGGATAAAAGGGGTAGATACAGTGCTGATATTACAGATGCTTCGATTTTCTATAATTCCACTAGTTACTGGGATGAGTTCATTTGGGGTGCAACGTGGTTATTTTATGCTACTGGTAACACTTCTTACCTTGAACGCGCTACATCATGAGTTCTAGCGAAACATGCTGGTGCTTTCTCTGGTGGCCCTAGTTATGGTATTCCCAGTTGGGAAAATAAACTTACTGGTTCTCAAGCAAGTCGATCAATTGGGTTGCTCTCTCTTTCTACTTTAGCTTGTACCTGACTACGCATGGTCATGCACTCTGAGTTAAAACTTTTTTCCTTGATGTCTTTTTAGGTTCTTCTGAGCAGGTTAAGAATTTTCTTGAGTCCTGGGTACCCATATGAAGATATGTTGAGCACTTTCAACAAACAGACCGATTTAATCATGTGTTCTTACTTACCTGTTTTCAGGAGCTTTAAACGAACTAAAGGTATATATGCTAGCTAGTTCCTTTTGTTTGTGTTATTTAGCAAAAATTTGGAGTTTCATGTCATTTCTTTCCCATTACAGGAGGTTTGATACAATTAAACCATGGAGCTCCTCAGCCACTTCAATTTGTTGTCCAAGCTGCATTTTTAGCAACCCTATATGCCGATTATCTTGATGCTGCCGGTATACCAGGATGGTATTGTGGACTTAATTTCTACGCAACTCAAGTAATGCATGATTTTGCCAAAACCCAGGTATGTGCTCCCAGTTTGCTCTCTTCTTGTAATTCCAGTAGGGTTCTTTTGGCTGCTGTAGATGACCGCACTCTAAAATGCAGTTTATGGTTTTTTTCTGCAGATTGATTATATCCTTGGAAAGAATCCTCGCAAGATGAGTTATGTTGTTGGCTACGGACAGCGTTATCCAAAATGTTCACCACAGGGCCGCATCAATTCCTAAGAAAAAATTAAATATACTTGTGAAGGAGGATGGAAATGGAGGGATACTAAGAAGCCAGACCCTAACACAATCATTGGAGCCATGGTTGGTGGACCTGACAAGCATGATGGCTTTCGCGATGTGCGTTCAAGCTACTATTACACGGAGCCAACACTTGCAGGTAATGCAGGTTTGGTTGCTGCACTGGTCGCTTTATCAGGTAAAGGCAAAGCTGCGACTTCCATTGACATGAGCACGATGTTCTTGAAAGTACCACCAATGTTCCCTCGAATGGCTCCAGGACCAGCTCCATGGAAACCATAAGCTTGAATGGAAAAGGTTTACATTTCTATAAGATTTGTGTTTACGTTTGTGTTTCAGTTGTTCCTTTTCTGGATCTAATTTGGTGTCACTGCCATAAAAAACTAATAAGAAAAGATACACTACAGCCCGTAACTTTCTTAAAATAGCAAAAATGTCTCTTGAAGGCCTACTGGAAAAAATGTAGTCAAGTTAGCGTCATTGTAGTTGAGCTGTTTCCCCTCATCTCTATTCTGAGCCCCCAGATGCTCCATTTGTTGATCCTTGTCTGCATTAGAAAGTTGGGTCCTTTTCTCATTATCATTGTTATCACGGCCATAATCTAGTTCAATCACAGTGTCTTTTCTACGAGCTTCAGAATCCTGGAATTGGGAGGACTCTCCTTCTGCTAGAAGATAATTTGGCTCTAACAGTATCATTTCTGATTCAATCAATGCTAATGCCTTCATTCTTGCTCGGTCCCTATCTCTAGGGTAAGTACAATAGAGAAAGGAGTAAATGAGGCAACACAGTGTCATTGGAATAGCAATTGATGCAAAGTGCCTTGGCTAGTGATGCAGCATTTCCTCTGCCCATTTCTACCTCAACTGATTGAGTTGATCCTTGAGGAATTGGTTTATATCCAAAAACATGCTGAGATAGAAGTCCGACTGCCGGAGGAGCAAAAGATGCTAATATGGATTCAAAAGTTCAATCCAAAGCGTAATCTTGTCCGAGACTTCTCCGGAACTATCTCTGCAAATATTGGGCTGCAGAGATAAAAATACAGCACATTACACAAAACTTGCACTCTTGAAACATAAAAATTTCATGATCCCACAATTTTGTTGACTCTGACTGATTCAGAATCTGATTTTAATGGATATTTAATTTGTCCTCCTAAGTGAACTGCTGGATCAGGTCAAGATGTATGCCAACTGTATGTTTCGTGGTGGCACACAGTCAATTGTTATTTTACGAGCAACATCACTGTATCAGACTAAATTTTGTTAGTGATTCTAGCTGTCTTGAGATGTTCTCCCTAGGTTGTGTGGCTACCCCCGGATGGTGTTTCAAAGTAACCTTCCTTTAAAAAGGTGTTTCATGTGGGCTATTCACCCTAGTAGGGGATGTACAGTTAGTAAGAGGGTGAGGGACTTGCTTCTAGCACTCACATGCTGTGTTATGCTCGCATTCATCATCAGTGGGTTTCCTGTTCAGTATTAAATTATAACAGAAAAATAATATAAATCTGGGGTAGTTTACATACAAAAATTTTGGTTGAAGTATTTGAGTAATATCAGTAGGAGCAGAAACTAAGCTACGAGCAATCTATCGAACAACTGATGCGATAAGAAACAATTGTGACATGGTGAAGACTGGAATATAACTACAAAATTGAGCAACCAAGTAAGGGGGGGGGGGGGGGGGGGGGCCATGATACCTAACCTCAACCACGGAGTTCTTTTCTTGATGAATTTGATACGTGGCTCCATGGAATGCACGAAACCGACACAAATAGGTTCCTTGGCAACCCAAAACCTAATAACACACAAAAAAAAAGAGCAAATCATGAAATTTCTCAAGAATATTATTACTGACCAGTATAAGGATTGTCAAACAAAATAAGTTTTGAATCATTATCACTGCTCTGAATAGGATGCACTCTAAATAACTCTATCAATCTATTCAATATCATAATAAAATCTATAACCAGATAGAAAAGCATATGAATCAATAAAACCAGTGAGTCGCAGCAATATCATAATAAAATTTAAAATCACATGTAACGAAAAAAGGAAAAATGGATGAAGAAAATACGATAGAAGAGCATACCTTGGTAGTAGCAAATAACGAAGGAGTTGGGTAAAAGTCGATTGGAGTTGTAGTAGTGATATAAGAAGAAGTAGTGGATGTAGAAAGAAAACGAGCTTTTGAACTCAGATTTCTCAAAACCCATCTAGTAGACATGATCCAATGAATCGAGCAAACAAATCAACGGGAAGAGGAGCTGAAATCAAAGTGAGAAGCGTATACCAACTACGGCTTGAGAAGGAGGCAACGGAAAGGGGAGATGTAAAATATCAAGACTCGAGAGGTTTCGACTCCTAACCAAGTACCATCGTCGTTTTCTCACAAAACCCAGTTAACCCCCGATGTATAAAAAACGGTCAGTCATTTCCAAAACAATAGCTAACGCATCGGACATGGACTTATCAAAGCACGGTCCTCTTTTGCAACACGGGCATAGCTAATCATTTTTGTCCCTCCTTTTCATGGATTTTACTAATACTTTTATGACACAACAAATATACACCTGTCAATCCAAAACCCATCAGGAATCCATTAAGGATTCTGCAACATTACAAATATATCCTTCATATATCGCTTCCCACCGAATAAAGATAATCATTTTCTTTCAATGTTTTCCCACTCTTGCTCGCCCAACGACAGTCACCACCACCATCTTCATCATCGTCACCACCATTTCAGCACCACCCCCACTCGGACCACTCCATCACCACCTCTACTCCCGCCACCACTTCAGTAGCAGATGTTCATCTTCTCTGTTTTGTTCTCTGTCTTTAATATCAAATTAGATCCAAAAAGATCGAGAGATTCGATATTTAGGGTTCGTTTTCTTGAAGTTTCCAATTATTAAGTTAAGATCTTATTGATTGGTGATTCTGGTGTGGGAAAAACTAATATTCTTTCGGATTTACGAGAAATGAGTATTTTTTTTTTTGGGAATCTTAATCAACTATTGGTGTTGATTTTGTTACTAGACCTTTCGCAAGTAATTCGTTTTAGTTTTTTCTCTTATTTTTTTTTAGTATAATAATGTTTTTCTATTGAGTTATTGATGACTAGTTGGGGGTTTTGATGGTGGATAAGAATCTAATTCGTTTGGTTTTTGTTTTTTGTTTTTTTTAATGAGTATACAATTCAAATTAGGTTTAGAATAGAGATTGTTGCAGGAACAAGTTTGTTGAGCTTGAGATTGAAAAAATGAGTGAGTATGTATGATATGCAGTCAGTACCGTGGATGTATTCAATGTTTAAACATGGAATCCAATCGAAATTCTGAGCATATAAACAAACTGAAATTTTTGCAACCAATGGAAACATTGTGTGAACTTTGGCGCGAGTTAGTTGTAGTTTTTGTTGCAAGCACCTCTAATTAGATTTTACTCTTTCAGTTATATTGGTTGTCTAAATGATAACCAAGTTCAATGTTCTAGCTTAAAGAGGATCCCTGCTCATGACACATTAATGCGTGTTTTTATGTGCAACCTATTTTGGCACAAGTTGTGAGATAGAAATTGAGTGATGAGAGAAAGGTAACTATTGAACATGAAAATCTTGCAAGTGCACGTTGTATTGCTTTTTAGACATTTGTTGTCACTTGTTATATAATGTGTTTGGGGTTAGTTTGAAACTTACGGCTATTAACTGGACTGTAGGTTGTTACTTGTAGTTAGGTAGTTGTCATCAGCTTGCTTTTCAGTTTGAGTTAATAAATGCAAGCTCACTTTAGTTTTTGTAGATATGCCATGAATGGCAATAAGATTTTTAGTATGAGTTATTCTGATGACTAAGTTTTTAAATTCGATTAATCTCATAATTTTTTTGTTTTTTTCTTTATAATCAACAATACACCTAGTGATCGTCGTTGACCTTTGTGACGAAACTAACTTTACTACTACAATCTTTGAGTTCCATTGAAGAAGATATCAAAATATCAAGACTCGAGAGGTTTTGACTCCTAACCAAGTACCATTGTCGTTTTCTCACAAAACCCAGTTAACCCCCGATGTATAAAAACGGTCAGTCATTTCCAAAACAATAGCTAACATATCGGACTTGGACTTATCAAAGCACGGTCCTCTTTTGCAAGTTGCAACACAGCTAATCATTTTAGGAAAAATGTACTAGAATCCATATAAAAACATGGCATCTTTTAGTTTGTATTATTTGGATTTTGGTTATCTCCTCAGTGAAATGTTACACTAAGGCCAAGCATTATGGTGCCCCTTTTCCCTATCATATTCTTCATATGTAGGGAAAAATCAAAATTCGCAACCACTATGGTCTTCCATATCCCTACATGAGTAGGGATATCGCTTCCCTACAACATAAAGTGGATCAGATATGATCCGCCTAGTAGGAAAGGAAATCACAAGGCTACTCAGTTGTCATATGAATTTACACTTTACGGATTCTCAGTTGTCGTAGCATTTTTACACGGCTACTTAGTTTCCGTATTTAGCTTTTAAAGTTTTACCTTAAATGTTTCCTTTTTCACTCTTTTTTTTATTAAAACTCTTTTTTTAGAACGCGAAATTGGGGGATTAAAAAAGCAATTGGGTATGAAAATACTAAAATACCCTTTGGTTAATTAAAAAATATTATGAAAAGACCATTATACCGTTTATCCTAAAACATTAAAATCAAAATCCAAATTCATATATTCACATTCTCAAATCAGTACCGGCAATGACCTAGGGTTAGGTTTTTGAATTTTTATTTTCTTCATCGTTCTTCATATGTTCTTCGTCGATTAATCGTCGATTCAAAAATTTCTTCGTCGATTAACCAACCTGAATCCTAACAATGCCTCCATGAAAGAAACTAAATGCCAAATCGAACTCAAAATCGATTGCTCGACAAAAACAGGAACAAAGACTTCCTAAGATTGCTCAAGAGCAAGAAGAAAAAGAAAAAGCGAACTCGGACAATCAACCTCTCGCAACCATGGCTTCTGTGAGAAGGTAAGCGATTTTAAACTACTTTATGAGTGTTTACGTCGATTTATAGCAATGGGTTTAGGTTAGAATCGCAAACCCCAACTCAAACAGTTGGGTTTCAGCGAGTACCGGCACTAAAATATGAATGAATATAGTGCTGGTATTGAGTTACGGCCTTCAATCTAGGATGAATACAGTGTCGGGATCTAGTTACGGCTTGAATTTTAGTTTGAATACAATGTCGTTTTCAAATCCAGATTCACCAGAAACTGAATGTTCCGTACTGGCATAGAAATTGGGTCAAATACTATGCTGGTTTCAGGTACCGGCAGTCTTTCATAATAATTCGAGTATGCCGGTAGTGGACCTAAAACATACAGGAACACCTATGAAATTGTTACCAGTACCGGCATTGATTTTAGGTTGCATTGTATGCCGGTTTTTGGTACCGGCAGTCTTTTATAATAACTCGAGTATGTCGGTAGTCGATTTAAAACATACAGGAAAACTTATGAATTTGTCACCGGTACCTACATGGATTTTAGGTTGCATTGTATGTCGGTACAAAGTTACGGCATGGAATTGATTTATTTCGAGAGTGTCGGTAGTTATCTTTTGGTATCCAGGAGAATTACATATGACTACCGGCATTGTCGATCAATCTATGTTCACTGCCGGAACATTGTATCGGCGTGGTTTTCTTAAGTGAGTCCATTCCGGTACTAAAACTGAATGTGAGTTGTCTTATATTCATTTCTTTTCGTTTGCTTATGATATAGGTCAAAATCCAATGAAGCTAACAAAAGAAAAACTAAAGATGATGCCACTAAGAGAAGAATGAAGGACGGTCTTGATACTCCTCAGTCTCTGCCTCCTCGAGGGAAAGATCAATGTCGCAAGATGCGTTTGGGGGATGATACAACAGGGATAATTTGGGAGAGTGGTGGTGACCGTAGTCGACTTGTAATCCGTGAGCAAGATGGGCAAGATGAAGAGGAAAGTGAAGATGAAGATAATGAGGTTCCTCCAAGTCAATTAGCAAGCCAAAGCGAAGTTGGTGGGCCAAGTCAACAACCAACACAAGGCAATAGCAAGAAGGTAAACGTCAAAGTAAAAGTTAAAGGTTCCCACCTTCCTCATATTAATGACATGATACCTGACCTTGAACGTGGTATAATTTGGGGTGAAGCTCCGGAACCGAAAACACTATTTGTATACAAGCACTCGTGGTCTCGTACTATCTATCAAACCTATGTAAGCATTTTTTATCTTGTGCATATGTATTGTTGTGTATTTATATAAAATCTCTTAATTGTATTGTCTCCTAATTATATGATCATAAGAAGGCTGTGCGTGTTTGCCGAAACCA
This sequence comes from Papaver somniferum, assembly GCF_003573695.1. NCBI lineage: Eukaryota > Viridiplantae > Streptophyta > Magnoliopsida > Ranunculales > Papaveraceae > Papaver > Papaver somniferum. Next base: position 130,699,588 of record NC_039358.1, on the reverse strand, counting down.
AGTCGCGGAAGGTTGGGATTTGTAAGGCATTCTGGTCTATATGCTTTGGTTGAAAATTATGTGAAGCCTGATTCTGTGACTGTCAATTGTTTCGTCGAAAGGTATCATGGTTAAACTGATACCACGCACTTCCCTTTTGGGGAGATGACCTTCATCCTTGAAGATGCTCAGAACATTCTAGGCTTGAATGTTATCGGCAAATCAATTGAAGAAAGAGTTGAGTGTCTGGACCTAGAATGGTCGAAGTTGCACGCTCTGACTAACAAGTTGTTTGGTTGGGACTACAAAACTTTTGTGGAGAGCTTTTATGAATCCACGTCTAGTAAGACAAAGACATTCAAGCTGACTCTGCTTGAGAAGAAGTTTGAAAAAATAAAGGAAAGAAGTTTGGAGGATGGATGGGACCCTAAACAAATTCGTTATACAGCCGCTGCATACCTGTTATACCTCTTGGGCACTAAGGTATTCCCTGACACTAATGGCAACAGGGTTAGTGAAAACTACCTTCAGTACTTGGATCCGTTGGAAGATGTCTATCAGTATTCTTCGGGCACCGCGGTAATGGCACATTTGATGACGGAGATGAGAAGGGCCTCTAAGGCTAAAACAAACCAATTTGTCGGGGATTTCACTCTACTGCAGGTAATTTTTTTTTTAAACTTATGTTATTATGTATATGTCACATGTACCCTTATCGTGAACTTAGAAATAAAACTTACTGCTTCACATTGGAATAGGTGTGGGCTTATGAACACTTCTCAACCTTGTTCAAGGACTGCCCCTTCTTGAAGATCAAAGACCTTGACGAACCCGAGACGCCTATAGCTAAGAGATATGAGTTCAACAATATTCCGAAGCCCGGTAACAAAGGTCGACTGATAAATATGATATTGTCTCTGGACGCGATGAGTACCAAATATGTTGTGTTCGATCCTTACAAGGATGCTAGAGGAAACCGCCAAGTTTTGAGGTTTGGTAACGTTGCATTTTACCATGGGCTGTTGTTCCACCCAAAAGGATACGTTATTGCTAATCCTACACGTGTGATGCGCCAACTTGGATATAAGCAATTATCACATTTCCAGGCGGACTCTTTTCAATGTTTTGTTCTTGATCTTTCGGGTGCTTTTCAACTCCCAATCGGTTGCATGCAGAGTATGTTCCAAAACCGGAACCAACAGATTGGAGGGATAGGGAACCACGTCGTTTGGTAGATATTAGTCAGTGGTAGAAGTGGGAGATTGCGGAAAATGGTGATGAAGTTGATGCCGACTACATGGAAGATTACCTGGAATGGTCACATCCTTTTGTCGTCCGCCCGGATGACGTCCAAGTTCCACCCCAGAAAAACCCTCCCGTTCCAACTCCCGCACAGGCACCACCTACGATGGTCCAACTTCATAAGATTGTTGGATTTCTAGTAAGTATTGTTAATTGCTTAGTCTTTTAATGTACACATAATCTTATATTAGCATATATATACTAATTATATTTTTGATGTATTAAACTAGCATTGTCGGCTTGGCAAGTTGAAGAAGATGTTGGGCTGCAAGTACCAGGAAGGAGAGGTGCTATCCCTTGAAGAAATGAAGGAAGTCGAGGAAAAGCTTGATAGAATTGAAGAAACTGACCCTAGTGCAAAAGATTTGTTCGGGGAAACTAAGAAGAAACCGACCCAAAAGAAGCAAAAGACCAAGTGATTAACTCTTTAGTTGTGTTTCTTTTTTTGGATGGAGGTTGTTACGTCTTGAACAATTCCGAACTTGTTTTCGTTTGTACCTCATGGTTAACTCTTTAGTTTTTTGGTTTGCTTTTGGTTTATGATACCTAGATTAAGAACATTTAAGCAGAATCCAGTTGTTTGGTTTATGTTGAACATGTTTTGATTTCTAGTGATTGGTTAATGTTGAACATGTTTAGATTTCTAGTGAAAGGTTTTATTTGCAAGATTTATTTACGACTGTTGCCAGCATAGATAAATTTAGGTTAAACAACGCCGGTACTTGTTCCGGCATGCAAGAAAATTACAATTCAATGTCGGTTCCTGGTATCGGCAATAAAATTGTTTATAAAGCCATACCGGAACAAGAAGATTAAAAATTTCATGTTCCTATAAAAATGTTGGAAGGTACCGGCATAGTCGTATTTTCTAAACTCTATGCCGGTATTATGATTTTTTCAAATTTTCATAGTTGACAGAAAACCGGCATTGTAAGCTTGCTTGCTTCTATGCCGGCACTCTGCTAGTTTTGAGTATAAATCCATTTCAAATGCTCTTTTATTTCATTCCCAAGTAATCTATTACATTGGATTTGAAACTTTAAATTAAAACATGCTAAAAAACATGGAATGGATTACATTTGGTTAAAGATAATCTATTTCCATCCCTTTGAGCCTTTCCCGAATCTGTTCGAAGACATCGTCCGGGATGGGGGTGTCAAGGATCATCTTAACTGGTTATTCTTCTCTTTCGACATATTCCTTTCCCTTCATATAACACCCATCACACCCATCGATAGGCGTGCATTGGCCCTTGTGGTTTTCTCTTAACTCTGCTAGTTCAACAGCTTTGTCAAACCATTGAAAGTCATCGCACTTTGGGTGATTCAAACACCTTAGAAACATTCTTCCATTTTCAGCATCATCAGTTTTTGAATCCAAAACCGGCGTGTCCCATCACAACTTCTACACTTTGAATAAATAAAAGGACAGTCCATGGCTAGATGAGAAGGTGACTTGGAAATTTGACACTTGCAATGATGACTCCGTAAGAGAAGATTATATTAGTTATGCGTCATAGTAGTGAAGGTTATATTGTTTGTAATGTTTAATCTATTTACTTTGCAAATAGAGCTAGATGATGAATCTCCCATCGCTTGTGAAGCTTTAACCGTGCTTGCTTTCTTGAGAGAATGATTTTTGTTATTTGGTGGGTGGTTTGTGTAGATTTTTCCAAAGGAATGGGTGTATTATATAGAAATGAATCTCCAACCGCATTTGTTTGCTTTGTTGAGTATTTTAAATTTAAATTATGAAAGGTTTTAGATATATCATCTGTCTGTTTCCATCTCCACGTGGCCATATAACACTGCCTGAAACTTCAAAATTTAAGCCAGCAAGATTGCCAGTATTTTGCTGTTGATTGATGGCAACCGAGTGCAAGGAAAGATCTCCTTTAGTGCGAGAGCTGATTGATTTTTCTCCCCAATATCTCCCCTCAATCCACCATTACTGGCAAGCTTTTTTGGAGTATAAAACATAAGCTATAGCTATAGAGCGATCCTTCTACGATTCTTATCGGGGTGTACTCCGGGAACGAACATTAAAGTCCACCAAAAACTTACTGTATTTTGCAAGAGAAGGGATTAGAAAACTTAGGATGGACTGATTATGTGCATGATCCATCTGCCAAACGATCCCCGCCCAAAGCTCTTGGAGAATACCAGCAGACTATTTTTCTATTATCCGACTTACATTTCCGTGGAAGATAAAAGAACAACTTATAAAAAAACTCACCATCCTGATTCCTGTGTACCAACGGCAATTAGTTTTCACATTCTCCCATTTTATTAACATGACATTTTAAAAAATCATCAGAACCGATTACAATATCTTTAGGGCACCCTGATGTGACCAAAAGTTCAGCTATCAGGTTACCTCCACATTACTCTGATGATGATGATAACCATCTTATGGGGGTTCAGACGTTAATTTATCTTTACATATGAACCACATCAGAATAATTGAGATAAAGTTACAAATAAACTACAACATGAATGAAGGAATGATTGAAAGAATAAGGACAACAAACAACACTATGGACCTATCACTTACAAGCATAGTTCAAAATTTTGAACGTTTCGTTCCATAGTGGCACTATCACAGAAAGAAAATGTGTTACTTTGTATCAGAGATAACATTCATGATTTGTTTCAGAAAATCAGAATGCTTTGGTCAGCATGTGTTGAGCATCAGAAAAATAGAATGCTTTGGCCAGAAAATCAGAACGCTTTGTATAAGTGATAACATTCAGCTTTCCAACTAACCCGAAAAATTCGGCTGGACTGAGATCGGTACACTTTCCTATGAGAACAGGAATCCGTACCTTGTAATTGGGTAGAGCAGGATGGTGTCCGTGTTACTTTTTTCTGGTAATGACTATCTGAGTTAGATCAATAAGAGCCTGCCTTGATCTTCTGGCATCCACATTATCAGTCTCTGGTAGAGATCTGATGGCTGCAGCTGCTAGATTTGCATGCTCAGATGCCAACTCAATGGCCCTCTGTATTCCATTGCTCTTGCCAAGGATTTCAATGGCCTAAAAAAGTTCAAGTGAGACATAAATTAAGAAGTTGTAGCAAGCAAGATATGCGGGCAGGTGTAGATATATCAAAATAAATTTGCACAATGAACAATCACTATATTGTTATCCTTTCTGTAAGTATTAAGTTTTTAAACCCACCGACAAGATTACATGTCTGATATGTTCTTGCACACGCACTCATTCACCAAAGAAACATGAATTTCAAAGATCTTGTAATAGCAACAACACTACACTAGTGACATATTGTAAGACATAATTTAGCTGTTGCTAATATTTTGGAATATGAATAAACTGTTATGAAGGTTCTTTGAAAGTGTTATCATATGACCAAAAATTAACTAAAGACATTTACAGTAAAGAAAATACATATCTGAGTTGTTACTAATAACTCATAGAAAATCTTCAAGTTATTAAAGAGTTATAATACCTGTTACATCACTTTAATAAGAGAAATCCAAGAAAGCTTAGCAAGAAGTTCTGGGCAATGATGTTGCCCATTCCACCCTTTTCTAAGTAATCTGTCCCTGTGAATCGTACTTTGGGGGCTCGAACATCTTTTGACTGATTGGCTGACTTTAAGCTGCCACTTTACCACTCTTAGAGGAAGGTCAAGAATTTTTCCAAAAGGAGGAACCCCAGTGGACAATTCCATGTCATCTTGAATGGATGCAACATGAGGCCAGAACAGAGACGTGGCTCCCAAAATGGGAAATGCTGCTTCTCTCACTTGAAACTAACTAATATATTTAAGCTACAATTATCACTAGACAAATCCTCTAAATGGTTTCTTTAACTTGTATACGGGTGTACAAGTTAAAGAAGATTTAAAAAATCCTTTATTTGCTTTGGGTATCACAATTGTTCTTGGATATCCTTTCTAGACATTATAAAATCAGATGTCCTAGAAGTTTTAGGATATCCAAGAAGAATTGTAATACTAAAGCAAAGAGATACTAATTTTTAATCTTTCTCAACTGTGTACCCTTATGCAAGTTAACAAGACTCGTAACTGTACAGGCTTTTGTTAATTAGAGATGGAACACGATGCATATACCCGCTAATTCTGCTTTGGATGTTGTTAAATGGAACAAACGGGATTCGATGCACTCCAAGAATTACAAAGCAAAAAAATGTGCATGTATTGTCTCTTTTCATGTGCATCACGTCACAAATTAACAAAAACCTTTACTAAGCATATCATTAGAAAATCAAGCAGGGGGTGGTGGTGGGGGGATAAGACAATACCTATACATGAAAAGATGGTTCCCAACACGCTTTTACCTATCACCCTTCTAATATGGTGGCAAAATTGACATTCAAGAATTTGAGTAATATAGCAAACGATTTACTTAGTGAAGGAGTTTTTCGTATACTCCAACTCTTTTGGGTTTCTTTATCCAAGGAGTCACCTCTTTCTTCACTGGGTAAAGTTTTCAGTTGAGATTCCTCCACTATGCCCCTACTTATTCATGTACTTTTGGACCGTCTTCTTGAATCTAGATTTTTCCACACAATAACAATCAATATGAACTGGTTAACAAGAGCTTCTCATCCGGATACAAGTATAGGTGGTGCAATCCAAGTTCCAACCAATAAGTTTTCAAATGGATCTTGTTTCACTAATTTATTTTTCTGCAGAATCTTTTTTCACTGACTCGGGGCTCCTTGGCTGAGCACGATAACTATATTAGCACAAAATGCGACAAGACAAAAGTCGATTAGCTAAGATCCATTTGCATTTTGACTAGGATAACCATTGTAAATCAGAAAATGTAATCAACCCAGCCAGCAAATATCCTTCCGTATATCCTTATAAGAGACAATCAAGGATGTAACTAGTTATACAAAGTAACATTTATTCTTGGGACCTCTTTCTTAAGGACAACCAATATCAATCTTATTAATTATTCTTCGCTGTCTCTTAATAGCACAACATAAGCTAGAGTATTTTAGCCATAGACGACTTACCCTCTCAATTTACCACGGACTGCCTATGTACAAGCTATGATTGGCATGTTAAACTAATATTGACTTACTAAGTGAAATACTGCACCATCAAAAATAAACGTGAATGCCAAGTTGATGGAGATACACGCAGTGAAGCACACATAACGGTCATTGTCATGATTAAATAATATATAAAGCAAACAGATGTTATCATAGACTTTTTTGATCAAACATAGTACCCACGGTTTGGTTTGGTTTGGTTTGGTTTGGTTTGTTTCATGTGTACTGTATTGTGCAAGTGAAATGCAGAAAGCTTAATAATTAGCTTACCAGATCAACATCGGCAGGATTATGGAAGCCTCGATCCACAATTTTACGTAACTGAGGGAACTCTTCCATGGCGAACAATATTGGAGCCGTTACTATCCCCTACACATAAAACAGCTTGAGTGAGCACTGCACTAATTGAACAGTCATAAAGCATATTTATCATTATAGGTATGGTCCAAAAAGTAGGAGTAAGATGGTCGAGAATAGGATATCGCGTAAGAGTAATACTCAATAATTGTGCACTTCAATACCTAATTAAACAGTAAGAAACAACCAATGATGGTGTTTTTCACCTAATATAATCAGCAGTGTATCCCTGAGATACGATTGAGATATAAGCTTTCTAGATCTTAATTCGTCATCTCAGCTTTCGTAAGTATGTAACTACCCACATGCAGCATAAGTTAGAAGTCAAGCATACAGCGGAGAGCCGGGCTCACATGGAGAAGAACCATTGGATTATTCGTGGTGACATTATTTAATAACTTATTTCACACGAATATTCATAATCCAATTAATTTAACTACTATAGTACATCATCCTAGTTGTCTCACTTGGAGGAAGGGTTTAATTCAACAGGAGTTGTATTTAAATAATCAAGGAAAAAAATAAGAGCAGGAGGATTACATGGCGAATGTCGGACAAGGATCCCTTTCCAAGGGAAGCTGATGTGCCAGTGAAATCAAGTACATCGTCAATCAACTGGAAGGCCAAACCCTGAAAAAGAAGACCACTTCTTAATAATAGTTATCAATATTAAAAGAGTAAAGTAGCAAGACGGTCTGTGATGCATGAGAGACCCCTACTAAATCAGTCGCAACCCAAATTGCACAGGAAACACAATAGAAAATTGGACAGTGAATGAAGAGGGGAAAAAAATCTCTCACTATTAACCTTAATGGATTCTTTTTCTCCGTTTTCTTTTCTTTGTTGAAATTGTCTTCGGAGATGAAAAAAAGTCTCTATTGCTATCAATTTTGTCCTTGGAGAAATCTGGGGAAGCCCTATGATGGTACACCTATTATTTTTTCATGTTTTACGTTTTATAACACCAAGAATGATATTCATTTAGTTTTGCCTTGCAGAAAAATGCTAGGTGAAGGAAACTTTTGTGACGACAAACCTACCAGATTCCTGCCATAGTCATACGCTAACATCGAAACCTCTGCTGTTTGTCCTGTGATAATAGAAACTGCTTGGCAGCTGTTCGATATCAATGATGCTGTTTTGTTATATGTTTTTTCCATATAATATTCCATACTGCAACCACCAAAAGTAATTTATTAAGAACTGCAGAAGAAGTCCACGTGACCAAGACAAACATTAACGTATGACCAATGTTAATAACTTTGAAACTGACATTGGTAGTAATGAAGATGAAGAACAACAAGTAGCAACGACACTCAAAGACCAGAAGAAACATGAAAGAAAGATAAAAACGCCGAAGCGGTTCATGTGTTCTGAAGACTGAAAGTCCCTCGAAACATTAAGAATGGTAGTGAAACGAGAGATTGATGGTGGCAGCAATGCAAGCAGAATAAAAGGCGATTATGTTCACAACGGTGGTTTCCAAATTTTTGTTGGGTTGACACAAGGAAACATGAACACTGTGTACGATACTTGCAGACACTCCATTACTTTCCGCATATTAATAGATGCTATGTTTATAGCTTCTGCGTACTTGCACATGATACATTTTGAACATAGTGTGGCGTTCTAGGCTAATGAGTTGTGAGTGTGTGGACACAAATTTGACTGTCGCATAACTACTGAGACAAGTACATATATGCACTTCTGTAAGCCCACATCCTTGTTTTGGGTCTTGCACCTATTTGCCAACCTTGTGCGTCAGAAACTGATAGACGTATCAATATCTGTATTTGCTTTGTAAATTTGTTCATGTTTTCTACGAATAAATAGTATAATATGGAAGATTGGCATACCTACATCTTTGCTCAGACGCAGTGGTCATTTGCATGGTTTCACCAGTAACCAGATGCTTAACAGACTTCGCAATCAAAGTTACAACCTACATAGAGATGGTGATGATTAGTAAGATGCTGATTCGAATAATCAAAGTGAACTAAGTTTTTATGCATGATGCAAGTGAGCAGAAAAAAAATTCTCTAATTTTGTAGGATTCTTTGCCAACCTTTGAGTGCAACTAACACATTCAACACTAGTAGAGATGCATCACGGTGATGATTTTTTGCTGTTGCAAAAGTGCTGAGATATTACACCCTTTTTTATTTTTGTCTATTATTTGAAAGGCTAAAGAAATAAAGCATACTACAGTCATAATTAACATTATTTGAAAGGCTAAACAATTAAACCCTTGCTTCTTTTTTTCTCATTTGTATCGAGGATATTACATAGGGATACATAGCACAACCATTGTAGCAAATTGGTGTATGACTATGAACATATTTAATAAGACTCGCCGAAATTCCGAAGGAAGCAAAAGCAGACTGGTCAACTATCTAAGACATAAAAGAGACTCTACATTACGGCAAGTGCCAAGATGAATCCCATGGATTTGATCTTCTAATCATGTTCGCATATTACCATAAGACGCTGGCTAGTAACATACCTCGTTATTTCTCAAAGAAGCAAGAGCAACACATGCTCTTGAAAGCAGAAAGTCTCCTGCTAATACAGCTATCTGCATCATGAAGGAGCACAGGTAAGGATACAACTAAGAAAGGTAATTTCATAAACTAAAAAGTGAATATACACACCTAACATATTTTACATTTGAAGTTTGTTCATATACCATTCACTGTGTTATTGCAAATTGCTATATGGTCATTCTCTATTAAGCAGTCACTAGGGTCTATTAAATCGGGAGCTCTGCCAGACATCGTGTAGTCTGTTCCAGTCTAAACTGCTTTACATTGTCAGCATACTGAAAATAGAGTTTCAACGAGATAAACGATAATTCCATTTAAATTGGATAATGACGTAATATTCAGGACAAGAAGGGAATTCTTCACTGGGTCAGCATATGTTAGGTATCCTTGCTCTATATTGGATTGGATATAGCATAGACACCCTTGAAAAGACTTATGGTGCTTCTTTTAATTGTTTATCTGTGCTATTATCATATCTTCCTGATCGCTACCCCAATGAAATAATGCGGTCATTCAACAATGAGAAAAAAATTAAACAATTTCAAAAAAATCCTCTCTTTGACATCCAATCCTATGTTATACACTTTGCATCCTGAAGAGCATGATTTGAAAACTCTGAAAGTCTGATGATAGAGCTGATTCTTCTTGTTATAGAACACATGTTCATAAGATATAGAAGTTTGGACCCGAGTGAGTCAACACTAAGTCGCCTGGACTCTGATCTCAAGCAAAGTCGAAGGGAAGAATTAAAGTAGCAGACCAGCAGTAAGATTTCTAGGTTATGAATCAAATGGTTTAGATGATCTCAGCCATCCAATTAATAGACAATCCACAAACTGCTGACGAACCTATTTACCATCCAAAGATGCTAAAGAGCAGAAGGTTAGAATCATCTCTCTGGATAAACTTTTATCAGGAGGATCTACCAGCTGTAACCCATTATAATGGGTCCTGATCACTTCATGAGGCATGAACATCTGCAATAAGGTAACAAGGCGATGATCTGCCATCTGCTTAAGAATAGCAGGAGTTTCACATCTGAATAAGCAGGTGAAACAATTTATAATTAAATATATGCATAATACCTTATTCCCCATGAAGCAATTTAATGAACCAATACCACGCCTAGTCTCGGCATCATCCAAAACATCATCATGAAGAAGACTCGCCACCTAGCACAAGAAATGAATCAACGGAACTCCGTAATTGAGAAGTATAACATTAATTTATAAGTATGAGGAACTGCTACTTGATGCACAGACAAGTAATCTCCGATTAATCACTGACACTAGAAGCATACATGTTCATTAAAAATAAATTTGACTAACTTACATGGATCATCTCTGTAATCACAGCAATAGAAAGTTGTCTAGAGCGCAGTTCTTCATGTAGCAAGTCAACCACACCATCAGGAGCTACGGTTGACATATTTAAAGCAGATGCCATCAACAGTATAATCTGTATCAGAAACATTCATAATAACTGAGTTAGAACCATGTTTATATAGCTTGGTTTCATTAGATTACAGCTCGAGTTTAAAAATTATTGTTTCCTGAAATATACCATATTTTGTTGGCTATATATATGCATTACGCAAAGTTCGAAGAAAAACACCTTAAGAAGTTTATTTTCTTGGCCATGTAGAACTATTTCAACAGAGAAAGAAAACTAAAAAAGAAAAGTGTAAGATAACATGATATATAGCTCAGCATTTAGGAGATGGTATAAAGATTAAAAGATAAGTCCGCAAGATGTTTAGAGACAACTGTTTGTCGTGAGAATCCAGATACTAAAAGTGTCGAGGAAAATGAGCAAATGCCAATGCAGGTAAGTGGGACTTCAAGTCTTCAACTATAGGAACACGAGTGTGATTATCCTGAGACTGAATTCCTAATACAGTTAGTCTTGATACAAAGGCAACTATCACCTTCGTGGCATGTAAGAATTTTTTTTTGGACCAACAGATTTGAGGATTTTATTAATTGCGTGGGATAGCCTGCTACCGTAACTATTTGGTTGCTCCTACTTGGGTGATGGCACTGTTGATAATTTTTCAGTGTTCTTTCAAATTCCTCTTCTTTAGTCTTTTCCTATGTTGTGCCCATAAGATCATTCGCTGTTTGGCTTTCTAAAAATGAGATAAAGTAAAATGGTAAAGACCACATGTGCCATTAGTAATTATTCTCTAAATAATTTGAGAAGTAATGACGACAACCTATTTATATCTTTTCCATCAAAATAACCTATTCTTCACTTACCACCAAGCTACACCTTAGACCCAGTCCTCTCTTCCTTATATCTCCTTACATACTCCAACTTTCTTTTCCCTTTCTCTCTCTCTAACCCGATGTGACACAATGAACCCAAATTGTAGTTCTACTTATCCTCTAGACATTGCAGCTCGTGCACGCTAAGGCTTCAGTTGACCCCTTTGCAGGTAGGACTCTTCTTTGATTAACAAGATTGCCATGACGACAGCGTGAAGAACAGAAGTACTCTCTCCATTTTGGAAAATAAGAAAAGAAAATAATAGTAAGCACTTATAGTTCCTACCGTGGGACGAAATTTCTTTCCTTCTGCTCCCATCTTGAAGAAATACTCAGCAGCTGAGGCAAGCTTAGGGACCTGCAGAAGACGAAACCAGATTACCATATTAGAAACCTCCTACTGTTAGTGCAGCAAGAGTTTCGCTCCTATTCATCACAAAGTCCTACATTTTACTCAATCCAGATATGCACGTGGCCAAGGACGTGGCAAAAAAGAAAAACATAAACTAGAAAAAGGAATAAGTTATAACACCTCAGCGCCAACCATACTCCGTAATCTACTAGCCACAACTAAAAGATCATCAGCAACAAGGGTAAACGGGTCCAATTGTTCCTGCAAAACACCACGTAGACTGCATTAATAACATGGAGGACGAAGGGAAGAAAGAAACAGGTTAGGGCTTAAGTAAACTGCTTGCAATCATAGATTAAAATACGGTTTTTTAATGGATATTTAATTTGTCCTCCTAAGTGAACTGCTGGATCAGGTCAAGATGTATGCCAACTGTATGTTTCGTGGTGGCACACAGTCAATTGTTATTTTACGAGCAACATCACTGTATCAGACTAAATTTTGTTAGTGATTCTAGCTGTCTTGAGATGTTCTCCCTAGGTTGTGTGGCTACCCCCGGATGGTGTTTCAAAGTAACCTTCCTTTAAAAAGGTGTTTCATGTGGGCTATTCACCCTAGTAGGGGATGTACAGTTAGTAAGAGGGTGAGGGACTTGCTTCTAGCACTCACATGCTGTGTTATGCTCGCATTCATCATCAGTGGGTTTCCTGTTCAGTATTAAATTATAACAGAAAAATAATATAAATCTGGGGTAGTTTACATACAAAAATTTTGGTTGAAGTATTTGAGTAATATCAGTAGGAGCAGAAACTAAGCTACGAGCAATCTATCGAACAACTGATGCGATAAGAAACAATTGTGACATGGTGAAGACTGGAATATAACTACAAAATTGAGCAACCAAGTAAGAGGGGGGGGGCCATGATACCTAACCTCAACCGCGGAGTTCTTTTCTTGATGAATTTGATACGTGGCTCCATGGAATGCACGAAACCGACACAAATAGGTTCCTTGGCAACCCAAAACCTAATAACACCAAAAAAAAAGAGCAAATCATGAAATTTCTCAAGAATATTATTACTGACCAGTATAAGGATTGTCAAACAAAATAAGTTTTGAATCATTATCACTGCTCTGAATAGGATGCACTCTAAATAACTCTATCATCTATCAATATCATAATAAAATCTATAACCAGATAGAAAAGCTATGAATCAATAAAACCAGTGAGTCGCAGCAATATCATAATAAAATTAAAATCACATGTAACGAAAAAAGGAAAAATGGATGAGAAAAATACGATAGAAGAGCATACCTTGGTAGTAGCAAATAACGAAGGAGTTGGGTAAAAGTCGATTGGAGTTGTAGTAGTGATATAAGAAGAAGTAGTGGATGTAGAAAGAAAACGAGCTTTTGAACTCAGATTTCTCAAAACCCATCTAGTAGACATGATCCAATGAATCGAGCAAACAAATCAACGGGAAGAGAGCTGAAATCAAAGTGAGAAGCGTATACCAACTACGGCTTGAGAAGGAGGCAACGGAAAGGGGAGATGTAAAATATCAAGACTCGAGAGGTTTCGACTCCTAACCAAGTACCATCGTCGTTTTCTCACAAAACCCAGTTAACCCCCGATGTATAAAAAACGGTCAGTCATTTCCAAAACAATAGCTAACGCATCGGACATGGACTTATCAAAGCACGGTCCTCTTTTGCAACACGGGCATAGCTAATCATTTTTGTCCCTCCTTTTCATGGATTTTACTAATACTTTTATGACACAACAAATATACACCTGTCAATCCAAAACCCATCAGGAATCCATTAAGGATTCTGCAACATTACAAATATATCCTTCATATATCGCTTCCCACCGAATAAAGATAATCATTTTCTTTCAATGTTTTCCCACTCTTGCTCGCCCAACGACAGTCACCACCACCATCTTCATCATCGTCACCACCATTTCAGCACCACCCCCACTCGGACCACTCCATCACCACCTCTACTCCCGCCACCACTTCAGTAGCAGATGTTCATCTTCTCTTTTGTTCTCTGTCTTTAATATCAAATTAGATCCAAAAAGATCGAGAGATTCGATATTTAGGGTTCGTTTTCTTGAAGTTTCCAATTATTAAGTTAAGATCTTATTGATTGGTGATTCTGGTGTGGGAAAAACTAATATTCTTTCGGATTTACGAGAAATGAGTATTTTTTTTTTTGGGAATCTTAATCAACTATTGGTGTTGATTTTGTTACTAGACCTTTCGCAAGTAATTCGTTTTAGTTTTTTCTCTTATTTTTTTTTAGTATAATAATGTTTTTCTATTGAGTTATTGATGACTAGTTGGGGGTTTTGATGGTGGATAAGAATCTAATTCGTTTGGTTTTTGTTTTTTGTTTTTTTTAATGAGTATACAATTCAAATTAGGTTTAGAATAGAGATTGTTGCAGGAACAAGTTTGTTGAGCTTGAGATTGAAAAAATGAGTGAGTATGTATGATATGCAGTCAGTACCGTGGATGTATTCAATGTTTAAACATGGAATCCAATCGAAATTCTGAGCATATAAACAAACTGAAATTTTTACAACCAATGGAAACATTGTGTGAACTTTGGCGCGAGTTAGTTGTAGTTTGTGTTGCAAGCACCTCTAATTAGATTTTACTCTTTCAGTTATATTGGTTGTCTAAATGATGGCCAAGTTCAATGTTCCAGCTTAAAGAGGATCCCTGCTCATGACACATTAATGCGTGTTTTTATATGCAACCTATTTTGGCTCAAGTTGTGAGGTAGAAATTGAGTGATGAGAGAAAGGTCACTATTGAACATGAAATTCTTGCAAGTGCACATTGTATTGCTTTTTAGACATTTGTTGCCACTTGTTTTATAACGTGTTTGGGGTTAGTTTGAAACTTACGGCTATTAACTGGACTGTAGGTTGTTACTTGTAGTTAGCTAGTTGTCATCAGCTTGCTTTTCAGTTTGAGTTAATAAATGCAAGCTCACTTTAGTTTTTGTAGATATGTCATGAATGACAATAAGCTTTTCAGTATGAGTTATTCTGATGACTAAGTTTTTAAATTCGATTAATCTCATAATTTTTTATTTTTATTTTTTGATAATCAACTATTCACCTAGTGATCGTCGCTGACCTTTGTGACGAAACTAACTTTACTACTGCAATCTTTGAGTTCCATTGAAGAAGAATCAACATAGTATCAAAATAATATTTGGTTTACAGGAATACTTAAAATGCTCGTCTCTTTCTCAATAGAAGAATCAACATAGTATCAAAATAATCTTACCTAAAGGCCCAACGCGCACCATGCTCTCCCTGGATTTTGACTGGGGTGACAATCCCGTCGTCCCTCCAGTCTTTCTGCAAAGAGAAAGATAACATGATCAGAAATATAGTAATGTTGAATCTGTATACAGGGAAACCTATTGATTAATTGATATAATACCTTCATCGGAAGAGGATCCCGGGCTTCTACATTGAACGATTGAGTACTGGCTGCAGACTCTGTATTTAAAATCAGGGGAGATCCTCTCATTCTCTTAGTCTTTAACTCCTCCCACGACAAATAAGCAAATTCTGCAAGAATCAATTAATAAACTGAAAATCTGGAATTTTAAGCACACATCTCATCATAACAATACTAGATAGAAAATAATTCCAGAAACCCAAATTAACCCTAATTTTATGAAACGTCAATTGATGAACCTAATAACATATACAAATAATAATCAAAACTCTAACATTTTGATTTCAAACTCTTGAATATTAAATCAACCATGATGAAGAAAAGAAATATCCCCTTTTCTTACCTGAATTCAAGGTTGATCAATATACCCATTCCACTACATCGCGATTTCAAGTACGAAAATCTCAAAAAAAAAAACGGGCATTCAAATACAATTACAAGGTATATATGTAATCTATAATATTTTGAAATACAAAAAAGTATCACAATAATCATAATGATCACATTACACATGAATCACATATAAGAAACATGTAATTTTAAAAGACTTATATTGCGTAAGATTCTTCTTATGTTACTCACTAGAAATAACTCGTGCCATAACGACACGACATAATATAATTTCATGGTTTTCTTGCAACAATTCTCAAACGTTCAAGGAAGGTTGGTTGTTTTCGACTTTAAAAAGATTTAAGTCAAAAAAAATTCTTTCTTTCTGAATAATAAAATATGAGTGTAAAAATATGAGTTTTAAATGGTTGTAACATTTAATTTTTCACTTTATTATTTTGTTGCCACATTAATTTTTCTAACTAATTGGTGAGGAACTAATTATGGGGATTATCAATGCATATTCATAATGGAAGGAAGTTACATATCAATGCACATATCTAGAAATAACTTGTTTCTTAACGGCACTCGTTGTAACGTTTATCTAATAACATGGTGAACCCTGAATCCAACCAAAATCACCTACAACATCGTGTTCTAACAATCAATAAAAAAAAGGGTAACATATATATAATATTCATATAATTTAATTATTTCCTTTAATGGCAATATAATTGTCCTTTAATATTGTACCTGTGGTTAGGTCGAATTTCACGTATTTTTTATTAGTACTTAATTTAAAAAAATAGGATTAATTCGGATGGCATGTACATGTTTTTAAAGCATTGCTTGGTCGAACTCACAAGTGTTGCTATCTCAAGATTGTTGTCAAATTTAGTTGATCAAAACTATATCTTGATTTCCAGTCTACATTTAGTCAAGTCTCAGATTAGGATTAAAAATGTGCAATTGAGTATCAGACATTACTGCGTTCTACCGTTTGAAGGCGAATATCAACTGAAGAAATTTTGAGAACTTCATCGACAAAAGGTATGTGAAGACTGCACCAACCTATTACTTGAGTTTGCACCTTTTTATATATGAGACCAAGTCGCATGACTAAGTGGACTTTAAAGTATTGCACAATAGAAATTTCAAGTTTTTCGTGATAATTATTCTCGAAATATGAATGAATAAGCTTAAGACCATTTGTTCAAAACCTGATGAATTTGGTTAAGAACAATTTATTGTTTATGACCTAAATCATGATTCAAGTTAATCATTTGAAAATACCTTAGAACAGTGATATGTGTCATTGATGTTATTCGGGAATGTTTCAAATCGATTATTAGAGAGATATAGAACTACTGTAAATATGGATACAGGAAAGTACACATACCAGCTCACGTACTGACGTAGTTGTTATGGGTCCGGAGCCGTACCACACGTACCGACGTAGCCGGTATGGATACCAAAAAGTTTCATTGACTCGTGAACTCAGGAAGGTACACATACCCGGTATGGATACCAAAAAGTTCTATTGACTCGTGAACTCAGGAAGGTACACATACCTAGTATGGATACCCTGAACTGTTTTTGTCTTAAGGGTACACATACCCGGTATACGTACTGTGGCAAAAATAACTCATGAACTGGAAGTAATTATACGCACTTACCCAGTCGAATATTTTCAGATGCATCATAATTATTTCTATGAGATAATCAGCATTTGAATAACTCTCTAAAACACCTCTAGACATATTTGTTCACATTATAACCTATGGTTGTTAAGCAAGATTAAAGTCTAAAGTGTTATATAAAAATAGTTAAGCTTATAGTTCGTCTGGCTAGTTGCGGCTAACCTTTCATGAACAAGTAATTATACACGGTTTGGTTATGGTTCATCCTAACCAGAGTGTATATTTTGTTGTGTTTATCTCAAGTCGATTTTTCATCTAACATCGAAAAAAGATTGTTTGATTCCAAAGCAACCTTAGCTTAAATCTAAAGCAACCTTCGAACTTGAAAGTCTCTAAAAGGAGAACTTCAAGCAACTGGGATTTCTCTGACACTCTTCTTGTGTCCTAGTTGTAAACTAGAATCGTCATCTCCTTTAAACCTTTTTAGATTTAACAACTAAAAAGACTTCGCTTAGGGATTCATGAAGCCGGGTCCGACTATCTTTTATCTTGATAGTTTGTGTATCATGAACTTGCTACTGATTGTTGAGTCTCACTCCAACATGTAAGATTGATAGAAATCGCAAAGTTCTTCGTCTCAAATTTTGTGATTCCACAAGTTAATTCCTCTATAACGATTCTTTATTGAAATCAAAGTAGGTTTTACTTGTGAGGTGAATAATAATCTAGGATGCTCTTCGGGAGTCATAACTACCGGATTTTGAGGTTTGATAGACCTAGTCTACTGCAAACGATTTCCTATCTCACCTTGATCTAACGATCAGAACGGAAACCACATATATGCTTTTATGTGGGAGGCAGATTGGTTTAAAGTCTTCTCTTAGGTTGAAGAAACTCTTACGCTGTAAAGGAACTCAGCTAAGGGAATTAATTCCGCAGAGTCTTGCGAGATTCAAGAGGCGTAAGGTTCGCGACTGTAACTGAATTACTGTGACGGTGGATTCGGTCTCAACTACATTCGTCGAAGTATTGATAGTAGGTTAGAATCTGTAGCGGCTTAATACATTTCGGTGTTCAAGTTTGGACTAGGTCCTGGGGTTAATCTGCACTTTCGGTTTCCTCATTAACAAAATTTATGGCATTTGTGTTATTTCTTTTCCGCATTATATTTTTTATTTATATAATTGAAATATCACAGGTTGTACGTGTTAGGGAACTGCTCGGTCGAACTCGCAAGCGCTATGTCAAGCTTGTTTGTCAAGTTTAGTTGATCAAAACTATATACTTGATTTCTAGTCTACTTATAGCTATGTCTCGGATTAGGATAGAAGGTGTAGTTGATCTTTAGACTTCACGACGTTCACCAATTGAAGACAAAGATCTATTGAGGAGAGCTTGGAGGAACTTCATCAACAAAAGGTATATGAAGACTAAAACTTATCTGTCACTCAGAAGTCTATTATATTCTATCTTCTAATGAGATTAAGTCGTATAGTTATATAGACATTTATATTATACACATTTGATATTTCGAGCCGATTTTATCTCGCTTATCTCTTTCTCGAAATATGTGTTGGAAGCTTTCATATTCTTGACGAGTTTAATTAGAGATAATTTATTTGTTGGAAACTAAATATTAAGTCAAAAGATGATCATGTGAAAATTGCCTTGAAACATCTTAAATGATTTGTGTAAGACAATCATTTGATGTCGACTTGGAAAGTTTCGTATTGATCATTTGATCACTTGAAAATTACTTGAAGCTAATGGTTTGTGTGAGACAACCATTGTCGTCTTCTAAGGATGTCTTAATGATTGAAATAGGAGTTTAGAAAAATTGACCATTAGTTGATACAACACGGTATGCATACCTAGTATGTGAACTGTATTATTATAATTCAGGTCCGGGAACTTTGTTTGTGTACCTGGTTTGCAAACGGCTGGACAGGCCAAGGTCCGGAGCTGCTGTTTGTGTACCCAGTTTTCAAACACAATGGTTAAGTTCTAAAATCGGTTAAGTATGATTCTCATACTCATGAAATAAAATATTTATGAATTAAGGAATGCAATCTTTGCAAACCGTGGCTTAATGTTCATGATTTGATTCGTGTATAAGTACTTTGTACGATTACAAATCAATCCGATTTTGTTTCAATTGTTCATATATATTTCTTTGAGATAGTGAACAATTTAACAACTCTATTTGAAACACAATTAGATTCATTTGATTATGTTTCATGATTGATTGATCATCATATTTGATCTAGAAGTGTTAGATGAATATGGTTAAGACAAAAGTGTTTATACGGCTAACTTCGGTTAACTGTTATTGAGCCAACTCATTATACACGTTTAGGTATGGTTACCCATATCTAAATGAAGGTATATTTCATTTGTGTGTAACAAGCTAAGACCATCTAACTGTCGAGATTGATTGCTTTATTTATAAGCAAACTTAGCTTGAATCTTAAATCGGGATTTCATTTAACGGTGAATATTGAATGCTTTGTTACTAATCTATCTTAGCTTTGATTGTAAGCAACCCTGATTTGAAAGACTATATAAGGGAAAACTTTAGCAACTGGAAAACCCAATCCCGGCACTTTCCTGTGTCCTAGTTGTAAACTAGAGTCGATTCTCCTTTAACCTAGGTTTTTCCAAAACTGTATTAGGTTAACGACTTGAAGACTTCATTTGAGATTCGTGAAGCCAGATCCAACTATTTTCTTTGTAGTTATGTATTCTGATCTTACTTGTTCTATCGTGTTGATTATTATCTTCTCTAAGATTTGCTCGAGATTTATCTCCGATAGGTTAGATATGAAAAGTAATCACAACAGTTCTTCGTCTCAGACTCTTGTGATTCCACAATAACTTTTTTTGTTAATCAGTTAGGTTATTGTGAGGTGATTGATATTTCTAGGCTGCTCTTAGGGAGTATAAGACTGCATTATCAATTGGTTCCTATTCACCGTGATTTTTATCAAAAGACGGAACAAAAACCGAATAAAGAATAAACATATCTATGAGAGACATATTTGTTTATAAGTCTTCGACTTTGGGTCGTAGCAACTCTTGGTTGTGGGTGAGATCAGCTAAGTGAATCAAGTGTGCAGAATCCGGCGTTGTTCTAGAGGCGTAAGGAACGCGGTTGTACCTTAATCAATGTCAGACTTAGTTAGGGCTCAACTACATTCTAGTCTGAAGTTAACTTGTAGTAGGATAGTGTCTGTAGAGGCTTAGTACAGTGTGATGTTCAAAGATGGACTAGGTCCCGGGGTTCTTCTGCATTCGCGATTTCCTCGTTAACAAAATTTCTGGCATCTGTGTTATTTCTTTTCCGCATTATATTTGTTTATATAATTGAAATATCACAGGTTGTGCATAGTTCAATCAGTTGATTGACCTTGTTTGTTGGATATAACTTGATTGACACTTGGGCAGCGGTCTTTGGTACCGTCCAAGTTATTTCTCATATCAATCAGGCTCACGGATTTCAATCTGTTCGATTTGCTGATTGTATTGAGAAATCGAGATAAAACTCTTTGATATCTTTCTTGACAGAGCTCGCTTTTAAGTTGGTGCTCTCGAAATTATATTGGAGTATAGTCCATACAGATTGCCAAACAAATTAATGGGTGTGGTTGTTATACCCCCGCTTTTTCAGTACGTAAGATCAATCAAAGTAGATACGTCCATCTTAATTGTTAAATACGACTTGATTGATCTTGGATATTGATCTTTGGTATCGTCCACTCTCACGGTATAATCATGTTCATTGACTTGTCTTCGTTTACATATTGATTGTGAGAGAAAGAGATATAAAATCATGATATAATTCCCAATTGAGATTCATTAAGTTGTAACTCTTGGAATTGTGTTTGGGTTTAGTCCATACAGGTTTCCTACAAAAAAGTTGGTGGTGTATTTTGGGTCCCCCCGTATTTTCAATTGGCATCAGAGCAGGCAAACACGAAAAACCTGATAAGTTTTTGTTTGTTTGAGTTTATTCTTATAGGAAACTACTCTGGGAAGCTTTTTCTGTTCACCTGTAACGTACACCCGAACTCCTTAAAGAATTTTCATAGTTTATTTTCCTCAATACTTTTTGTGTCACATGGTGCTCTCGATTCAACCAAGATTCTTAATGTTTTGGTTAATGGTAAAGAATCTATAAGAAAAAATAAATAATCCTATGCAACGACTAAAAACAAGAAACGTCATGTTAAAAGTAATAAGCTACGTTGTCTTAAAAGATTGTTAAACAGCCTTTTTAAAGAATGCAACAAAAAGGGTTTTTTTAAAGAATGCAACAAAAAGGGGTCTATGAATGAAGATCTATTTTTATCTTTTGAAAAAACTTTTAAGTTCTTGGAACACCTTGCATTGATCTTGAGTAAGGATAAGTCCTCGCAGTTTTCATATACTGGTAAAGTTTGTTGCCAATGTGGAAAATTTGGACATGTCAGAAAATCTTGCAAGTTTACTACAATGATACTGAGTACTCCTAATGGTTACGGAGTACCATCTCTTGATCACAATGGGGAGGAAGAAATGAAACAGAAAGACTGTCACGCCAAGATGGCTTGTGAGTATCTTACTCACCCAACTTCTTGTTAACAAGATCTTGGCATCACCCAATCCTGTAATTATTTCTTGAGGTGGGGCAAGTAGCAGTTAAGTTTGTTTTTGTTTGTAGTGTATTAGTTCTATGGTATATTCATCGAGTATATGCGATCCCGAATTTTGGTAATTGACTTTGGATAAATGAAGTTTTTCAGTAATCTGTCATGATTCAATTAACACGTCATATATTGTTGATCCAAGCTCCAATCTCATGATGTTATAAAGTCAAGATAGATCTTTGAGCATCTAATTTCTAAGTAAGATGTGAATGTCAATATTACTTGTGCTCTAAACCTCATTGTTGACAACATTTTATTTATTGAGTTAAGGATAAGATTAATCATCTTATTATATTGATATTCTATCTTAGATGTTATCCCTGTCAATTATTGAGTATTTTTTTGAAATAATAATACACAGTATACATTTTCAAACGGAATATGAATCATAACCATTTTTTACAAGGTATCCATGTTATGGGTTACCATATCCTAACCAGTAAAATCCCATTTGGGTATTATAAAGAGTACTCATACTCCTTTTATTATTATTCTTCCTTATGTGTTCACGTACGGGAATTGGAGCAAGCATCTTTGTCAAGAAGGAGTTTAATTTGAGCAATTATCTACAAAGGAGCTTTCCAAGTAAGATCTATCCTCTTTTTCTACTTTGAATTTACTATATTTGGGAAGTATGGGAAGAACTAATGGTGATAATGTAAAACCTAAGAGAAGTTTTAAGGATGTCTATGCACCTAATCTCAAGAATAAGGGTGAATCTAGTAACCTTACTTCAATTTGAACCGTCTTTATTAATGAAGATTTTTATAAGACCTATAAGAAAATTCTACTAGAGATTTTATCCTAGAGAAGAAATTGGTCAAATGGTATGTTCTTTGTGATGATTTATCTTGTTTTGAGAAGTATAATATTGGTGACATCTTTGATGGTCATGGTGAAGGATCTGACACTCTCACAAGAGTATCCTATGCAAACATATTTGATGTTGATCTTGAGAACTTGTTCTTTAAAACCATGACTGGAAGAGAAAGAATTAAAGTGGATCGAGAATTGGTTTCAAAAATCACTAATCTTCCCATGGGTGATTTTTATTATCCTATGCCAAAGGAAGATAAGCCTTCTTGTGAAACCATTTCTTATAACCTTTGTGGGAAAAGTTTTGGTTAGAAAGATGGAAAATTTCCCACCGAAGATCTCCGTGTGCCTTTTAAGGTCTTTGGAAATTTTGGTATTCCAAACATTTTTCCCTCCATGGTGGAAGATGCACGTTGGAGTCGTGACTTTGCGGAGTTAGTCTATTTTCTTGAAATGGGTACACAGGGTCTTGATGTATGTGGTTGGATTATTCAACAAATGGAGACAATGACCTTATCCAACAAGAAATTGGGTTTTCCTTGTCTCATCGAATGAATATTTCGAGAATTCTCCATTGGTCCGATTGGAAACTCTACAGGAACTCCTATTTTGTTTCTTGGAGGTACCTTCAAACGTATGGGAACGAACGATTACAAAATAAAAAGTGTGTCTATTTCACTTCTTGACGGTTATTGTGATCCTACCTCCTTGAGTCTTCTTCAACAAATTCACAAGGATGTTCGTAAGATCAACTCCAAGATAAAAGGTATGCAAAAAAAATTATGTGTGCTTGCCACAAAATTTCCCAACATCAAGGATGTGATAAAAAATATTCAAGCTACTTGGATTGGCTCCGATGATGAAGATGATGATTAGCTTCTTCATTTTATGTTTCTTTTGTTATTTTAAGTACTAAGAAACTTCTTGTGTTCGAAAAGCATAACTAGGGTTTGGTATAGCATATATTGTGAGTACACAAGCTATTTTCAACGATTTTCATCTTGCATGTTTTTAGGTTTATTTATTTAAATTTTAAAGTTTTTGGAAGATGAACTTGCAATATTTAATCTTTATTGGTTAGATGTATTGCAAAATCTTATGAGATATATATGTCCTTTGCGTTTTGTGAATTAAACTGACATCTCATATATGCTCTAAAGTTAAATCTATTAAGTCTTTATGGATTTACTGACTAAAGGTAGAATAAACCTTGTGAGAATTTTCGCAGTATTGATCTCTCCATGGTCACGCTTTTGTGATATTACTGCATGATCAACTTCGTAAGATTTCTCGTATGTTGAGTCATATTGTTTAAATTATATATTTGTTCGTAACTGGCGTTGAGATTAATTTATGTCGATGTTTTTGGATACAAGTCCATGAGATTTGTTAATGTCCAACAAAATCCTTCTTTTTATTAAAGTAAGGTCACGCATATTGTTTTCTTGGGAATGACATTAAATGGGGGAGAGTTATTTTTGAACTTGTACTTAATTGATATATCTTTGTGGGGAGAGTGAATGTGGAATATGTAGGGGATGCTTGTATCTTAATATCTCCTGCATGAAGACACTAAGTTATTTTACTCCGTGATATCATCTAAATTAAAGTTGATATGTGTTTCTTTAGTATTGAATTATCTTTTGTTAGAATTCATTATGATCTCATAGTTTTCGTACCTTTGCCAAATTTTTATTAACAATAAAGAGGGAGAATTAATTAGTAGTTTCGTACTACATACATATGGTTTACGGATCATTATGTAAGGGGGAGTGAATCTACATCTATAGGTTTCACCTATTATGCAAAAGATGTAAGTATTGACTAAGGGGAATAAACATATCACCGTAGTATTACTTCAAAGTTGCGATGCAATTGAACTTTGGAGAAGATAATAATACTATGTTTTCGTATAACAACGATTGAGAATATTTGTTTTCAAAGTTATTATCGCTATAGATCTTGAAAAACAACGATATTGAGTTAAACACGTTCAGAATCATTGGCGATCTTGAAGTAACGAACAATTCAAGAAGTCAGGGAACCAAGGAAATCAAGCATGATGGATTCTAGAGTTTTGAATCTTTTATTTTTTAATCCATATGTATTGATAGTTTTGTCATTAAAATTAATAAAGGGGGAGATTGTTAGAGCATTGCTCGGTCGAACTCACAAGTGTTGCTATCTCAAGCTTGTTGTCAAATTGAGTGGATCAAAAATATATCTTGATTTATAGTATACATTTAGTCAAGTCTCGGATTAGGATTAGAAATGTGTAGTTGAGTATCAGACATCACTGCGTTCTACCTTTTGAAGGCGAAGATCAATTGAAGACATTTGGAGAAATTCATCGGTGTTGATATATGAAAAATTACTACCCTTTAGTAGGGCCAAGAAGTCCCTAAAATAGGTTAAGTCCGAGAAGTAAAATGGGGACTTGGGAACTAAATCCCAAGCCTTATGGAGGAGTCCATGGATTGAGGAGGATAAGGAAGGAATTAAAGGGAAGATTAGAGGTCATAATAGGAGGAATGACGACATGTGGCATGATGTCATGGAAAGGTGAAAGTTTTAGGAATATCTATAAATAAGGAAAAAAAAATATAATAAAGGGGGACTTTTTTCTCTATATTTTCCTCTTTTCTTTTGGGGAATTGGGGTTGTAGTTAGGACTAGACTCTCGAGACTATTTTTTATTTTCACTGTTTTTGGCGACCATAGTGCACTAGTGGAAAACAGACATTCGGCGACCGCCAGGACACGTCATATATACGAGTTAAACGACCTGTTCTAGGGTTCTCTGAATGGGTCGTTTATAAAGCGTTTTTTAATTGCACGACCCTTATTGCATGGGTCTCTGAACAGAGACCGTTTCTTACAGTAACTAGATGATGACCCGCTATACTGGTCATAGATTTTAATTATAATATAAAAAAATACAAATTCAGATCAGCTGAAATGTCTGAATGGCTGAATCTGAATTAATCTTACTGGTATTTAAGTTAAACAGTCAAGTCAAGTCTAGTCAACTCAAACTACAGTCAAATTAAAATTCAAATGCAACCTCAAATTTAACTGAAATTCAAATACAACTCATAACTGAAATTCAAGTGCAACTTCAAATTTAACTGAGAATTTTAACATTCATTCCATTGGGTGTAAAACTACACAAAAAAAATGAAATACTGAGTTCAGAGAATACATGTTCAAGATTGCTAAGTTCTGACAACAATATGCTAAACTAATAGACAACTGATAAAAAAAAATGATATTTCAGCTCCTCCTATGACAATACTTCACAAATGATATCAAGCAGAGCATCAATGTGTTGTGTCCTTGGTTCACATGCGACTTCCTGCAAAGCAAATCAACAACAATACAATAACTTCGTTCAGTTCATAATACACGGTAGAACAAAATAAATTACTAGATATAGGTCATGTACAATAGTGTGAGGTAATTCGACATACATTCTAGCAATGGGTAGTAGCTTGAAGCACATGTATGAGGTAATTTGACATATAGGTCATGTAGATAACAGTTATTGGCTCATTAATTGCATGGATCAAACCATAACATTTTCATTCTACCAGACTAATCAAGACCACAACTATAATTCACATTATTTGAACAACTTATACAATCCAAGCAAAACTCATTGTAATATACAATCATAAACTCAACTTACTTTCCAATCCACCCATGCTGCAATCTCATTTCAATCATCACCAACAATCTCATTTTCCCTAAACTACTACGTACCACCAGATTCAATAACCTCATCATTAAGAGTGCTAAAAACATGTTTCTTGCATCATTTGCATACATACAAATTCTCTGTGATCAACCATAATCTAATCTGGGTCATGTGTGAGGTAAATTTGACAAATCAATCCTTAGTTGTAGGTACTCTAGAAGGGCACATCACATATGTAACTTAACAACTAAGAATATTAGCTGGGGGGAAGATGACTATAACTACGATGGAAGAAGATTGCAACAAAACAGAAGTTTCAGGGAAATCGAAGGCCGATACAGGGGAAGAAGAAGATACTTGCACAAGCTAAACTATAAATCATAAGAAATTAAAAATCAGAATGCATCAGACTGTTAATTAACGATATCCAAGATTATGCGTAAGAAATTAGAAATCATCAACAACCAACAGGTTAGATATAGTGGAATATATACAAGATTCAGCATGTTATCTGACGCAAATAAGTACCTAATTGTCAAGGTTTTGACTATAATATGCCTTTAAGATGTGTTGGCTTAAATGTAATTGAAGACATATGCACGATAAAGTGTTACCTCTAAGTTATCACCAAGCTTAACTTCCTTAGGATCAGTTGCTACCAGTGCTGCTTAAGATTTATGACATCGTGCAAATCATGGGTTGCCTGCCAGAATTTGTAAAAGTCACTGCAAGTGTTGAGCTGTGATATTTTGTAAATATTACCAATGTCGGGAAATCATAGTATACAGAACATCTAATGGATTTGCGATCTTGATTGGTAAAACATCAGCTCGTTTAGAACATTTTTCAAGGCAAACTAACTCACAATTGGATCAGGAGCATTCACTTGCTCGCACTACAGGAGACCGGTTCAGGCCAACAGCTGTTGTGACGGTTGCATGATCATGGAAGTATTGCACCTCTAGCTACAGCAGAACAAAGGTACATGTATATCAGATAATAACTAAGATTTTGCACTTGTAAATATTTTTAAGAAATTAACTTGGTACCTTGCCAGAGTTGTTGTTGGGCAGCTTAAATGAAGCAATTCTCCAAGAATGTCAGGGTTGTCAAAATCTGCCAGATTGACGATAAACATAGATATCATGATTAAAAACTATAAATCATGCAGGAAAATAAACATTGAAAGTTTAAGACGGTAGTGCACATTACAAAGGTAAGTGACCCACATTTGATTCTGTGTCAACTTTGACATCCATGACTGCTTTCTTGTACTTGTATTGCGCTGCAACATCACCTGCAGAGAGCCCTCCCTTCTTAACCGCATTTGATGAAAGAGCCTGAAAAGAATGCACTAAGTCTTAAACCATTCAATAGACATTATCTGAGGTGTGAATATAAGACATCTAAAACTCTAGAAATGACAAATAACTAAACAAAGTGCAGGTTCAATGGGAGTCATCGTGCCCAGATGCTACATGAATACCACCGTACAATACCGCAAAGAAATCATCAAACATTTGCTTAATACTAAAGTATCAAAGATATATGAGAACGTTGAGTATAAACCTAATGGCCAGAACAGGAAAGAAGTACAAGGGAATATGATATACGTAAGTGTTCCAGATCAGCTGGATATGTTGTTTGGAACTTACCGTGGATCATAATAGAATACAAAAATACACTGTTGGCATATGTGCATAAATCCCACATACATTAATTTTAGTTTTTGATACTCATCTCAAGGAACCATATGCATTTTCCACACCTACGCTTCCCAGTTGCAAGCTTCAAGGACTAACAAACAACACTAGTTTCCAATTATGTTGGCATCCTAAGCCTATTCGCCACAGGGATGACTTAACGAAATCATCAATAATAAGAATTAATACCAAAATCATAAATATGTCTATCAGAAGAAATATTTAGACTCATTATTCTCGATGGAGACTAAGCAGAAGAAAAAACAAAATACAAAGCAGATTAAAACCTAACTTAATTATATATCCTTACTATGTAAGAATTATACCTCCTAAATGTACCACCACCAAGATAAAAAAAAGGATGTTCTTTTCTCTGGTCTTTTTGTCCAAACCATAAGCGATAGCTGCTGTGGTTGGCTTGTTGATGATTCTTGCTACATTTAATCCAACAATCACACTAGCATCCTTGGTAGTGAGCATCATTGAAGTATGATGTAGAACACTAAAGACAACAACCAATCAGCCACATTTAAAAAATACACAAAACAAATTGCAAATTCTTCCAAAGTCACATAATAAATCGTGGAATCAAACATGAATTGATTTGATTTGGTTCTCAATCTTATCAGGAGCAGTACTGACAGCATCCTTAACCTTCTTTCTAAAGAATGCTTCAGTTGTTTCCTTCATCTTGGTCAGAATCATAGCACTAATATCCTTAGGACTGAAAACCTTAGTCTCCTCATCCTTAAGTTAAACCTCAACATATGGCTTTCCTTGTTGACAATCTTGTATGGTAAGAGTTTCATATCTCTCTGCACCTCTTTATCATCAAACCTACACAAAACCAAAATCACTCATAAATCACAAATCCAGACAAATCTCCACTACCAATTACAAAAAAAATCTAAACCTAATCCAAATCTAACCATTTTTTGACTTACTTTCTTCCAGTAAGTCTCTTGATATCGAAGACAGTTCTCATTACAATTCCATCAAATCAACAAACACCAAATCAAAGTAAAAAAAAAAAACTGAACTGATAAGCAGTGCAACTGAAAAAATTCTGCTTCATCACCACCACCACACCATCATCATCAAGAATCATTATAGGAACCAGTTAAAATAAACCACAACCCTAATCAGAAAAATAACACTTCAATCGAAACTATTACCAGGAAAATCAAGAGCTTGGAAATTCATACTAACCCTAATATTAAAAATTAAATTTCTGAAATTGAAGATGATGAAGAAGATTGAGTCATAGATAATTACCCCAATGAATCGCAAGAATTATTTCATCATTGACAACGCAGATCGCTGATGAATCGATTATTATCTTGAGGGTATTGACTTTTGTTTCACCTTCCGGATCTGGATCGAGAAGAAAAAATCGATGAAACGGATTCTTTGAAGAAGAAGAAGGTGATGGAGGTCGATCGAGAGCAAATGTTTAAACTTATAGAGAAAAAAAAACAAAACAAGAGAAAGAAGGATGGAGATGAGTTCGGTGTGAGCTAGTGAAGAGGTATGAGAGAGAGAATAAAGAAGATAATGAAAGATAAAGAGATAGAGATGAGTACAGACACATCGATAAAAACGAAGAAACGATTGTTATAATCCAGCCGTTCTTCTCAGTCTACCATATCGTGACCAATCAAATTGTGTGGCCCAGAATCGATCACCAGATCTGAATCGGAGGCTGAGGGTCGTTGAATTGGTAGTTTTATGATGGCAAAATAGTATATAACTTTTTTAATTGAGAGACGGCTTATTATATACCTGAAATAAGTTTTATGAGCACAAGCAGTACTGGTACGGTTTGAGAGGGTGTTTTTACCGAATCAGAGACGGCTATTTATGGTCAACGTGTCGGCTACGGTCAACGAGGATCTCTGATGTGGGTCAAAGATACCCCATTTTCCACCAGTGGTGGTAGCCTCGTCTCTACCTCAGCCGTCCGATTCCCATAAACATCCCGCGTCTGTCTTTCCTTGCAAAGCCCTTTTCTCTCTGATCAGTGCATCCCACTCGCATATGTTAGACGCGAAACCCAACTTTCTGTTTTCTTCCTAGAAGCTCGCCCATAAACAGTTTGCTTTCTCTCCATCCGCTGCTCATACCCGTTTTTCTCTGGCTAACATTTTATCTTGTCATTAATCCCAAACCACCTCCGCGTTCACTGACTCCGTGTTCATCAACTAGAAGCTATGATCGCTGTAATGAGATGAAACTGCATCGACGTCGTTTATCTCTGCTCCTCCGACTATACCAAACCGTACCAGTACTGCTTGTGCTCCTTAGCCGATTTTCACTATTAAATTTGAAGACTTCCCCCAAATCATGTCCGACTCTATGGTTACTGTCATCGTCAACAATCACAAGCGCCTCCTCTGTCTTCGTCGGCTACACCCAATAATATCAGTATAAGCTTAGTTTTGCATCCGTATTTCTTCTCCGCCGCCGTCATGAAAATACATCACCCACCTGAAGGAGCTCTGGGTGTCTCCCAAGACCAACACTATTCTTCTCTTCTCCGACTATGCAGAACTAGGCCGGCTTCAATTGCTTACCGGATCCAGATATGAAATCGGCTATCATCATTAAACGAGGAACAATTTCAATCGATTAATTCAACACAAAGATAAGTTTTTCTCTGAATCCACGTCTATCCATAGTTAGGTATTATGAAAATCCTGAAAAGAGGTTGGTGCCCAACTTGTTGTTAGGTTACCAACTAAATCTTTGTATGATCCCAACAGTGATTAATCCTGAAAATATATATACTCTAAAACTTTGGGTTTATCTCGTCCTTGTCTTCGTCACAAAATTTGATAGAAGCTTCTCTTAGTTGAAAATCAAAATTCCGATTATTTTACTTCTGGGGTTTGTAATTAAAATCAATGTTTCAATTATTGACGACAGTTGGAACTGATTCGTTGCCTGGGAATCTAAATCTTTATTACTCGATAAATCATTTTAAATTTAACTTATTTTTAATTGTGATCTAGCATGATTGTATTAACCCTCGTTGAAAGATTGTTTTAGCTTCTAATTATTTTATTAAAAAAAAAAAAGACTTCAACCTTTGTATTTCGTAACTAATACTCCGTCTATTTCTAAAATACAGGCAGGCTCCAGAACCTCTGTCACCAAATCTCTCTATTCCTCTATTCCAGCCAATGTCCAACAGCCTCTTGTCTCCTATTCTAACTACCTCCGTCTGCAGTTTTGGGCGTGATTACTTGCCTAATTTAACGGATTTGCCACTGAATCCAAAAACTAAATTCCAACAAATTCGTGGCAGCCTGCTTGCATTGGCAGTCAATCTGCAATTTCATGGCAGATTGTTTTTGCGTCAGTGGAGATTATTTTCAATTTGCAGTCAATCATTAGTCTAGGTTTTAAGACAGTGTACTGGCAGTCATTGCAGGTTATGATTTTATCGTTTATATGTGGGTTTGGCTTCAGATGCAGTCCAAGTGCAAAGGCAGTCTCTTTTTTCGATCTAGGCTATTGGCTGTTGTAGTTCTTGTAAGGGAGGGTTGTGCAGCTGGCCCGAAGAATTTGTATTTTGTTTTTTAAGGACACGATTCTTTTCTGTTGAAGACATGGAGTTGTGTTTGCTTACCGCTTCCCAAGAACAAGACGGCTAGATACAATAAGAGCAGACCTTAAAAAAGTACAAGAGATGACAATGCGGGAGTACGTTGGAGTATGCTATGGAAGGAAGACAAGTGGCCGTTGGATAATCAAGGGAGGAATCAAATATTTCCTTTTTTTTTCTCTTCTGCTACAAAATCCGTTAAATTGGGCAAGTAATCACGCCCAAAACTGCTAACGGAGATAGTTAGAATAGGCGACAAGTGGCTGCTGGACATTGGCTGGAATAGAGGAATAGAGAGATTTGGTAATAGAGGATCTCGAATAGAATAGCCGACAAGGGGACCTTTTTATCTCACCTCTTTCTCTGATAACAAATGAGTGGGGACCAAAAAATAGTTTAGGAAAAAACATGAAAAAACGGGTTCCGGATCGTTGCTAAAATCCCTTGTTCATGTGTTGCGACCACTCATTAGCTGACATGCGTCGCTAAATATAACTGCCAAACTTTCATAATTTGGACGGAATCTACACAACTAATTTGAGCAGATTTTCTAAGAGAAAAATAAGAAAAATAAGCATTCCTTACTTAATTATCTCTTCCATCCATAGTTCCATACTTCCACAAAATACACCCAGCAGCTCAGTTTAATGTAATATACTTCTTCTGAAACCGAAATTAAACGCATATGTGTTGCAGAACTCAAATGTTTCGTCGTTTGTCTCAAATTCTATCCCAATAGCTGGAACTTATACCTTAAGAACATTAGAGCGAATCAAACTAAGGCGGTCATTGAAATTTATAATATTAATTAGTCGTCTCATCGTAGCATTGTTATTCTTGTGTGGAAAATTAGAATTCATATGGTTGTCAAAATCCATTCTACGGCATATATGAGATCCAACTATTTCATGAAGAGGAAAAAACAACCTGTTGATGCTCCATGAATAAAAATGAAACGCGACCAACTAGTTTCTGTAAAGAAGACGATGGACCAGATTAAGGAAAATCCAATATTTTCCTTATTTTTCTCTTAGAAAATCTGCTCAAATTAGTTGAGTAGATTCCGTCAGGAATCAGGATTGTAAAAGTTTGGCAGTTATATTTAGGGACGCGTGTCAGCTAATGAGTGGTTGCAACAGAGAAACACCCGGAGACGAAAAATGGCTACAATGATTGGTTTTCTTATTTTTTGTGAAAACCAAACTTATCTATTTTTTAGAAACATTGGGAGTAATAATAAAAAAAAAAATTGGCTCCCTGTTTTCAGAATCGTATCTAAAAGTCTCCCGAAGACGGATCTCAACTGATGGCAAATGAACCTGCTAATCTATGGCGAGTGCAAAGATAAAACAGTCTTATCAGGGCCATCCAAACACAAACACGAGGATGGTAAGAAACTGATATCATGAAGATAGGTTCCCACTGTCCTTATTTTGATTCTTACTTAGCATATATATCACGGATTTGGGTCGATCTTGAATGAAAATATGTGCAACTGAAATTAATGTTAACACTACCCGATGATAGCTTTTGGCAACCTTTTGTAAGTAGTCCCAAGACTATATATATGAATCACATTGTCAAGCATATTTGATTCATCTCAAATCTACAACCCGTAGCACACAATTAATTTCGCCATAATAAGTAAATTCATTCACATGCACCTGCGTCCATCCTATTTTGCATATACGATCTTGCCTTGCATATGTAGTTTGTAATGAAGCTTGTCTAGCGTCCTCAAGTCCTATAAACATATCACGTGGCAATTCACCATTTTTCGTTTAAAAGTATTTTAAAGCTGTGTGTTTCTATTTACGCCACCATCATGATGAAATGTCTGTGTGCCGCTTTTTCAACACTAAATAGATTTTTGCTTTACCATGAATATCTTTCATGTAAGCTTCATTGCTCATGCCCGAAGTTCTACCAAGCTTCGCTGGGATAATCATATTTTCTATCTAACCGTTGCCCCAGAGATTGTATTCCCTTCGTAACATCGTATATTAGATCAATGCAAAAGGCATGTTTGAAAGCATGTTTGAAACCTCATACTCGTGTTAAAATAGTACTTTGGTTTTCTGTTTTGCTTCTATTTTAAATATAAAAGCATGTATCGGTCAATATATATATGTGAATTTTACATGCTAACAATTCGCTATAATGCTTACTAAAATGAGTACATTTTTTTTTTGTGCCGCTTGTCCATTTTACGGGCCTACCGTATATATTTGATGAGCATGGTAGTGTTGATGAATATTCATGTGATTATGTTAGATTGTACTTAAAATTGCTAGCACGTTCTTACAAAATATGCTTTAATGATTTTCCTTCACAAATGTTTTGCAACACATGTTGTAGAAATACTTGTTCCACTAGTGCATATGTTTAGTTCATCCGCATCATGAAGCGTCTAAAGTAAAGCTTACTTGAGTACGAATATTTTCACTTCATGAAATATGGGTGTCATCTAGTCGCGCGAATAGGTTGTCACCTTGTCAATTTTACAAAGCAACAATATCATCTTGTCTTGAATATCATGATCGGTAATACAACAAAGATTCAAGTAACGTGCTCTTGGCACCAGACTCCCTATGAAATATGGTCCCTAGAGGCCGTTATACAAAAGTCTACAGGTTGCTCCGCGCATCCGATCGACTGGCATACAAATTTACAAAAGGCTACGAGATTGCACCCGTCGATTGATATACAAATTTACAAAAGGTTACGAGATTGCATCCGGTCGGCTGACATACAAATACAAACGGCTATGGATTGCTCCGTGCATCTGGCCGACTGACATACCAATTTACAAAAGGCTACGAGATTGCACCTGGTCGGCTGACATATAAATACAAAGCTACAGGTTGTTCCACGCATCTGATGAGCTATACAAAACTACATGTTGCTCCACACATATGATGAGCTATACAAATACAAAGTTACAGATTGCTCCGTGCATTTGGTTGGCTATTACGCTCTCCTCACACAGAATTCAGAGCTGCTCCTTTCACAAAGGAGTCAGAGCCGCTGATCCTATAACAAAGTCAACTACCCCTCTATAAAGAAGTAGTTATACTTGATTGTTCCGCTCTCTCCTTCTCAAAAAAAGAAAAAAGAGAGGGAGGATGTAGATATTAAGCTTTGCTTACATTGCACTTACTTCAAGACTTTCAGACCGCATCTCTCCTAATAATAATAAAATAAAACAACTAGTTATAAATGTTGACTCATAATTAAACATTTTAGTCATATGCCGAGTATGTGTATTGTATGCGAAAATCTTTGAAAAATACTTACACAAGCACTCATAGCGCATGACATCAATTTTTTGCGAACCAAGCATTTGTAAGGCGAGGTTATTTTTAGCCGAGATTAAAACCTAAGAGGCATATTTAAAGAATTCTCACGCATACTGGCGTCTAAAACACTAGAACCAACCGCTCCTTTTGAACTTCTCAAAACTGGGGGACTGAACGCCAAACAATGCAGCGGGAATTAGAAACCCAAACTAATTTGGGACAATCCAATAAGCACACCATCTCCTTCGTATTTGCTCGAAACTTTAGTTATATGCACGCGCCTTACGAGCCCCTCTCCGAGCTCTGTCCGCTTCTTTTCATAGGATAGACCGTCGAAGCACCGAGAATAGGTTAAAACAACAAATACGTGTATGACTCGGAGATTTCTCATGGGGACTCGGAACTGGGAAATAATGAACGAAGGGGAAAGTTAGGATAAGGACCAAGGTGCCTATTGGTTTTATCTGACAATTAACCCAATAATCGGGATAAGAAGTCCCTAAAATAGGTCAAGCCCAAGAAGAAGTAAATTGGGGCCTTGGGAACTAAAGCCCAAGCCTTACGGAGGAGTCCATAGATTGAGGAGGATAAAGAAGGAATTAAAGAGAAGATTAGAGGTCATAATAGGGAGGAATGACAATTAGGGTAAATAAAGAGGTTTTGGAGAATGTGGCATGATGTCATGGAAATGAGAAGTTTTGGGAATATCTATAAATAAGAAAAATAAATACAATATATAAGAGCATTTTTTTCTCTAAATTTCTCTCTCTTCTTTTGGGGAATTGGTGTTATGGTTAAAACTAGGCACTCAAGACTATTTTCTATTTTCACCTACAAACAATCGGCAAATGGTATGTGAAGACTAAACCAACCTATTACTCAGGTTTTCACCTTTCCATCTATGAGACTAAGTCGCATGACTAAGTGGACTTTAAAGTATTACACAATATAAATTTCGAATCAAGTTTATCTTGTTAATTATTCTTTAAATATGAATGACTAAGCTTAAGAACATTTGTTCAAAGCTTGATAAATTTGGTTAAGAACAATTTATTGTTTATGACCTAAACCATGATTCAATTCATTAATTTGAAAATAGCATGGAACAATGATATGTGTCATCGATGTTATTTGGGAATGTTTCAAATCGATTATTAGAGAGATATAAAACTACTGTAAATCTGGATACAGGACATCACATATACCATCTCACGTACTGACGTAACCGTTATAGGTCCCATGCCGTAGTACACGTACCGACGTAACTATAGTTCGACAACGACCTTTAGTACACATACCCAGTATGGATACTAAAAAATTCTGTTGACTCGTGAACTCAGGAAGGTCCACATACCTAGTATGGATACCAAAAGTTTTTGAACTGTTTTTTTTCTTAAGGGTACACATACCCGGTATACGTATTGAAGCAAAAACAACTCACAAACTGGAAGTAAGTACACGTACTTACCCAGTCGATATTTTCAGATACATCAGAATTATTTCTATGAGATAATCCACCTTTGAATAACTATGTAAAACACCTATAGATATATTTGATCACATTATAACATATTGTTGTGACTCATGATTAAAGTCTAAAGTGTTATATGGAAATGGTTAAGCTTATAATTCGTCTGGATAATTTCGACCAAGCTTTCCTGGACAAGTCCTTATACACGGTTCAGTTACGGTTCATCTTAACCAGAGTGTATATTTTGTTGTGTTTATCTCAATTCGATTTTTTATCTAACGGTGGAAAAAGATTGCTTGATTCAAAGCTACCTTATTAGCTTAAATTTAAAGCAACCTTCGAACTTGAAAGTCTATAAAAGGAGAACCTCAAGCAACTGGGATTTCCTTGACACTCTTCTTCTGTGTACCAGTTGTAAACTAGAGTCATCATCTCCTTTAAATCTTTTTAGGTTTAGCAACTAAAAATACTTCGCTTATGGATTCATGAAGCCAAGTCCGTCTATCTTTATCTTGATAGTTTGTGTATCCTAATCTTGATACTGATTGTTGAGTCTCACTCCGATCAGGTAAGATTGATAATAATCACAAAGTTCTTCGTCCCAGATTTTATGATTTCACAAGTTAATTCCTCTATAACGATTCTTTATTGAAATCAAAGTTGGTTTTACTTGTGAGGTGAATAATAATCTAGGCTTCTCTCAGAGAGACATAAGTACCGGATTTTGAGATTTATAGACCTAGTCTACTGCAAACGATTTCCTATCTCACCTTGATCTAACGATCATAACGTAAATCACATATAGGCTTTTATGTGGGAGGCATATTGGTTTAAATTCTTCACTTAGGTTGAAACAACTCTTTCGCTGTACATGAGCTCAGCTAAGGGAATTAATTGGGCAGAGTCTTGCGAGATTCAAGAGGCGTAAGGAGCGTGACTGTAACAGAATTATTGTGATGGTGGATTCGGTCTCATTCGTCCGAAGTATTGATTGTAGGCTAGTGTTTGTAGCGGCTTAATACATTTTGGTGTTCAAGTATGGACTAGGTCCTGGGGTTTTTTTGCACTTGCGGTTTCTTCGTTAAAAAAATTTCTGGTGTCTGTGTTATTTCTTTTCCGCATTATATTGTTTATTTATATAATTGAAATATCACATGTTGTACGTAAAATCAAAGTAGTATCCATTTAATTTTTAAATATGATTTGATTGGTCTTGAATATTGATCTTTGGTGTCGTCTACTCTCACGGAATAATCATGTTCACAGACTTGTCTTCGTTTACATATTGATTGTGAGAGAAAGAGACATAAACTCTTGATATAATTCACGATTGAGACTCATTAAGTTGTAACGCTCGGAATTATGTTATGGTTTGGTCCATACAGGTTGCCTACGAAAAAGTTGGTGGTGTATTTTGGCACCCCCGCGTTTGATTAGTTTTATATAGTTAATCGTGATTAAGTTATTTCGTTGATTAGAGTAAATTTCTTCGCTATTATAGTGATTTTGTTTTCGCTTTTAGGGCGATTCTATTTGCAGCTTCATAGTGTTTCTTTCTTTAGATTTCTTCGTGATTCGTAATATTGGACACAAGTACATCGGCGATTTAACGCGGCCAAGATCAAGTTTTTCATCAGAAATATAAATCTAGGGTTTCCGGGTTACTCGCTACACATGTAAAATTTTGGGCAAATTACTCCACTCTCATAGGAGCACCTCTTTTTAAAGAACAAAAAAAATCAAAATGGTCGAATTATAATTTCGGGTATCATTCCTTCTTCGATCTCTATGTACAAGAATTGGGTGTTATCGTTGTAGACCGCACTTTCTTTTCACGACTTATTTGTGTATCTTATCTTACTTGTACTTGTTTCATGTGTTTTGATGTACTTGTTTTTCTTGAAAACCATCATGTAAACATTTCTTATATAGAATTAAATACTTATTGATTGATTATCAACAATTTTTTTTTTTTGTGATTCTTGATTTTGATGATTTTTAGGGGTTTTATTTATTTGTTTGTAGATAAATAAAAAATATAATATAATGTAATAAATAAGTAAATAAATAAGATAATAAGATAATTAAAGCTAATGGTCTTAAAAAAAATCACATTTAGTTTAATTTTATTTATGATCTTAATTATGAGGGAACCTGAAAAAGCGGGGGTCTAACAACACCACCCAATATTTCGCTTAACAATCTGTATGGACAAACTCGAATATACTTTTAAGAGAATCAACAAGACTCAATCAATTAAAAGTATATCAACGAGTTTATATCTCTCTCTTGATTTGATTTCCTCAAACAGAAACTGCGAGTACTAATCAAATACAAGGAATAACTTGGATGGTACCAAAAACCAATATCCAAGTGTCAATCAATATCAATCAACAACCGTTAGGTCGGATTCTCCAATTGATTGATCTAACACGCAACCTGTATTATTTCAATTATAAATATAAAACAATATAATGCGGAAATTGAAATAACACAGACACCAGAAATTTTGTTAACGAGGAAACCGCAAATGCAGAAAAACCCCGGGACCTAGTCCAGATTGAATACACACTGTATTAAGCCGCTACAGAGACTAGCCTACTCAAAGCTAACTTCAGATTGGACTGTAGTTGAACCCCAATCAGTCTCCCACTGATCCAAGGTACAGTTGTACTCCCTACGCCTCTGATACCAGCAGGATACTGCGCACTTGATTCCTTTAGCTGATCTCACCCACAACTAAGAGTTGCTACGACCAAAAATCGCAGGCTTTGACAATAAACAAATCTGTCTCACACAGACAAGTCTATCAAAGGATCAATCTGTCTCCCACAGAAAAACCCTAAATTTTTTGTTCCGTCTTTTGATAATAATCAAGGTGAACAGGAACCAATTGATAATCCGGTCTTATATTCCCGAAGAACAACCTAGATTAATCAATCACCTCACAACAATCTTAATCGTATGGTAGCGAAACAAGATGTTGTGGAATCACAAACAATGAGACGAAGATGTTTGTGATTATTTTTTATATCTTGTCCATCGGAGATATCAATTCTCAAGCCAATCAATCTGATTATACTCGTACGATAGAAGTTGCAAGATCAGATCACACAACTACGATAAAAGTAGTATCGGTTTGGCTTCACAATCCCAATGAAGTCTTTAAGTCGTTAACATGGTTTTAGAAGAAGAAAACCAAAGGTTAAAGGATAACCGACTCTAGTACGCAAACTAGTATCACAAGTAAGGCGTGGGGATTAGTTTTGCACAATACTAGATGTCTCCTTTATATAGTCTTTCAAATCAGGGTTTTGCCTTGGTAACAAAGCAATCAATATTCACCGTTAGATGAAAACCTGATTTAGATTCAAGCTAATATTTCTCAACCGTTAGATCGAAAACTTAGCTTGTTATACAAAAATGAACTGCACGCTTCTAGGTTTGTTAACCGTACCCAAACGTGTACATTGTTGGTTCAACAATAGTTAACCAAAAGGTTAACCATATGAGCATTTCATATCAACCATGTTCTTATTCACCATAACTAGTTCAAATGACTCAAATGAACTAGTTAGAGAGTTGTTCAATTGCAAGAAAATCTTATGTAACTACACAAGACACAATTGAAGCAAAGATGATTTGATTCACTTGAATCGGTTCATGAACTTTTATAACCACGGTTTTCAAACTGAATTCCTTAGTCTTTTTAAAGTTGAAGTTCAGAAATCATCTTCAGATATATAACCTTCTTAAGTTCGCACACTAGGTTCGCGGACTTAAGCAACCGGCAGAGTTTACAAACTCCAGCAGAAAATCTCGGGATAAGAACTTCGCCGCTTCGCGGACTGGGTTCGCGGACTGGTACTCACGCAACTAGTTTGTCAACTCCAGCAGAATTTCTCGGGATGAGAAGTTCGGCAGTTCGCGGACTGAGTTCGCGGACTTGGCAACAAGCCATTCTTCCGGTTTCTCTTGATCAACAAAGTTCGCAAACTTTGGTTCAAGGAATAGGACTTATACATAAATGTGTTTCCACAACAATGCTTATGTCCATCATTGGTTATGTGATCTAAACTCTCATTCCAATCATTGAAACATTCTTAGAGGACGTTATATAGTTGTTATACCATTTCTCGTCAAAGCAATTTTCAAAGTGATTGAAACATATCATGACTTTCGTCACTAGGTAAAGATAAACTTGGTCGAAGCGAAAAGCTTACCAACACATATTTCGAGATATAGATAGGCGAGGTATACTCGGCTCGAAATACCAAATGTGTATAATCCAAGTCTATATATATAGCATACGACTTTTTGTCTCAAGAAGTAGGAGATAGAGTAGATAGACTTTTGAGTGACAGATAAGTTCAAGTCTTCACATACCTTTTTGTCGAGAAGTTCCACCGGTTCCTTGAGTAGTTCTTCTACTTGTATGATGAATCGCCATGAAGTCCTTGAGCTTAACTACACTTTTTATCCTAGTCCGAGACTTAGCTATAATAGACTAGAAATCAAGACTTATAGTTTTCATCACTAACATTGACAAACATGCTTGAGATAGCAACACATGCGAGTTCGACCGAGCAATGCTCTAACAATCTCCCCCTTTGTCAATTTTAGTGACAAAACTATCAATACATATGGAATACAAAAAAGATAAAGAAACTTAAGTAGACACAAAAACTTTAAAGACAATTCTGATTAACGGTTACATACAACAAACAAGTTATAACTACACAATATATTTTCATTCAGATAAAACCAATGTAATAAAACTCAAGGAGACACAAAAAAAACAATGCTATTTCAGAAAATTTATTAAACCGAATGACAAAAAAATCTATTTTTATGCTAAAGGAGAAACAAAACGAGAAACAACATTTAAACTCGTACCTATATTTATAAGAAGCTAAAAGATAATAGAAGGACCAACTTCACTCATTTATAGTTATAGATAAAACCAAGTTGTTTGAGGGCAAAAACTGATTCTGCTGTTTTTGGTAAATTTGGGTGTGTTCATGAGAAACGAATTCAAACCCTAAACAAATGCACTGCACGGGAGTACTTTTAGATTCGAGAGATCAATCTGTAAGACTCTGGCATAAACCAAGAAATGGTCGTTCCAGATTCAATTCGGTCACAAGGTGAAGGAGAAGGGTTGATCTTAGGGAGGGAAGCGAAGAAGGTGTTTGAGATCAAAAATGTTGAATTATGAAGGTGTGGATGTTTATGGCTCGTGTATCAGAAAAATGGTTTCTGGATACTTGTGTTGAAATCACTTGTCTTCTGTTGAAATAGGTTGAAATCCTATTTATACAAGTCATTGAGCGCACGCCCTGATCTCGTAGGAAGTGAAGGTGATTAAGCAGTGGAGAATTGGGGTTGTGTAAAGAGTGGTGATCACTACGTTTCCGTTATGAGGGATAACTAATCACACTTTCACCCACTACTCCCGTTGCTGTTAACCGTCTATCTTTCCTGATACTTTCTCGTAATGGGCGCGTTGCACGCCGCATGCTATAAACCGCCAGACCAATACCCCAGTGAGTATCCCCCAGTTTGTGACATGTTTGATGTCTCGAGTAAATGGGTCAATTCGTGGGACTTGCCGCTGAAAGCAGCACGTAGCGCTTTAGGTTAAATAACTAAGTTATTTGTGAAGCCGACATTCACGAAATATCGTATGTATTTGATGCACATAAAGCATCGCTTTTAAACAAGAAGCTCCAAATAATCGATGTGCATGGAGCATCGTTGTTTTAGAGCTCGATCGAACCAGTAACGGATTGAGCGTCTCAAAAGGAGCACGACCGCCCTTTTTCAGGGAGTTGGTGGGTGCTACGCACGCATCCCAAGGAGTGGTCGATCAATTCCTATAGGAGATTGGGAACTGGTAGCCATTCTAAAATCCTAACGGTTGATCCAAGTTAGATCTGGACCGTTTAAATCGGCCAGCCAAGTTGAGTGGCTGAGGCGACTTGCGGCAGTTAATGACTGTCGTTGAATTACATGCAAACAACACAACTAGTTACCTTTGGGCGATCGTTTGGGATCCCTATGAGCTAGTTGTTGCTTGGACGATTGTCCCTCAAGAAAGAAGAGTGGATGGTGATCACAACGACATCTTATTGGTCACCTGAAATCAAATATAGGCCGGTCAACTCGTCTGACGAAGTTTGATGGCTGAGATGATTTGCGGCAGTTGCATGCTGTCGTTGATTTTTAGGGTTTAGGGGCCGTGCGGCCAACCCTGTTTTGGCTAGTCGAATCAAAACGTTGGGCGCTGATTCGAACAGGCCGATTGGCCATGTGCAAAGACGAGACGTTGGTGAATATGCTAACATCTCCTGGGCCATCTAAAATTAGATCCAAACCACTCAATTCGGCTGGCGAAGATGGATGGCCGTGATCGGTTTGCGGCAATAACATACTGCCGCAAACACCAATTAGGGTTTCAAAGCAGCGCGTTCACCCTACTTTTGGTGAACGATTCTATACGCTCTTGGCTTTCCATGAGCAAGTCGATCGACCAAGGGTGGAGCTGGGTTGACGGTGAACGCGACGACACCTCATTGGCCATCTGAAACTGGATCTAGGTCGTACAACCAGGCTAGCGAAGATGGACGGACATGATCAACTTGCGGTATTTGTATGATGTCGCAACCCATACTATGGTTTTGGAATAGCGCGTTCTCTCTAGTTTGGGCAAACGTTTTAACACTCCCGGGACTTGCCGTGGGCAGGTCGATCGACTAAGGGAGAAATTAATCCGCCAGTGAACACGCCAATACTTCT
This sequence comes from Papaver somniferum, assembly GCF_003573695.1. NCBI lineage: Eukaryota > Viridiplantae > Streptophyta > Magnoliopsida > Ranunculales > Papaveraceae > Papaver > Papaver somniferum. The sequence continues at coordinate 130,656,204 of NC_039358.1, read as the reverse complement.
TTGATCGTTCGAGATGCGATCTACGTCGTCCAACTAGGCTGGCTAAGTTGGACGTATGTGATGGGTTTTGAGATCGTTTTTGCCGGTCTTAGTTCGTTTGAGTATGTTTTGCCAACAACGCGATCACCCACATTAGGGTCAATCGTTCGAAGCGTTGTGGATGTTCTAGATGGGATTCGCTCGGTCGGGATGCTAGTGGGTCTCGCCCGTGGTCATTGTGATGATCACCTAATTCTACCAGTAGTAGGCTAGGCTTGTTGAATTGCGTGGCCAAATTATGTGGCCGTGATCGTTTCTTAAGACTGATATTAACAGTCTAGATTTTCCCTAAGGAATTTAAGCGTGCTCGATCGAGCTAACTTAAAAGTGCGTCGATACAAAATTCTCTTTGTCAGAGAGTGATGCAGCCTGTGTGAGTACTTCCATGTAGATCTCAATATTGACACTTCGGGAGATTCATGCTACTCTGCTGAGAATGAACATTTAATCGTCATGTCATGTCAATATTGAGAGTTTGGCTGGGAACATAGCATAGGAAAATACTAGGCAAGTCATGCATTAGTGAATAATGCGATATGTTAAAATTTACAGAATATCTGGGACTGTTGCTTCACGCATTATTCTGGATAAATTTCATATATAAATGTATTGAATTACTCAATACATATGAAGTTGAGAGGTTTGAGCACTCATCACTTTAAATGGCTCAACCACTTTGCAGAGCGATGGCGCATTAAATACAGGGTTTTACAATTTTATCCCTGAACTAAAAACCACCATCAACATTAAGTCCCCTGCTTAGTACGTAACAGTGACATTGTTGCGGGGTAAGCACTAGATGGTGACAAATAAAGATAAAAGTTATGAGGCAATGTAGAAATATGTTACCAGGATAAAGGTCGGCTAGGTCTTCGAGCAAGACATGTTTAATGAAGTATCAAGGCACGCAGTGATCGCCCTCCTATCATACGTCAATTTCCCCCAGGTAGCTTTCGAAATTTTCTAAACTCCATTGCGCTCGATTGCGAGAGGCCTTGAATTTAAGTTTCTTGGAGTATGGACTGCTGAGTCGCAACTAAAATGTTTTTTATACTTCTAAGCGTTGACTGGAATGAAATTGCTTTCATCCAGACTCTTTATCTCATCGGATCATTCTTTCCCTTCTGATTGTGGTGATGAAATGCTTGGAATGCTTATATGGGAAAAATCTTCTGGAGTCTTTGAGTGAAGTAAACAGGCTGAGAGGCGTTATGTTGCCGACGTGCTGCTATCAAGTCTTCAAGGATTTCGTTACAAGCGACATCCTTTGAACCATCTTCTGAATCTTGGATTGTTGTATGAAATGGGATGCGATTGAGCAGTCCCTAGTTATACTTTAGATCCTTGGTCGGATATGTGAAAATATCTCTGCGGCGTACTTTTGGATTCGTCATTTGTTGATTAATGAGCGGGAGTCGTATTTGATAGATCTGTATTGTATCCAAACTTTAGGCAGCTCATGTACCCCTTCCATAGGGAATTGGAAATCTAGAAACACCGAACCTGACTTTGTCGGCGATATGGCAGACATGATGCGGTTGGTCTGTATGGCCTGCTGAGGTGTTGAAGCGGCTTCGGGAGAGAGCGCTGAAGCGGCTTCGGGAGAGAGAGCGTCGAAGCGGCTTCTTCTGGAGAGAGCGTCGAAGCAGCTTCAGGAGAGAGCGTCGAAGCGGCTTCTGGAGAGGGCGTTCGTTGAAGCGGCTTCTGGAGAGAGTGTTGTAGCGGCTTCAGGAAAGAGAGCGTTGAAGCGGCTTCTTCAAGAGTGAGCATTGAAGCGGCTTCAGGAGAGAGCGTTGAAGCGGCTTTAGGAGAGAGCGTTGAAGCGGCTTCTTCTGCAGAGAGCGTTGAAGCGGCTTCAGGAGAGAGCGTGTGTTGAAGCGGCTTCTAGAGAGAACTCCAGTGAGGGCGCCCTTAACCTTTGATTTTGAAAAATGAGTTCTTCTCATTCTTCTGAGGCGATACGGTATGGCAGATGGGAAGACGGCACACAAATAGTGTTGGCCGGCAAGTCGTGTTTTCTCCTCATGGGAAAGAATATCGTTTCAATTGTAACATCTCAACACATGCAACGCTCTCTCCGGTGATTCGAAATAGAGGAGATAACAATAATGGTTTAGGATTCGACCAACCTTCAGTTTGATTTTTCCTTGCAAATTACATGCTTCTTGATTGACCGTCTCTCTTGTGTTGAAGAAGTCCTTGACTGACAGCTAAGGAATTTCATGCTGAGCCTCAGTACCCAGTTTACGTGGTTCTATCCTGTATGGTCGATGGGTTGACCATGATGAGGGTATCACCCTCTTGCATCCATGTTGATGACTATGTACGAAACAAGTTGGCTGGATCTTGGATGTCCACGATCAAGATTCTTGACAGGGACGAGTTATGACTACAGGCACAAACCTTGGCAGTGACCAGTGGTGGTTACAACCATGGATCTTGAAAGGAAAGAGTGGCAGCTACGAGCACGAACCTTGGTCGGCCACGACCATGAACATGGACGGGCTTTGATAAATCACGTATGTGAATTTATTATGCCTTCTTTATTTTTGGTGAAGCAGCTCCTCCCTGATTCCCTTCGTGCGGAAACTCGCCTATTGTTGCTTGCATGAATGCTCCATCATGGTCTGTACGGTTTCGTGGACGGAGTCCCAAGAAACTATGCAACTCCTGACCGGAAGAGGATCTCTGTGCACTCCTTCAGCTCTTAGTTGAAGTTCTCCTGCATCCACCTTCTCTTTGAAAATGCGCTTCAATTTGTTGCAATCGCTGGTAGGGTGATGGACGAACCTATGATAAAGACAATATTTTGGATTTGCCATTTCTTCTTCGGTTGGAGGACGTCTGGTAGGAGGTAGCTTGATGACGCCATCTTGAATCCACGCTTCTAGGATTTCGATTACCTCTTCAATTGTACACGGGAAAATTAGAGCATCCTCTCCAGTTTCTTGATGCTGTGCAGGCGTCTTAGTCGCAGCTTTCCGGGTTTGAGTTGTCTGCTGCGCTAGTGCCGCACGTTTGGTTGTTGATAGTCGTTCCCCAGATGCATTCTCTTTCCACCCTCACTAGCGATTGTCTGGAGGTTATATTTTTTATTGGAAGGAAGCTTGCTTTCCTGAGTAAAGCAGCAGCGGATCTCTTAGCAGCTTCTGATGCAATATGGGAATCGATATTTTCCAGGAAGGACGCACATAATGAAATCAACTTTTCATTGCGAGGACTCTGATGAGAACATGATAAATCCCACGAGTCTTCTTTCTGAGTTTGAGGAAACATCTCTCGATCTTCATGCGCAGACACATTAGGTTGGTGGATGCCTTTCCATTCGACGTGACCATAGGCTTCATCTTCCTCACCAGGAATGGGAATATGAATCTTGGAAAAAGGACTACTACCATAAGTATTGATCCAAAATGAATTGTTGGTTGCGTTCGTTCAGAATGAATGCGCGTTGGTTCCTTTGATAGTTGATCCGTGAGGACTTTCAAAAGCGCAAATACTCCGTCCTGCGTCTTGACAATAGTAGCTTGATTCCTGACAATATCATTCAGGATTTTCATCAAATCATGAATAGTTGTTAAATATTGACACTCCATAGCCTCGATGAGGGTTTTGAATGAAAGAAAGGATTCAGGAATAACATGTGAAGTATTGTCAGTGATGGGAGAAGTAAAATTGGGATTGAGGGTTTCTGAACCATTCCTAAGATCAACCATATTGAGAAATTTAGGAAATTGAAAACGAGATAGGGGAAATGATTTTTTGCAACCGAGAGATCAATCTCCCACTGTGGTCGCCAGTTGTTTGAGGGCAAAAACTGATTCTGTTGTTTTTGGTAAATTTGGGTGTGTTGATGAAAAACGAATTCAAACCCTAAACAAATGCACTGCACGAGAGTACTTTTAGATTCGGGAGATCAATCTGTAAGACTCTGGCCTAAACCAAGAAATGGTCGTTCCAGATTCAATTAAGCAGTGGAGAAGTGGGGTTGTGTAAAGAGTGGTGATCACCACGTTTCCATTATGAGCGATAACTGATCAGACTTTCACCCACTACTCCCATTGTTGTTAACCGTCCGTCTTTCCTGACACTTTCTCGTAATGGGAGCGTTGCACGCCGCATGCTGTAAACCGCCGGACCAATACCCCAGTGAGTATCCTACAGTTTGTGACATGTTTGATGTCTCGAGTAAATGGATCAAGTCATGGGACTTGCCGCTGAAAGCATCACGTAGCGCTTTAGGTTAAATAACTAAGTTATTTGTGAAGCCGATATTCATAAAATATCGTATGTATTCGATGCACGTAAAACATCGCTTTTAAACAAGCAGCTCCAAATAATCGATGTGCATGGAGCATCGTTATTTTAGAGCTCGATCGAACCAGTCACGGATTGAGCGTCTCAAAAGGAACACGACCGCCCTTTTTCAGGAAGTTGGTGGGTGTTATGCACACATCCCAAGGAGTGACTGATCAATTCATATAGGAGATTGGCAACTGGTAGCCATTCTAAAATCCTAACGGTCGATCCAAGCTAGATCTAGACCGCTTAAATCGGCTAGACAATTTGAGTGGCTGAGGCGATTTTTGGCAGTTAATGACTGTTGTTCAATTACATGCAAGCAGCACAATTAGTTACCTTTGGGCGATCGTTTGGGATCCCTATGAACTAGTTGTTGCTTGGACGATTGTCCATCATGAAAGAAGAGTGGATGACTATCACAACGACATGTTGTTGGTCACCTGAAATCAAATCTAGGCCGGTCAACTCGTCTGGCGAAGGTTGACGGCGGAGATGATTTGTGGCAGTTGCATGATGTCGTTGATTTAATTTTAGGGTTTAGGGGTCCCGCGGCCAACCCTGTTTTGGCTAGTCGAATCAAAGCGTTGGGCGCTGATTCGAACAGGCCGATTGGCCATGTGCAAAGACGAGCCGTTGGTGAATATGCTAACATCTCCTGGGCCATCTAAAATTAGATCCAAACCACTCGATTCGTCTGGCGAAGATGGATGGTCGTGATCGATTTGCGGCACTAACATATACGGCTGCAAACACCAATTAGGGTTTCAAAGCAGCGCGTTCACCCTACTTTTGGTGAACGATTCTATACGCTCTTATCTTGCCATAGCAAGTCGATCGACCAAGGGTGGAGCTGGGTTGACGGTGAACGCGACGACACCTCATTGGCCATCTGAAACTGGATGTAGATCGTCCGACCATGATGGCGAAGATGGACGGACACGATCAACTTTCTGCAGTTTTATGATGTTGCAACCCATACTAGTTTGGGCAAACATTTTAACACTCCCGGGACTTGCCGTGGGGAGGTCGATCGACTAAGGGAGAAATTAAGCCGCCAGTGAACACGCCAATACTTCTTTGATCGTTCGAGATGTGATCTACGCCGTCCAACTAGGCTGGCTAGGTTGGACGAATGTGATGGGTTTTGAGACCGTTTTTTGCCGGTCTTAGTTCGTTTGAGTATGTTTTGCCAACAGCGCGATCACCCACATTAGGGTCAATCGTTCGAAGCACTGTGGATGTTCTAGATGGGATTCGTTCAGTCGGGATGCTAGTGGGCCCGCCCGTGGTCATTGTGATGATCGCCTAATTCTGCCAGTAATATGCTAGGCTTGTTGAATCGCGTGGCCAAATTGTGTGGCCGTGATCGTTTCTTAAGACTGATATTAACAATCTATATTTTCCCTAAGGAATTTAAGCGTGTTCGATCGAGCTAACTTAGAAGTGCGTCGATACAAAATTCTCTTTGTCAGAGAGTGATGCAGCCTGTGTGAGTACTTCCATGCAGATCTCAATATTGACACTTCGGGAGATTCAAGCTACTCTGCTGAGAGTGAGAATTTAATCGTCATGTCATGTCAATATTGAGATTTCGGCTGGGAACATAGCATAGAAAATACTAGGCAAGTCATGCATTAGTGAAAAATGCGATATGTTAAAATTACAGAATATCTGGGACTGTTGCTTCACGCACTATTCTGGATAAATTTTATATATAAATGTATTGAATTACTCAATACATATGTAAGTTGAGAGGTTTGAGCACTCATCACTTTTAAATGGCTCAACCTCTTTCCAGAGCGTTGGCGCATTAAATATATTGAATTGCTCAATACATATGTAAGTTGAGAGGTTTGAGCACTCATCACTTTAAATGGCTCAACCACTTTGCAGAGCGATGGCGCATTAAATACATGATTTTACAATTTTATCCCTGAACTAAAAACCACCATCAACACAAGTAAGAACCACTGATGCATTAGTAGCAATTAATCATGATTACAATTTGCATATCAGGGTAGCATTTCTAGTTTATCACATGTGACAAATGAGTTACTTCTTATGTGCTATAGGAGGTGCCTTATCTGATTTGTTTGCTTCAGGAGCAACACAGGATGGTAGCATGAACCTTCTTGTAAAACTCGTTCAAGCCATTAGCCATAGTTCCTATTATGACGAACCGACCGAAATGAGTTTGTAAATTTTAAGGCTTATCGTCGGCTAATGCTTACAAGTTCTAAACTTAATTAATATGTAATAGGACATAGGAAAAGTGAGATTTCAGTATAACATGTTACTTCCCAGACTACAAAATTTAAAGTACAATTTTTGTTGCTCATGTATGTAACATCATGTCCACCCTAATCTTTATTTACGATGAATATTTGCAACAAAAAAAAATGTTGAAACACCTACCACTTGAAAGATCAACATCAAAAGGCACACAAAAATTTCCTCTGCTCTCTACGGGTTCAAGCAAGAAATCATCTCCAGCTACTTGCCATGTAAGAGCATGAATATGTCACTCATTTTTCATGAATTGCATTGTATAAAAATGTTTTTTTTAAGGAAAAAGTTTAAACTTGTAGAAACCAAAGTATACAAAGATCGGAACCTCAAAGATATTCCAATTACATGTTACTTACATTCACCAAAAGGTTATCAAATTTCTAAATGGTGTAGTTCTAAACCATTTTCCAATGGAACCCCATAAAAAATGGTGGCCTTAACTTTATTTATGAGAACAACTTCTGTAACACCCGCACTTTTCACATGGCGCATGCTCAAAGGTGTGTCATGGCACGAGATGAAGCTTCATCTTGAGTTTATGTTGCGTTCTAAGAGGAGCATTGTCCTGGGGACAATATTACACAATCACGGTGTGTTACGTGGTTTACTTGGCCTAGAGATAATATCGCGCCACTATATGGCGCATTACATAGGCTATATGTGCCAGAACAGAATGATACACCACCATAGCGCATCACGAGACTTGGCCTTTGTCAACGACCATGAATAGTGAAGCATGCATGTCAAATTGCTCACCAATTTTTATTTATAGAAATGTCAGTAAGACATATATATGCGGTGATCACTCGAGATAGCTTCATGATGCTTAGGCATCATCGTCGCCACGTTGCGAACTAGTAATGCACCATAATGGTGCAATACAAATGAAAGGCTAGTGATGCATATTCTTGCGCATCATTTTCCAACTACTTAATGGCATATACAGACTAGGATTATTACTTGGATTTAGCCTTACAAAATGAGTTAGGATGCACTACGGTCAGTGCTTGGTCCCTTCTCCGTAGGGTACATAGGAAGCCACAATGAATTGCAACATTGATGGTCCAAAACATTGTCGCTCATATCACCTAATTGCGAGGTGATTGCGACACATAGTTGCATTCCATTATTTGGATGTTCATACTTCATATCAAGGCATTCGACGTAGGCATACGACAATGGCGTATTGGGCATGGCCAGGAAAGCAAGCTAAGTTGGTTGAAAGTTAGGGAATCTCGCATAAGTCATTGGAATCACAAGGACGATGTAAGGCAAGTACTGCATGAGCCTGGCTAATGCACCCTTGGAACAAGCAAGACAAGTGCATATATTCATATCAGTACCAAAGCGAAGTAATGAGGTGGAAATAGGCTTGAAATGACCTATGTGCGAGTCTGAGGCATTGATATATGTCTGGAAAAGAATCGGAAACCAGTGATGTATGCAAGAATACATCAGCGTTAGCCTTTATGGTCTTGCACCCTTCGTAGAACAAGGGTAAGTTGGAACAAAGCTAAGTTTAAGACAACATGCTTGCTAAGCATGTCTGCAAAGGCAAATGGTCGTACATTTGCGAATCTAGAAGATAAGCTTTACGTCCAGGTTACTAGCATCAATCTGGCGCATCATGGAGATATGGCATATGCGCGCCCTGACGCTCTAGGCGTAATTTTCTGGTCCGTCAAAACTTCGCTTCTAGGAGATTTCATTTCCATTGTTTGTCTATTTCTCTCCCCCCATTTGACGCAGCAGATATCAAACTGGCCAAATTTTCCTTCCCATGTTTTCACCCCTTCTGAATCTCCAGCCTTGAAGTTGCGTTGCTAAACTCCCACCCTGTACCCATCCAACACTATATCCATTAAAGAAGTAATTCCAAATTTTCCGAAACATAAGTAAATGCATAAATAAGTGGTTTATACATTTTGCATTCACTGCGCAAAGAGAGCATAATAGGTTTAGAATGATGCATCCTTTAATCATCAAGTTGTTTGTAGTTGGAATGGCGTTTTGAGTAGCTGTACATATGAAAAATTGAACTTCTTATGGCACATGCTGCATCCAAATGCATTTGAATGGAACAATTGGTTGAGGGAAGTTGCTTTGATCTTTCAACCAATTGTATCAAGCATTTGTGCCAAATCAGTTAAAAATATTGAACTTTAGCTCATCCCCCCATCTAACAACACAGACGAATTTCGTAGCAATTTGAATAGATCTTTCACTTTATTTATCTCACATGTCTTCAAATTTCTTTGTAGAAGTATATTTCAACTCTCATTCACCATCATTTCACTTACTGAATCATTTTTTTGACAATTTTTTTTTAAAAATATATGGAAATTTTTCCTTCCACTTGTCCCACCAAAATTTTATAGAAGAACCACTTCTAAACTCAACTGAAAATATATTATCAATGATTGATTTATGTTTTTGTATATCATTTCATAAACCTCCACCTTGAGGCAAAGTAGAGTCTTTCATCCATATACCATGTACATCTCTCTTCATTTTGTGCTGAATCACTCTTCTCCATAAATGATGTATTTCGTTGGTGTATTTCCATGTCCATTTAGCCAGTAAAGCCTTGTTAGTGCTTCTTATACTTTTATCCCCAAACCAACAAACGCTTTTTTGTCTGCATACATTTTCTCATGCAACCCAACTTATTTTCCTTCAATCTGATGTTAGACCCCATAGGAAGTTCCTTATTATTTGACTTAACATCTTTTCAGTTTTCACAGAAAGTGGGAAAATGGATAAAAAGTAAACTGGTAAGCTAGATAAAGCTGTCTTGATCGATAACATTCTACCAGTTTTAGTAAAAAAACATTTTTTTTTTCCATTGAGCCAATTTGTTTTGAAATTCCTCTGTAACTACATCCCAAATATTTGTACTTATTCCTGGAGCACCCACTGGCAACCCCAAATACTTAAGTGGAAGACTTTCAATATTGGAGTTCAAGATATCTGCGATCGACACAACACTGAAGACTGAAGTTTTTGATAGATTTATTGATAAATTAAGCCTTACATTGCTTCAAATGTTTGCAAAACTAACACCAAGTTTTCAGCTTCCTCTTCTTTTGCATCTAGGAACGCTAGAGTGTCATTTGCATATTGTAGGCGAGAGACTTCAATAACATTTTTTTTAAGTAAAAAATCATGTCCATCTCCACTACTATATTCATCAACTTAGTGAAGATCTCTGCCACCAATATAAACAAAAATGGAGATAAGAATCTCCTTGTATTTGGCCTCTACGAGGAATGAATATCTCTGTTGAGCTTCCATTGAATACTAGGCGAAATTTACCTACTATAAAATCCAATCAATCCATTCCTCACTAAACCCAGAGCTCTTCAAGACATGTTGAATTGCGTGCCAACTGACATTGTCAAGAGCTTTCCTAATGTCTAGCTTACACATAATTCTTGACTTTTTATTTTTTTAATAATGCATCACTAAGTTCTCTTGCGATCAATTTTCCATCCAAAATTTGCTTATGTTTTACAAAAGCACCTTGGTTTACTGTTTTCAATTTTGGAAGTACCAATTTCAGTATATGGATTAACACTTTGATATAACTTTATACGTGTTGCTAACTAGACTCATAGGCCAGAGATCTTGAGGAGTACCCACTTGCTCGTTTTTAGGTATTAGCCCGATGAAAGAGAAATTGGTATAAACGTAGACTAATAGCGTTTGCATACATATCCAGAAGTATCTTTTAAACTTCTAGAATTCAAAAAGCAAGAAGTTAGTTTGGGTGTCAAATTTCAGAATGACTTCTAGAACAAAAAGTCAACTTTTTATGAAGCAAAATGTTTTTTCTTCTGATTTCTGCTTAAGAAATATAAGTCAGAAGCACTTCTGCTTCTGTATCCAAACGTGCTATTAGTGATCTTCCTCCTTGAAAGTGACATGCATGAGAGATCTTATTTGTCATTCTCAAAATTTGTAATTAGGAAAGCTAAAGGTAAAGGTAAACCCTTGGTACAAAACTCTTAACCCTTTCTAAGGCCTATTCCTATGCACATGGCAAACATCAAATTTTGCCATATCTCCACCCATTATGGGTATGCTAAAGTGCCAAACATATATGCCTATATGTTAATTAAAACACATAGGCATACACGACAGACTTTCCAGCGAGTGATGGACGTTCTATAGCTAGATGGTCTAAATATCGCTCGTTGGTCATTCCAGCACCAGTGCTAGTCACTATGTCGCTCGCTGGTCTGGTCATCGCTTATCAGTTCCTCATCCAACGACTACAATTTCCCCCTCTATAAATACCCAATTTCAAACTCGTTTCAACTCACACCAGAATTTCTCAACTTCTTCAAATCTAAAACAATTGCACATTCTCTCCAATTCTTAATTTCTTGTAATATGGATTCACAGTCTCAAATCCAAGGCAACGATAAAGGTAAAAAGGTCAAAGTCCAGGGTGTAAAATACAACATGACAAAAGATGAATGCATTTGTCGAAATTATGTGTTTTTTTTTACCCAAGACTGTATCAATGGTGCACAACAACATGGTAATACCACGTGGGAAAACATATTTCGTAAATATGAAGAACAAACCATGAACATCAATAGTCGTGATGCAAAAGGGTTGGCAGAACGCTTCATTACGATCAATGGGGAAGTAGCTGCTTATGTTGGATTGATAATGCAAGCCAAGAGAGGCTGGGAGAGTGGTCTTGTGATGTTGATGTTGAAAGATAGGTTCGTACAGATTGGCAGCGAAAATATGGCAAACAGTTCGTTTTCGAAATTTGTTATCATATTTTGAAGGTGTTGAACAAATATAATCCAGAACTGTTAGCAACTAATCAACAAGTACCTGAAAGGTCACCATATAATTCTTCTCCCTCAACACCAAATTCTTCACCATTTTCATGGGGTCCATCAAATTCTTCACCAGATAACCCAAGAAACCCAAATGTGAACTTAGTTCTCAATAATGATGATGGTAAGAGAAAACTTCTAGGGAGGAACGCTGCTAGACTGGCTAGAAAATTAGCTCAAGAAGGAGGAAGTTCCAATGGATTTGACATGGCAGAGTTTATGGAACATCATAAGACCGTCGAGAAGCAATAAGCAGTTGATAGGAAATTTCAGAACAGAGAAAGTAAGAAAAGTAGCCTTTCAGAAGAAAAAAAAAAGTGGGTTTGACTATGACAAGCATAACATTCTTCAAGCTGATACTTCAATTATGAACCCCCAGCAAAAACATCTGTGGCAAATCAAATTTGACAGGATTCACGCACAGATTGAAAAACAAGCTGGATTTACTAAAACTAGGGCTGTCAACGGCACTTAACGTAACAAATAATGGCTCTGCCGCTACCGTTGCCATTAAAATTAGCGGTTAACCGATATCCGTTAAGTGCCGACGGAATTATGAAATTCAAAACCATTGCCGTTACGTCGGACTTATCGGCTAACGGTTAATTTTCCGGTATGTCATAGGACAACACAAAAGCAGGTTTAAAACACAAACCAATTACATAGAATAGTTCTAAATCCAAGCAAACAAGTTCTAAATCCATGACACACAGAAAAAAAAACATACAGATGTTCATGTTCTAAACCAAATTACATGTTCAGATCATCACATGTTCTATCAAAAGAAAAAAACCAAGTTTTTGCAAAAGAAAAGACAAAGGGATGCCATCTGCAACTGCAACTGCAAATGCATTCCTCCATCTCCAAATTCTCCACTGCCAATGCCAATTGCATTCCTCCTTAGTCCTCAACTTCTGCATTTTGAAAGGAAAATGAAAAGTGTTAAACAGTGATGTCAGTGAAGCAACTTAAGTTGGCAAAGTGGCAATGTCAGTGCAATAAGCCAATAAAAGTGGCAATGTCAGTGCAATAAGCCAATAAAAGTGGCAATGTCAGTGCAGTCACAACTATCAGTAAAAGCTAGTAAAATATTAAGATATAAGGAAACTTACCAGTAACACAACTATTGCTCTCACTGAGAGTGAGATCTGGCATCCAATCACCCAAACAAAGCAAAGCTTCAACAAAATCTGGAGCTAATGAACTCCTGTGAGATGTGAGAACTCTGCCACCAATACTAAACATGGATTCTGATGCTACACTTGTCACTGGAAAAGCCAATACATCTCTTGCAATCCTTGAGAGAATTGGGTACTTAGAAGAATGATTCTTCCACCAACTTAAGATATCAAACCTCATTTCTTCGGCAGCTGTGCCTTTAGGAAGAACTGGTTCTGCTAAGTATGTCTCCAATTATGACTTCTCAACCTCAAACATATTGTTTTCCATAATGAAATCATCATAACCAAATCCATATGATGTTGTTGTACTTGTACCTGCACAGCTCTCAAATGCAGTTGAATGCATTGCAGTATCAAAATAATCTGGAGCTGTAGTGTTTGTTTCATAAGCACAGAAAAGAGCATTGAGTGCAAGCTCAAATTTGTTATAGTGACTTTTATAGTGATCCACACCATATACTCTCTTCATAACAAACTCCACCCATTTAGATTTGTACCTAGGATCTAAAACAACCCCAATGCCCATCAAAGTGTTACTTTCTTTCCAGTAGCTATCAAATTTCATCCTCATATTATTGGCCATGTCTCTGATGTACTCATGCTGACTTGATTCCCATATCATAATGTATCTATTAACTTCTTGCACCCCATTATAATATAAATTTGTTGTGGGATACTTAATCCCAGCAAAGTTGGTTGAAATGACATCAAACAATTCCAAACATTCACATATGTGTACTCCTTGTTCCCACTCCTTAGAGGTTGGTAGTATCTTGAAGTCATTATCTAAATCAGCTATCCTAACAAAAGCTTGTCTCAGAAAGATTGCATCCTTTAACATCTTATAGGTGGAGTTCCACCTGGTATCCACATCTAAACCCACAGACCTTTAAGAAGGAAGCTTAACTTGAGCAATAGAAAATCCAAATCTCTCTTTTCTAGCCTGACTTGCTTTGACATATTTTACACACTCTCTAACTCCATCTATAAATGGAGCAGCCACTCTCATTCCACACCCTACAATCAAGTGTAATACATGATTACTACACCTCATTTGGAACATATCCCCATTAAGAACTAAACAATCTTTGCTATCAAGCCATTTCTTCAGATGGTCCATCATAACATTGTTGGAGCTAGCATTGTCAGCAGCAACAACAAAAAGCTTAGTATCTATGTTCCAATCTAGACATACTGATTTCACTACAGATGCTAGAACTTCTCCTGAATGTGGTGATGGCACTAAAGTATATGCAAGTGTTTTCTTAATCAGTTTCCAATCATCATCTATGTAATGCATTGTCACACAGCAATAACCATCCTTTGTATGCTTACATGACCACATATCTGTTGTTAAACTACACTTAGATGTAATTGTCTCAAATTGGTCTTGTAATTCTTTTTTGAACTCAGTTCTTAGTTTCATGATATCTTCCCTAACTGTATTCCTAGTGTAAAGTTTAGCAGCAGGATTTAAAGACTTCACAAACTCAACAAAATATGGATGCTCAACTATAGTGATTGGATAACCATGTTTAGCAATCATTTTGGCAACTAGTATCCTAGTAGCATCAGCATCATACTTCCAATTAGCAAGCTTAGTTTGTGCATTACCTGTTCTGACTGTAGTAATCTTTGTTTGTCCTTTCTTGTTTGCAGGCTTTTTTTGGCAAGTTTTGGCATGGTAATGCAATTTGCTGGTTCCTTGGCTACTGGGTGAAGTCATTCTCTTATTACAATGTTTGCATTTAGATACAAGTATCCCAATCTCCTTACTTTTTACCATCTTCTTTTCAGTTAACCTTTCAAAATCATCCCAAACATCAGACCTTACTGCACGCAGTTTCTTCTTTGCTTCAGCTATAATTGGATCTTCATCTACTTCTATTTCTTCTACTGCTTCTTCTGTTGCAACAGCAGCAGGTGTTGATTGAATTCCTGATTGTTGAACTTGAGATGCAGAAGGTAATTCAGATGCAACTGAAAGTGATTGAGAGGGATGACTTCTTTTTGATGAACCAACGCAATTGGATGCTCCTCTTTCGCTTTGGGTCATGATTAATTTCACGAATTGAAAACCCTAATTTCAATTTTCAGAAACCCTAAATTGAAAATTTAGTTTTTAGGATTGAAATTAAACTCGAAATAAAAAGTACAAGATAACCCTAGTTTTCTAATCGAATGAAGATGATGATTTTGCTCGAATTGAAAGGAAGGAGATGACTTGTCTAATCGAATTGAAAGGAAGGAGATGACTCTCGTTTGTGAGTTGAAGAACAGAAGAAGATGAAAATGATGTTCATTCGAGTATAGTAACCTAGGTATAGATGAATGTTACACGTGCTAGGCACACGTTAGCGGTTAACGGAACTAAGGCTAACGGAAATAGGTCTTTCGTTGCCGTCACCGTCGGATAAAATTAACCGCTAGATTATCGGTAACGGATAACGGATAACGGATATAATGGAACTAAACGTAACGGCAACCGGTTAATCGGATTCGGCTAACGGTTAACGGATTTCCATTGACAGGCCTAACTAAAACCAACCTGGTGGTGATGATGATTATGAGGATGAGTTCGATGTAATAGAACCTCTAGATGATTGATGTATTAATTTAAGTTCTAATTTGAAGTATTGTATTTTAATTTGATATTTTTATTGCATTTTACTTAATATTAGTTTGAAATAAAAAGTTGATTAATTTGAAATGTTGTTACAATCTACTTAAACAAGTTTCGCTCATTAACTTAAAAAAAATACATAACTTAATAATCAAACAAGAATAATAATTAAACCAAAATACATAACTTAGTAATTACTATCTTCCATGCTCTGCCCAAACACTCACTCTCAGATCACCTCTTATACTGTCATACAAATTCTGGTTTTAAATGTAATTAGTCATTTGAGCATAATTTCTTGCAGGGACGCGTCCTTGTGGTTGAACCTCTGGACTCAAATCTTCATCTTCATAGTTAGTCCACTCCTTATCGCGACGGATTTCCTGGATTACCATGTTAAGAAGAATTATGCAAGTAAGCATAGTCTTGTGCATTTCACGAGGACTCAACCCATGATATGGCCCACAAATAATAGCGAACTTTCTCTTCAAAATTTCAAAGGCGCGTTCTACATCCTTCCTCAATGCCATTTGGCGATTATTAAAATGCCGGTATGAATTTCCCACTGCACCGGCAGGGGGATGACGTAACATTGAAACAAGGTAGACCATTTTGGATAGATACCATCCCCAACATAATACCCATGAGTGTAGTGATGGTCGTTGATCATGAAACGGACTTGGGGACAAATTTCATACTTCAGATATTCAAACAGAGGTGACTTGTGCAAAACATTAATATCATTTTGTGAACCCGAAAGACCAAAAAAAGCGTGCCATATCCAACAATCATAAGAAGCAACGGCTTCAAGGATAACAGTTGGTTTCGGATAGTGACCCTTATATTGACCGACCCAATAAACATGGCATCCTTTCCATACCCAATGCATACAATCAAGGCTACCTAACATTCTTGGGAATCCCTTTTCCTCATTCTCCCTCAATAATTCTTTAACATCTTTCTCGGTTGGTTTATGTAAATATGTTGGACCAAAATGATTAATCATTACTTCACAAAAAAATGCAAAGGTAAGTGAATGAACTTGTTTTACCCATACGAAGGTACTCATCATTCGAATCTGCTGGTTTGCCATAACCTTGAATCCTTAAAGCCGAAGTAACTTTTTGTTCAGGACTATGACCTCTAATATTCAGTGCATAAAACTGATAATTAAATTGAGGTTCTACTCGACAAAGCTTTTCAATAATCTTTTTCACCATGTACCGAGTCATGCAGAATCGACGTTGGAAATCTTCATTAGAGTACACACAATTGGGAAGAAAATAATCGTGCATCAACTTCTGGTGGTAAAATTCCCTCCCTCGATATGTATATCTTCTTGAGAATACTTCTTGTGGCTCTGGAACTCTAGGTATTTGTCTCGTATGTACGAGCATCAAAGTGTCGATTATTACCTTCAGCTTCCTCATCGTCAAGTTCTTGCAACCTCTTGATGCATTTTTTGTTGTAATCTAAAACGATTCATAGTAACATTCCTCTCTTCATTAGATCTCGCCATTGATGTTTATGAAATTTAATTGAGAATACAGATAGAGAAATTGGTGAAATATATGTAGAAGTAGGTGTGAGTAACTTCAATAGTTCAAGGTCATATATATAAGAACCAGCAGGGGGAAATAGCCGTTGCAAAATAACTAGTGATTGATAATCATAATATCGCCAACGATACTATTTATATCTTGCAATGGGATTTATGACGCCATCTATATTCAAAATATCGCCAGCGCTCTGGATAATAACGGTCGATACAAACTCTCTATCGCTCCGTGGTTTTTCCATAATGACGCAACTCGTTTACCATGCCACCTAGTATGCCAAACATGATTTTTTTGGCATGTGCATAGGAATAGGCCTCAGACAAGGGGGTACTATACTTCAGAAGCAAAAATTGTCATAATAATATACTACAAAAAGAGGAACACGCAATTGGGGGATACTTATATTAATTGGGGGATATAAATTACTTTCCCCAACCAATAGTGTCTGCTAAGAGGTGTTTTTGGGGGGCAAAAATACTAAAATACCCTTCCCTCAAAATAAAAATCAAAAAACTGAAAATCAAAAAACAAAATCATATCTCCCGTTTCCATCTTCACCTCTTATTAATCTCTTTTAGGGTTAGGGATTTGAAACCTAAATATTCCGACTCCCTTTCAAATTCTCTTCTCCTTCTCTGTCGGCTCCTCACTTTGAAAACGTTTTTTTTTTTTTATATTCGGAAGTGATGAAGTCCATGTCGGAAGTGATGAAGACCATGCCGGTAGTGATGAAGACCATGCCGGTAGTGATGAGGACCATGCCCGAAGTGATGAAGACCATGTCGGTAGTGATGGAGACCATGTCGGAAATAATTTTTTTTTACATCGCCGGAAGTGATGAAGACCATGTCGGAATTGATGAAGACCATGCCGAAAAATGGTGCCGACATGCTTGGTAACTAACATTCAATGCCGTAACTAAATGTCGGCATGCTCGATAGAAATCTATCAACGCCGGTAGTCAAGTGAAAAAAAATTCAATTTTCTTGGATACTTTACATCATGTGCCAGCAAAGAAATTTAAGCAACATACTATGCCGTTAGTAGTACAGGCATGCTCGAGAATTAACTAACTGTGCCGGTTGTGGACTGATTAAAACATAAAAAAATTCAAAACGGAATAGGTCGAAAACAGCCGGGAGGGGCTACACCCCCCCGGACCCCCCGGATAGCGGCAAACATTTATGACAGTTTCCAACAAATGCGGCATCAATGGACGACCAACAACAACGCCGTCACACTGTGTTGGCTGAATATTCCCTGGTACGTGAAAATATGGTGCGCCAGCATTGATATAACTTTGAATACCATGTCGGTTTAGGTTGTTCCGACATGGTATTCACAGTTATATCAAGGCCGGCAGGATGTTTTGTAGGTGCAGTCATGGTGAATCCAAAGTTACATCTTGAGAAGATTCAACATAAAAGGCATATTTGTTGCTAACGTGAAGACTCAGAGACATCTCTTTGGTCACTCATCTCAGCCAAAAATTTTGAACCCAACATTCATACTTTTAATCTCTCCAAAATGATAATGATTTCTATAAATCATTTTCAAACTAATCAATTAACACAACTAATTATTATTAACAACTAAACCTGATTAATGAGGGGTAGATTAGGAATTAGTGAAAATACATGGATATGTGGTGACCTTGATTTAATATTTAAATCCCTTTTTTTGTCTTTTTCCTATATCCCCAATTAATATAAGTATTCCCCAATCGCGCGTTCAAAAAGAGTCAAGTAAGTCACAAAATGCTTTTTTTTTTGAAGAAAAAAAAGCAAACTTTTGATTAATAAACTGTAAAAAATTTGTACATCAGATTCAAACAAAAAAATACTAGTACAAGTGATGATGAAAATTCCTATTACAAAGGAACTAGAGTATACCATACATACTAATTGTATGTAATCCTCTTAGAATTACGATAAATGGTTTTAGAAATTAAATTCAACCATTTTGATTTTGATTTGTGAGTCGTCAAACTTTTATTCTCCATTAAAAAGAAGAAAATCGCCCATGACTTGTGAGTCTTCAAACTCTGGTTCTCCATTAAGAAGAAGAAAATCGCCCATAAAATTGTAGTTACAACCAGCAGCCACTGATCTTGTATAAAAGGATTCACACCATATTTGAATGAAGTATCTCCTAAAATATACTTGAATATATGACCACACTTGAACAAATTGTTGCAGAATATATCAAAGATCGATGTTAATACAAATAGGAAAACAACTAAATGGCCAATATAAACCATTAGCGATGAGAAAACATCTAAATATTAAGAACTACATGCCAATAATGATTGATTATTGAAACAAACTAAAACCTCAATCACTTAAGAGTGATGGTTTATTTATTTATAATTTACATAAGATTCTGATATGTTTATTTATAATATCAGATCATACCAAATAAATTAAGAAAAATCAGAAAGAAATTGGAGAAATCAATCGCTGTTTTGGGAAGTTTGGGAGAGAAAAGATAGGAAAGAGAGGATCACAAAATAATACTCCAAAAGATAGGAGTATTATTTCTTAGAAGTCTACGATCCAAAAAAAAAACAATCCGAAAACTAAAGTATGGATACATTGAATGAGTCGTGTGCAAGCATAGCTGGACCAAATGTACTACAACATCAGATCATGACATCACTGATGTACGTCTGCCCTACCACGCGTCGGAAAGTCATTTAGCCGCCTTGTAACAGAAAGAGGCATCATCCACCCCATTGCGATGACATAAAAAAGTCTATCCTCCTCCCTTCCTTATCCACTAAATCTCTCGTAATCAGCACGAAATTAATGTGCAAATTGATTTTGTAAATTGCAATTACTCCTTAGAAAAGTCATAATCAGAAATTTGTTGGTCTGTAGAGTTGACTCTACCACATTTCTACTTAAACCGGGTTCGTACACAGAATCAAGAAACGACTCTTTCCCTTTCTCATAAAATACCACCAGAACTGAAAAACTTTCCCTCCATTAAATTAGCTCAACAGACTCTAAGGAATTTCCACGTTTTCTTTTGGAGAGATCTGATCACAAAAAAGAACTCATGATTTGATGTTGAACCTTGGATTTCTCATCTCATTTGGACATTCTACTACTAAAAACCGCCCGATTTAGAAGAAAGAGACTGGTTAGGGTTTACTGCAACCATTTCGTGCAAGTTTTATTGTAATCATAAAGTAAAGATGAGTGTGGTGAAGTCTCAGGTTTGGCATCCCTGTAAAAAGAAGAGATCTTAACGATCAATTTCGCCAAGTCTCAGGTTTATAGAGAAGCGATTCAGAGGGTGGGAGTATCTGTTGTATTATTTTTTTTTCGTTGATTCGGTGAGAAAGAAACAATGGCGTCGTCTTCTTCTCGTGCGAAGGTGCGAGTGGGGAAGTATGACTTAGGTCGAACATTGGGTGAAGGAACATTCGCGAAGGTGAAATTTGCTCGGAATTGTGAAACTGGTGAAAATTTTGCTATCAAGATTCTTGATAAAGACAAGCTTCTTAAACATAAGATGATTGATCAGGTAATAAATTTTGAAATTCCAATCTTGAATTTACTATTTCATGAAACATCGAATTGAAGTAATCTAGAAAAATCCTTGAATTAGTTTAAAGTTGTATCCTTATGAGTGTTTGTTGAAATTTTGCCTGTTTTAGATGCTTTTTTCTTAGATCAGACTTCATTACTTGAACAGCTAAAACTTGATTACTTCATTTGACAATAATTTTCTTCTAATTTTTTGTTTTCGTGTGTGGTTATTTACTGTTAAGTTGTTTTGATATACTATGATATTTCGCAGATAGTTTTACAAAGAGGAAAGTTGCATGTAACCTGGTTTGGATTTGGGTCTGCAAATGTGTATTTGTGGAGTGAGATGTTATTTTGGTTTCAGAGTTTTAACATTTTCTTGTCACAGATAAAACGAGAAATCTCAACTATGAAACTCATTAGACATCCAAACGTTATACGTATGTATGAGGTAAGATCTTCGCCGTTGCTTCTTGTGCATAACTCTCTTGCCTGGTATATACAGTTTTAATTTTCATAGTGGATTATCATAATAACTGGATAATTTCTTTTGGAGATTCCTTGACAAGGTTTCACCGGAGGTTTCATGTAGCAACCATGACATAGTCGATTGGAGAGATTTTTATGAACTGCATGATTATTGTCTGTTTTTCTTTTTGGTCAAAAAAGAAGAGGAAAATACTCCCTCAGTCTTAGATAGCTCCATGTGGCTGTTTTGGGTGTAGGTGATGGCTAGCAAGTCAAAGATATATATTGTATTGGAACTAGTCACCGGTGGTGAACTATTTGACAAAATTGTAAGATTTTTCTTTTCTTCTTTTATTTTGACTTGTATTTTACCAACAGGAAACTCATATTATATGTGATGAGTAATTCGTTGTTTAAATGATCCTTCTTTGTTTTAGACAAGTAGAGGGAGATTAAAGGAAGATGAAGCAAGAAAATATTTTCAGCAACTGATTAATGCAGTTGATTACTGCCATAGTAGGGGTGTATTTCACCGAGACTTGAAGGTAATTTCAAATTCTAGGTTTTCATTTTCGTGTAGTTTGTTCTGTCTCTGTCACTTGTCACCGTCACAGGTTGTTTGAGTAATAAACTAACTGAAAGAGCAAACTGTCTTTGACAATTTGCTATTACAGCCTGAAAATCTGCTGCTTGATGCCAGTGGAGGTCTTAAAGTATCAGATTTTGGATTAAGTGCACTGCCTCAGCAAGTTCGAGTGAGTGTGACTATGTGATGAGTGATTATCTTATAGGTCAAATGTTCAGCTATACTTTGTAAGCTAAAGAGGTTTGGCATTAGGAAAGGGCTCCTTAATTTTTGGTTCCCATCACCAATAATGTTGAATTTTCTAAATGGATTTTCAGGAAGATGGATTGCTTCACACAACATGCGGGACACCAAATTATGTTGCTCCAGAGGTATTTACTTTGATATAACTGGATTATTGGAGTCTTATATACGATTTTAACTTTTCTTTCTTATTCTTTGAGTCTCTTGACTCCCATTAGTTTTATTCTCATTCTAGATTCTTCTCTACTTCAGGTGGTTAACAGCAAAGGTTACGACGGAGCGAAGGCGGATCTCTGGTCATGTGGTGTGATCCTTTTTGTCCTTATGGCAGGTTATTTGCCATTTGAAGAAGCCAACATCATGGAATTATATAAAAAGGTGACTTCCGAGTCAATGGATGCCTTACTATGTATGTTGTTAGTTGTTTAAATTTCTAGAAAAGAAATAGAGAATGTGTGACGACTTAGAAAGTAAAGAAAGAAAGAAAGAAAGAAAGAAAGAAGTGAAGAATTGGATCAAAAAGTTTTAGGATTAGCCTAACTAGAAGCATGAATATAAGTTGAAGTTGCTTCCTCTACGTTTCTGACCCATTCTAACGGATGCGGTACCAAAGTTGTCCTTTGAGTTGATTATGTGGAAAAGCCATGTTATGTGTCTGTACAACTTTTGAATGAATCTTCTATAACGGATTCAAACGAAACCCAAATCTTCTTTCTCATTCTGTCCAACTTTTACTCAGTTGCCGCCGTATTGTTAAAATTAGGGCTGCACATAACCGACTCGACCCGCCGACCCGATCCACACCCGTCGAAAAATACCCGTACCCGAACCGACCCACCTAGGTATGGGTCAACTATGGGTGAGGCACGTGAAAACCCACCGTATGTTGGGTCGGTTGCGGGTAGGAATTTCCTTCACCCGAACCGACCCACCAACCCGCCCAATAAATCTAACCTCCTCGTTACCAAGTTTTTGCTTGAAAATTAAAGAGCTTTATTAGAGAAAGAAATTCTTATTCATTACTTACAAATTGAAATTCTCTCTCTTTAAAACCCCAAACGAGTACTATGTACATACATATAGTTCTTCAACCAATCTTGATTTTCTCCATAACTTTTTTGATATCTTTCTGAAATTCAAACTGCAAACTGTTTAGGAATTTTTTCGATCTCCACTAAATTTGATCTTCAATTTTACAGTGAACCCATGTTTAGATTCCAAACTTAAATCTAAAAAAAAAAAACTTGAATTGAAAATCAATCATCTGGTAAAGCGTGTTCATGCCAACATAGGAGCATAGTGATGCATCAACGAAGAATATAAAATCGAGTTTTTTGTTGCTTCAAAACCCATAATAATCTTTTTCTGAAACCAGAATTCTTATAGCTTCTACGGATGGATTGTTTTGATGAAGAAGAGGCTGTTGATGAAGGTTTTGGTTTTGGTTTTGCCATCGCCATTGAAAATGAAGGCGGAGGAGGTTGTTGGATATTTTGTGGAAGAAAAACTTGGTAACGATGTTGGTAGGCACGTGAAAACCCACCATCCGACCCGACCCAACCCGCCTTATTGTGGGTCGGGTGAAAAGCGACCCACTGTTATGGTGGGTCGGTTGCGGGTGAAAAGTTCAATTACCCACCAGCAGTGGGTCGGGTGGTGGGTGAGGTCAAACCCGACCCAACCCGACCCATGTGCAGCCCTAGTTAAAATAGATCCATGTTATATGATACTTCACCTGTTCATTAGATACACTCACAAATCATAACTGTGGGGTTATCTATGTTTGACTTCATAGTTCTCACGGAGGATATAGACTGCAATCACCACATAATATCTAAAAAACTACTGCCTTGATACAAATAGGAACTAAAGTCCTTTATTAACGTGGCACTCTCTGTCCATGTTTTTTTATCTGAAGGATAACACGGGAACCTCTGTGATTGCAGATTTTTAAGGCCGATTTTACTTGCCCTCCTTGGTTCTCCACAAGTGCAAAGAAATTGATCAAGAAGATCCTGGATCCAAATCCCTTGACGGTATGTAACATGTCCCTCAGTCTTGACTCTATATTCTGCTTTCTGAGCTGAAGCACTGCATCCTAATGTGGATGATCTCTTCGAGGTGCACTGTTAATGTGTACTGTATATGGTATATTGATCCATAAATTCCTATATTTTACTTGCTGAAACAGAGGATTTCCATTTCCGAGGTCATAGAGAATGAATGGTTTAAGAAAGAATATAAGCCGCCCATCTTTGAAGCAGAGGATGTTGCTCTTGTTGATGTTGATGCTCTTTTCAGTGAGACTGGGGTAATGTATCCCATTTTGTCCCTGGCATTATTATAGATTCAAAGAGAAAACATGTGACAATTTATAGTGACAATGTAACTAGTTAAAATTTGTTCTTAAGTATTTCATTTTGTAATACAGGAACCGGGAAACCTTGTTGTCGAGAGGCGAGAAGAAAGGCCAGTTACAATGAATGCCTTTGAGCTCATTTCTAGACCACAGGGTCTCAATCTTGGCACTCTATTTGAGAAACAGATGGTAAGCTCATAAAGTTTACTTTCTATTTCACTGCTTTTTCTTTTGTCATAGAGAAACTATGGTCCCTTCCTGAAAGATCTAACCGCTAGAAAACCTACTGGAATATTTTACAGTGAGTTATGTGCAACACTTTTTTATTTATTTATTGGCCTTCAAAGATCTATTTCCTAATTCTAGGTTCTTGCTTATGGAGAATGTGTGAAATAAAACTACTTCATTTCTCAGTTTTCACAGAAACCGAATGATGTCTGAATGAATAATAAAGACCGACAGTACTTAGAATCGCAGAATACATGCCACAAGATGTGAAATGCGTGAATTATTTCTCATCTGATACAACATTGCTATATGTTATGATTCCTGTGCTAAAACTGGCTCTATTTCTTGTGATAATCAGGGACTCGTAAAAAGGGAAACAAGCTTCACATCTAAGTGCTCTGCTAATGGGATAATGTCCAAAATAGAGGAAGCTGCCATGCCCTTGGGATTCAATGTGACAAAAAATAATTACAAGGTATGATAAAAATATCCCTCTAAAATCCCCTTTCTATCCGTCTTTACTTAATCCTTTGCTTTTCTACAATCATATTAAGTTTAGTATCAATATTACAGAAAGATACAACACAATAATGGTTTATTTAGTACGCAGTAATTTGAAATGTTAAGCTTTACCAAAATTGACTTTTGCTAGTAACTCCAGTTACTATAGCTAAAAATACTGCTGGTTCGTTGGCTAACTCGCGGTGATGCATTACTTGTAATGAGACCACCCACCCACTCTGGAAATAGGGAATATATGTGGAGACAAACATGGGCCTTCTTTCTGAAAAGTATAGATTTATACACAGTCAAAATCATCCCTTCACATAGTAAGCCTTCTTAACTATCAAAAAGAGGTTGCATCTTACTCACTGTAACCTCTAATCCCACCAACTGTTGAGTGAAACTCAACAATAACTGCTAGAGGGTCCCGAGGGCCCAGAATCTAGTCCCCGTTCTTTGTAAGAAAAACTATCTGTACTTCATCCTAACCCGAGCGTCCATTTAGCACGTATGAAACCTGCATATGGAACTCTATGAAGACCTTGTCGGTTGGCAATGAGGTTTTGTTGCTGACTGCTGAGCTGTGTGTGTTCCTGAAAGTTCATTAGTATGAATCTTCATTACATTTAGGTATAACTAACGTCTCTTTCTTGTGGCAGATGAAGCTCCAAGGAGAAAAAACTGGACGGAAAGGCCATCTATCTATTGCTACTGAGGTACTTTTCTGGAAGTTCAATCTTAAAGGGACGGAAAGTAAGATATTTTTGTGCCATTTCCAATCATCAGATGTTGAAAAGGTTTAGTTTGTAATATTTTATTGCAGGTTTTGGAAGTTGCTCCTTCTCTTTACATGGTTGAGCTTCGTAAAGCTGGGGGAGATACACTGGAATTCCACAAGGTATGTTTAACATCTTTTTTTTTTTGGCTCTTCAAAATCTGAATTTCAAGATAAAATTTAATACTCCCTCCAAAGTGGGACGGAGGTAGTAATAAGTACAAAGATTAAAACTGGTTTCTTTTCTAATACGTGTCAAAACATACCTAATCAGCATAACAAATGTACTAAGGCACCTTAACCATGAAGACATTGGGTCTCTAACATTCATGTGGTAAGCTTGCCATGTGTGCATTTTCCAAGTCCCACCAATAAAGATTCAGCATGGCACTTCGTCACATATCTTACTGAACTTCTTCTTCCCCTCATAAAATTTATTGATTAAATGTCAAGTCTCTTATTTACCTTTTCCATTATGAATATTCAGTTTTACAATAACATTTCTACTGGGCTGAAAGATATCGTCTGGAAGGCGGGAGGTATAGAAGAAAATGAATGATGGTATGTATATTTTGAATAGTCCTATTATTCTGTTCTAATTGAAACTCCAGCTGATTGAATTACTGCTAATCGCATTTGGTTTGTGTTGCTAGAAATTTAGGACTTCCATATTGTGTACATCTTTTTTTCCTGCACCTTCCATGAAAAAAATCTGAATACAAATTCTGACAATGTGACGAAGCAAGGGTTGTATGTTACCAATTTATGATTAATCATTCACTTGCACCCCTTTGTACCATCTGATATGTAAGTAAAATAATTTTACTGACATACTGCCACTTGGAAATAATATCAGCTCTCAAGGTTTCCTACTATTACTTTCGCTTAAGCCATATTAAGATTTAGAACCCAAAGGAGTGTGGTTTTTTTCTTTATGAACTGTAAATTTTTTTGCTCTTCACATCTATTCACCCAGGCCTGATTAGGTTTTCATGATCCTTTTCTGCAGGTGGTGCTGACATGGTAACTTGAATTTGTTCTAGTTTCTGGATATACTCTTCTTGTACGTAATAGATTTGCAAAGATGGGGTTTGTGGAAGTCCAGATAGTGTTGGGTTTGTGGAAGTCCAGATAGTGTTACTGATCAAATCGACGTCCAATATCTTGTCTTCTCAGTTCTCTTATTGATTACTAGTTTGCTTTGGTTTTACATTAAATGTTGATAATTGTTGATACTTGAATTCTAAATTACTTTCTAGTATGTTACTGAGCAAGCCATTAGACTAGGTCTTATTGGCGTTCCCAAGCACTTCCCAAGTTACAAAACATGTCTAGCAGTTTTTCCCTATTTGTGTTGGTTTTTTCCCTATTTGTGGCTTTTGCTTTCAGTCGAGTCTCTAAATTGCCTTTCCTTTCAGCCGAGTTAATAGGTTTTTACGGGTTCTTTTGTTCAATAACATATAATGGTGGTTATACATCATTAGATATAAATACTTATTTTATATCATTAAATATAAGGAATTTTTAAAGTCAAAACGGATAATGGTTATGCGTTTTTTTAAGGACAACATGCGGTGGGGGATCCTCTTGTAGAATCCTCTTGCCAATCCTCTTGACAAGATATGAGGAGCACAATCACTGTGTCCTACAATGGTTGATGATGGGGCAATATCTATGTGAGAATAGTGACTTGTAGTGGAGAAGTTTTTTGTTTAGGTCCTTCAGGATAATCGATCCGATTTTTGCTTTGCAATTCGGCGATCAACTCAGTCTTCCGATTCAGCCATTAATGCAATTCACCTACCTCTGCATGTCAAGATCTGTCTAGTTTTCTAGCCTTTGCTTTCCTCTTTCACCTCCTACTCGTTAATTACGCGGTTACTTCAATTCTAACGGTTATTTTTTTTTCCAATTTGGAATCTTATCCTCTTCCCCAAACCTTTCTCTGATACTGTCTGTTATTTATGTCTTGCAGGTTTTAAAGTTACCTGAATTTTCTTGTCTTGTTTAAGACTTTGGTAGTTTTCAATGACGTTTGTCCCAGTTCAAGAGAGTTTTCTCAATTCTATTATATCTTTGGAGAATCCGTCTCATAAAGATATCGAGATTCAAAATCAATTTGGAAGAAAAGCTCACTCCCTGATGAAGAATGGCAACACCGTTATGACAAGGTTTACACGTTTCTGTTCAATTCATACGCGTAGAAAGAAGAAATTCAAATATCGAACTATAAATTGGTGGTGCATTGAAGCATTTAGCATCATCAGCATAATCCTCCTCTTACCTAAGCAACTTCCTATTCAAAATCTTTTCACTATGGCAGCTGAGGATGTTGACAATCGCAAATCATTTCGATGCTGCTTTAATAGAATCTTCTGATGACATTAGAGAAGTTGTCAATGTAGCCCAAATCAATCCAAGACTTGTTCTTCAAGGCCAGGAGTTCAACATTATAGGCAAAGTTATCACAAGCTCTACTATGAGCAGAGGCCAAGCTGAAAGATTTGCTAGACAAATCTGGGGAAACAATGTTGGAGATTTTGAACTGAGAAAGAAGAGCAAAAACCTGTTCACGGTCAAGTTCGAAACCAAGGAAGAATGGAAATGGGTTTTATCTGAAGCTCCTTGGTGTTTGGATGGTTTCCTGTGGATAATTAAGCCATGGAACCCAACTCAGAACTACGGAGACATGTCTTTTGACAAGCAACAATTTTGGGTTATATTCAAAGATCTCCCTCGGGAATTCCTTAATGTGTTTGTTGCTAGAGAAATGGGTTTAATCCTTGGAGAAGTTTTGGAATTGGATCCAGATGATGCAAATCCAGTGGAAACAAATGATGTATGAGCTCTCATTGATATAGACATCTCAAAATCTCTCATAGAAGAGTGCTAAGCCAGAATGCTGCAGGCTGTACTCAGTGGATTACTTTCTACTACCAAAAGCATCCACATCAGCTCTACCCAACTTGCTTCATAATTGATCATGACCAGGATGACTGCAAGAATAAGGCAAAGGATGTAAGGGATCTTTCTCAAAAGCTCTTCAGGTTTCTTGACAAAATCCCCTACAACATGACAACAAATGAATACTGGAATATCAATGAATCCCCAACAAGAATCTCTCTAAAAAAAACAATAGAAGCAGAAGAGCAAACATGGTGTTATTTGTCAGGCCAGAAGATGGTCAATACTGCAACTCAGTGTACCCATAACAAGCTCAGGATGATAATAACTCCACTGCTTATTCTGTTCATGAAAGGGGACAAAGCAGCAGAAGGAGGGGAATTAGGAGGTTCAAAAGAACTAGAGAAGCTGAAAGCTCCAGAGAAAGTTCAAATGAAGTTACTGAGCCTATTGAGGAGTAGGAAGAGCAAGAGAAACAAATGGAAAACTCTCAACAACCAAGTATGCAAGGAGCAGGAGACTGGGACAGACACATTGCTAACTACCAAAACTCTCAAGCAGGGCAAGGAAATTCAATGGTAAATTTTCATAAACCTCTTCCTATTTTTATCTTTCAATTTACAGATTTTAATACTAGCCTAAAGCATCAAAACTCTAACAATAAAATCATGAAAATCCTGAGTTGGAACCTTCAAGGTCTAGGTAATAAATTAACTAGAGACCATTTGAAGAACTGCATTTTCAATTACAACCCATACATTATCTTTCTTTCTGAAACAAAGAGTACTATTAAAAAAGCAACCTTTTTACTGAAGCAAATGGGATATCCTAATTTATGGTGAAATGAGGATAGAATTAGAGTTGGAGGATTAGCTCTTTTATGGAAATATGGAATTAACCTTGAGTTCATACATAGTTCTAGTTACATGGTTAACCTCATAATAAAGAATAATGATACTAATGATGAATGGTTTCTTACTTGTTTGTATAGCTCTTCTTATGACAATGAAAGACAAGTTCAATGGAGATTTATTAATGAAATGGGTGAAAACATGAACCTTCCATGGGTCATTATAGGGGATTCCAATTCTACTTTATATAGCTATGAAAGACAGAGCTAATCTATACACCCAACCCAATCACACCCTATCATCATCAATACTATCACTGATTTGGGCCTAATAGACATACCTTACACAGGTTGTCCTTTTACATGGTCAAATCAAAGACATCATATTCAACAAGTAAGAACCAGATTAGACAGAGCTCTTTGCCTACCATCTTGGATGACTATCTTTCCCAATGCTATCCTAAACAGCCTCATTCCATGTGGCTCTGATCATGCTCCCATACTTCTAAACACCAACCCACAAAATGAAAATCTCAACAAGCCATTCAGATTCCATGAGCATTGGCTTTCAAACAGAACTTGCAAAGAAGAGATTAAAAAAAGTTGGAAATGCAACAAGAGAGGAAGTGAAGCATTCAAATTCACAAATAGACTAAAGGAAGCTAAGAGAGGATTGAAAGTTTGGAGATTCAAGGAGTATGGGGACACTGACAAGAAGACCAAGGACACTCAAACTCAGCTCCAACAAATCAATAGTCAGCCTCAAGTTAACATATCTGAACATAATAGATGCCAACAACAACTGAGAAACCTCTATGAAATCAAAAATAGAACTGCTTATCAACAATCAAGAGAGAGGGTTATAAAGTATCAAGATAAAAACTCAAAAATCTTTCATGCCCAAGCCAACTACAGAAAAAGTACAATCAAATTCATTCTATACAAAATGCCAATGGAGAATGGAAGAACACAAGAGAAGAAATTTCAAAAATTCTGATTGATCACTTTCAAAAAATAGCTACTACCTCCAACCCTGAAGAAAGTGGAGAAATAATGAGCCTCATTACACCCTGCATCTCAGAAGAAGAAAACATCAAGCTCATAGAAATCCCAAACTCTCAAGAAATCAAGAAGAATGTTTTCCAGATAAAATCTTGGTCAGCACCAGGGCCAGATGGATTCCAAGCTGGGTTCTATCAACAAAATTGGGAGATTCTAGGAAATGATGTTATCAAGATGTTGCAGGAATTCTTCAGGCATGGTAAGCTGTTAAAAGAATTGAATCACACCTACCAAACCCTCATACCAAAAAACATTTGCATCCAAACCCCTTCTGATTTTAGACCAATAAGTCTGTGCAACATCTCTTATAAAATCATATCAAAAATCATGACAAACAGACTTAAACCCATTCTCCACAAAATCATCTCTCCCTGGCAAGCAGCTTATGTTCCTGGCAGAAATATTATGGACAACTCTATCATTGCTCATGAAATTGTGCATCCTATGAAGAATACAAGAGCTATACATGGTGTTGTGCTTAAAATTGGATATGTCAAAAGCTTTTGACCGAATGGAATGGAGCTTCATCAAATTTTTTTTGCAGAGACTTGGTTTTACTGAAAAATGGTGCCAGCTAGTGGATCAATGCATCTCAACTGCTGCCATATCTATATTGCTTAATGGTGCTCCAATTGAAACAATGGTTCCTACAAGAGGTCTAAGACAGGGAGATAGTTTATCTCCTTATATCTTCATCCTTTGCATGGAAAGCTTCAGTAGAATGATACAATCTGAAGTGGAGAAAAAGAACATATGTCCTATATATCCAGCTAGAAATGGCCCACCAGTTTCACACATGTTCTTTGCAGATGACTGCATCTTGTTCTACACTGCTAAAAGATCTTCTATAGATAATCTTCAAAAGGTCATTCACAACTTCTGCAAGGTCTCTGGACAAATGGTAAACATCAGTAAATCAAGATTACACTTCAGCAAGAGACTCAGTGAAGAATCCAAGGAGTATGTCTGCAATACTATGGGAATGAACATCATGCCTTTAGATGAAAAGTATCTTGGAATAAACCTCTTCATAGGCAGGAAAAAAACTAAGTGCTTCAGCAGTATTCAAGAAAAGATGCAAAAGATAATACAACAATGGCAAGCTGGTATGGTTAATCAACCTGGCAGAAGCACCCAAATACAATCAGTTACAAATTTAATGGCACAATTTCAGATGGGTTGTTTTATCCTTCCTCAACAAACAATAAATCAACTAAAAGCCACTCAAAGAAGATACTGGTGGAACAAAAATAATGGAAAGGGCATATATTTCATTTCTTCAAGTGATGTCTCAATTCCTAAAAGATGGGGTGGTCTGGGTTTTAAAAATCTGAAGTACTTCAATGAAGCTTTGATCACTAAATTAGCTTGGAGGCTTGTTCAAGAGAAAGGGAAGAACTGGACTCTGATTTTAGAAGCTAGATACTTCAAACAAGAAAATATTCTTCAAAATGATCTCACTGACAAAGACACTGAAATCTGGAAGATTATAACTAAAGGTATTGAATGGTTGAGAAAGTTTCATATTTGGCTAATTGGAGATGGTAAAACTGTGTATGCTTTTAGAGATAATTGGATACAAGGCTACTCAGCTCAGCAGCTTCAAGAAAATTTTGGAGAAAATGAAGTTATTCCATATCATATGAAAGTTGCAGACTTTATAGACAATAACACAAGAGGATGGAATATGAATCTTCTTCAAATTTACTTCACTCAAGATCAGATTGAATAGATCCTCAACATATAGCCTTCAATACAACATGAAGATGCAATCCAATGGTCTCTCACAAGCAATGACATGTTCACAATTAGCTCAACCTATAAAGCTATCCTCTGTCAGTACAATCAAGGCCTTATTCACAAGGAAGAGGAAGCTAAAGTTTGGCTGGGGATATGGCATTTACAAATCCCACACAAATGTCAGTTATTCATCTAGAAAGTGGCAAAAGATATTCTCCCTATCAACCAAAAGCTCAGTAGATACGGCCAGATGCAAGACAATAAATGCAAAAGATGTCAAACTGAAACTGAAACCACCACTCACATGCTTATTCAACGCACCTTTGCCAGAAGAGTTTGGAGTGCTATATCTCCAGACATTGCTCAAGAAATAAACAATATTCATGATATACAACATTGGATAAAATCTTGGGAAAACAGAAGCTCTAGAATCAACTTTGAAGTCAAAGGCAATATAAACCTAGTTGTTATTACAATGTTGTTTATATGGAAATCAAGGTGTGAATTGGTTTTTGAAAACAAAAGATGCTCCATCAACAACATGAAGACCAGAATTCTCCAGTTCTGCATGGATAATAAAATTCAAACTAACATAAATTTGAATCAATTGCAGGTGTTATGTCATAGCAACATCAGTACTAGAAGAACCACTTCTAACACTAACTACTGGAACCCTCCTCATAGAGGAATGCTGAAAATTAACATTGATGCATCTGTTTTACCAAATAATCATTTTGCTGGAATTGCTCTAATTATTAGAGATTTTACAGGTCAGTTGGTGGAAGCCTGGACCATGGTATAAAGAGTTAGAGATGTCTCCCAGGCTGAAGCAATTGGAGCTCTCAAATCTCTCCAATGGATCTCTCAATTGCAACTCCAGAATGTCATAGTCGAAGGTGATAACAAGAAGGTGGTAGAGAGTATCAATGGTCTGTACAACATCTCTCCCTGGGAAGATGGTAATATTGTTAAGGAATGTCAGCATTTAGTTCAGTGTTTAGGTTAAGTTGTGGTGTGTTTTAGAAATAGGAAGTGTAACCAAGTGGCAGATCTTTTGTCCAGGTATGCTAGGACCAACAATTGTAGTAGAAAATGGAATGGAAATCTTCCAGACAATGTAATGGCTAGAATTGAGAGTGAAAAAACTGCCTTGTAACTCTGTTTGCCTGTTGGCTTTCAATGAAAATCTTTGTGTTTTTCTTTAAAAAAAAAATAAAAAATAGTGACTTGTAGCGAGAGCGGTAAGGAAGAAATCTAGGGTTTCTAGGGTTCATGAGAAGCTAGATTTCATGATGTTCTTCATGTTCTTGTCTAAGTTCAAAGAAACCATGGCGGTGGAGGTTTATGGAAGAAGAAGAACAAAGGAAGAGGTAAACTCTTCGTAATATATCTTGTTGTTTCTAAGTCGTTTAGCGCCAGTGGGTTACATAACCAGTTTATTATATAAAATGTGTCAATGTAATAACTTGTTATGATATTGAAAGATTCTCGGGGTGGTTTTGGCTGTAGATGTAGCCTACAAAAAGTAGTTAGGTGAACCACGTAATCTTTGTATCGTGTGTGATTGCCTATTATCGTATTTTTTATATTCATGCTAGTATTATCAATCATGCTAATCTAAAGATGTAAGTAAAGGATTTGAGCTAAGTTATCTAAAGTAGAATGTTTCATAGAATTCACTTATATGGGGAAACATTAATTAAATACCCTTAGAATATAAGGCCTTCACAAATACCCCTGTCCATTTTATTTAAATACCCCCAAGGGGTATATTTTAAGTGGATAATGAAAATGAACTAGTACTTTTTTGGATAATGAAAATGAACTAGTATGTTCTTGACGCGTGACAACGTCAACCCAACCTCCTCCGGAGGTTGAATTGACTTAATATAAATTTAAATGTGCCAAAAACTAGACCCTAAAAACTTAAAATATACCCTTTAGGGGTATTTGTGAAGACCTTAGGGGTATTTGTGAAGACCCATGAAAAGGAGGGGTATTTATTCAATTTCCATATATGGAAATATGCTGGTTCGAGATGAAAGTAACCTCGGTTTCCCGACAAGTGGTGTGGTGAGGGTGGATAAAGATGGCAGTGGTTCGGTAATTTGAACAAGAGATTTCAAAGAAGACAAAATCTTGGTTCGTTACGGAAGGATATAGACCGTGAATATGATGAGACGAACAAGTTCGAACAAAGAATGGGACGACATCAAGAAAGATTCGAAAACTTTGCTTGATGTGACTATGATTCGTGTTGAAAGTGTTTTCTTTACAAGAGAAGATCGTCCGTAGGTTCAATTGGTCTCTGCAAATATTGGCAAGAGAATGTTTTGAATCATGGTGGTGTTAGGTGAAAATCGTTCATACACAACATATGAAGATTGTAGCATGTTTTGTCTTTATGGAGGATGACTCAAGATTGTTGGTTCCTAGAGTTGGTTAAATCCGCTTGGAATTGTTTAATAACTCAGTTTAAACAATGTCAAGTGTTAGACGTGTCGAAGGATGAGTATTCTACGAAGGCAGGATAATGACTGATCATGGCGACGAAGTATTTTGATACAAGTCATGCAAAAACTTGTATAAATTATATAAGGAAGTTGTATGTGATGATGCTAGAAGATCAACGGATAGCTATTCCGGTGGTACAAGTGCAAATGAGGAATTTGGCTTAGGTGGTGGTTCAACCTCAAAGTACAAGACAATTTTGATTCGTGCTAGTGATTATATCCGAGAAGATGGCCTTGCTAAAGGTTTTAAATATTTATGCCTTGTTGGAGTGAAGACGCTGTTTTGTTCGTGTCACAAAAGATGGTGATTGTTAGGGTTTTGTTCCTCAAACAAAATCATATGGCTGAAATTGGACTTCTGGTAACATAAATTGAAGCAAAAACAGTGATCTAATTTTGTCAAAAATGTGGCTAAAAGCCTATTTTGGGAATTGATTGTCTACAAGGTTTGTTTGGATTAGGAAACTTGTTTGACGGTTTGTAGGAGCGTTTTCCAAGTTCAGGGTTTCCTAATTAAGGTGTTAGACTATTAATATAAGTTCTCTAAGACTTGGGGAGCAAGGATATAACTACTATATAAGAAAAGTTATATGGTGAGGAGAAATTATTCTCCTGATTATTATCTTGTAGAATCCTCTTGTCAATCCTCTTGACAAGATGTGAGGAGCACAACCATTGTGTCCTACAATGGTTGGCGATATGGCAAAATCTATGTGAGAATAGTGACTTGTAGTGAGAGCGGGTATGAGAGAAATCTAATGTTTCTGGGGTTCATGAAAAGCTAGAATTCATGATGTTCTTCATGTTCTTGTCTAAATTCAAAGCAACCATGGCGGTGGAGGTTTATGGAAGAAGAAGAACAAAGAAAGAGGTAAACTCTTCGTAATATGTCTTGTTGTTTCTAAGTCGTTTTAACGCTAGTGGGTTACATAACTAGTTGATTATATGAAATGTGTCAATATAATAACTTGTTACGATAATGAAAGATTTTCGGGGTGGTTTTGGCCGTGGATGTGGCCTACAAACGGTAGGTGAACCACGTAATATTTGTGTCGTGTGTGATTTCCTATTATCGTATTTGTTATATTCATGCTAGTATTATCAATTGTTAGTGCATAGCTCGGTTGAACCCACCAAGCATCGGTGTGTCAAGTTTGGATGTCATATTTTAGTACCAAAACTCATCTAGAGTCGCTTGGTTAAATACTAAAGTCAACTTCGTTTGGGTTAGACTAGAAAGTCTAGGAATGTTGAGATGTACTAGTATTACTCCAAAGACCTAAAGAATGTGAAGAAATAACAACTACAACGAGGACATCATCCTTCCACTTGAGGTTAGTAATATAGACTTGATCTTGTTTCCGTTCGTAACGTATCTTTCAAGTCGGATTATATTGAAAACATAACATGCTAAGCTGTATATATATAATA
This sequence comes from Papaver somniferum, assembly GCF_003573695.1. Lineage (NCBI taxonomy): Eukaryota > Viridiplantae > Streptophyta > Magnoliopsida > Ranunculales > Papaveraceae > Papaver > Papaver somniferum. The sequence goes on along the minus strand of NC_039358.1, from coordinate 130,620,153 downwards.
CTCTAGTGGTTAGACTTGGTGATATCATTATGATAAAAGTGTCAAGGAACTTATTGAATTACGAAGTATAAAGACTTATCTTTTGGAACTTCGTAAATACGACATCAACATAATCTTTGTATTTAGTTACTTGATTATGTGTAAGATATAGGTATGATTTCATTCTAGGAAACAATGTTTTATAACATTTGTTTAAAGGAAGTACATATATGAACTTGGTTCAAAGTTTCTATCATAACTTGTTGATATTTGAGGTATAACCTGTCATAGCCTATACTGTGCAACATGTCGTAATCGGTAACAAGCTACTTTACGAAGCATGGTGTAACCGGTCACAAGCTACATTGGGAAGTTAGTTGTAATCGGTCACAAGCTACCATTTGGAAGCAAGGTGTAATTGATCACAAGCTAACTCGGAAAGTAAGGTGTAACCGATCACAAGCTACCTCTGGGAAGCAAGGTGCAACCGGTCACAACCTAGTTTAGAAAGCATTATATAACCGATCACAACTTACATTGTGAGTCATGGTAGAACTGATCCCAAAGAGCACAACCGAGTTTCCAATATTATATCTTTATGTTTTGTGTGAAGCTTGGAATTAGGGTTTGCTGAGAAACTTTTAGATGTCGACATTATTTGAACATGTACATAACTCTTATCATTAATTGTTCAAGATACACCTTGATACTCAAGGTGATCCCATACCGAAATATTGAAAAGCATTTAATTATGATTTTCATAATGTATGTTTTAATTACCAGCAATTAAAGCATATCCTCTGGAAAATATTATTAGTTAATGTGCTAGACTAATAATAGAAATTCTAAGGGAATTTCGGAAATATGGTTTGGTAATTAATTGGAAATAGGAAAACCGAAATTAGGTACTTCAATGTGAATATCTTGAGAAGATTTTCGGTTTTGGAATTTCCTTGTTGTCCAAACAACCTTGATCTATAAATACTTGAGTTTGATTTCTTGCAAACTATCCAAAGAGCAAGGAAAACTTCATTCGCGTTGTTTATGATGGAGTCGTCTATTTGGAGAGGAAAGTACCCTAATTAGGCGAAATCTCTTATGACCGCTCGTTTAAATACTTTTGTGTGATCAAGAAGCTCTACGAGTACCGTTGGTGGGAAACTATATAATTGCATTGTTATTTTAGTTTTCAATTATTGATTTGATTGACTAACGGTTGTTGAAACTTTGATTGCACCTAGTTTGTTTATTCTTGAGAACATTCTCTTCTCATATAAGGCTCACTCAAACTATATAAAAGTATTGACGGGATCTTTAGAACCATTTTTCGGATCTAAAGACATCTTGCGATTATCCATTGTTAACAGACTCCGTTATGTGTGTGATTGATCACAAGAAGATTCAAGTTGTGTTGTGCAGGTTATTATTGAAGACAAACGAAGATTTGAAGAAGACAAAGTTTTTTCTTATTAGTTTTCGTATCTTGTGAATTGTGTGCACAAACCTTGATCGGCTGGGATCCAACTAGAATCATGTTTATCTTTGATAGACTTGATTGGATAGTTGTGTGACATTAGCATCAATTTATAGTTTGTCTTTGAGATCTATATCGATTGATTGCAAATCTAGAACTTGGTTATTTCGGTAATCAAAGTTTAGATTGATCTAACCAAACAAAGTAGTTTATTAGATTAAATGGAAGAGCCTTTGTCCAAGATTGAATAGAGTGGTTACCAAACAGCTTTATCCTTTACTGTTTGGAATACCATCAAAAGGATTGGTGATTCACGTGTGTGACTCTATAAGTCGAAGGCGCAGGGATACTAAGGAAACTAAGTAGCTAGTTGTAGTCTACTTGGTCTCAACTATACGAAGTTGGTATTAGATTTTTTATAACAGCTTAATTCTGAGAGTATTCAAAACTGGACTAGGTCCCGTGGTTTTTCTACATTTGCAGTTTCCTACTTAACAAAATCTTGTTGTTTCATTTACTTTGTTTTCCGCATTATAATTGTTATTATAATTAAGTAAATTACACATGTACGTTAATCTGAATTACTTGACATTGATCCTAATAGTCAATCGGTTATTACAATAACTATTTTCAAGTAAATATATATTTTTCGTATTATTTCGACCTCGTCCATAAACAATCACACAAGGTATAGGACATAAGTTGTATTATCTCGACTCTGTCCATAAACGATCACTTAAGATACCGAACTTATAGGCTGATATTTAAAAGATTCTGGTGTATTTGGGTACCCTCGTCTTTTCATCAATCATGCTAATCTAAAGATGTAAGTAAAGGATTTGAGCTAAGTTACCTAAAATATGATGTTTCATGGAATTCACTTCTATGGAAACATGTCGGTTCGAGATGAATGTAACCTCAGTTTCCCGACATCTTAGACTTGTATCGAGATGGCAAAGATCTCAGATTTTTTATCACAATATCCCGTTCAGGAATGATCTTTCCTAATGAATAACAAACAATTACAATTTCTGACAATTAGTGATTAAATTCCTCAAACGAATCTCCGTCAGATATACAAAGGTTTTCCCAGTCAGAAGATAGGTTTTGAAGCCTGGATTTCTTCTATGCGGTCCCTTCATATATGTTTCTAAGGTATCCCAAGTGTTAGAGCATTGCTCGGTCTACCTCGCATGGTTGCTATCTCAAGCATGTTTTTCAATGTTAGTGATCAAAACTATAAGTCATGATTTCTAGTCTACTATAGCTAAGGTCTCGGACTAGGATAGAAAGTGTAGTTGAGCTCAAGAACTCCATGGCAATCATCATACAAGACGAAGGACTACTCAAGGAACCAGTGGATCTTCATCGACTAAAAGGTATGTGGAGACTTGAACTTATCAATCACTCAAAAGTCTATTTATCTCCTATCTTGAGACAAAAGTCGTTTTGCTATATAGACTTAGATTATACACATTTGTTATTTCGAGCCGAGTTTCTCTCGTCTATCTATTTCTCGAAATATGTGTTGGTAAGCTTTCGCTTTAGCCAAGTTCATCTTTACCTAGTGATGAAAGTCATGACAAGTTTCAATCACTTTGAAAATTGTTTACTTTGACGAAAAATAGTTTGTGAGTAACAATTATAGAATATCAACATCCTCTAAGAATATTTCAATGATTGAAATGAGATTTTAGATTACATAACCATTGGAGGATATAAGAATTGTTGTGGAAACACATATATGTATAAATCATTATTCCTTGAACCTAAGTTTGCGAACTTTGTTGATCAAGAGAACCGGAATGGTAGCGTGAGCCAAGTCTCCGAACTCAGTCCGCGAACTGGAGGAAGTTCTCGTCCCAAGAAATTCTGCTGGAGTTTGTGAACTCCGTCCGGGAACTTAAGTCTGCGAACCCAGTCCGCGAACTTGAGTAGGTTATATCTAAAAACGATGTTTGTGAACTTATTCTTATATAAACTAAGGAATGAAAATTGCAAACTTTGGCTATATAGTTCACGAACCGATTTGAGTGAATCAAATCGTTTTTGCTTCAATTGTGTCTTGTGTAGTTACATAAGATTTCCTTGCAATTGAACAACTCTCTAACTAGTTCATTTCAGTCACTTGAACTAGTTATGGTGAAGAAGAATATGGTTGATATGAAAGTGATCATATGGCTAACCATTTGGTTGACTATTATTGAACCAACAAATGTACAAGTTTGGGTACGGTTACACAAGCCTAGAAACGTGCATTTCATTTGTGTGTAACAAGCTAGTTTTCGATCTAACGGTTGAAATATATTAGCTTGAATCTAATCAGGTTTTCATCTAACGGTGAACATTGAATTCTTTGTTACCAAGCTAACATTGATTGCAAACCCTGATTTGAAAGACTATATAAGGGAGAACTCTAGCAACTGGGAAACCTAATCCCCACACCTTCTGTGTGATACTAGTTGTGCTAAGCTAGAGTCGATTCTCCTTTAACCTTTGGTTTCTTCTTCTAAACCAGGTTAACGACTTAAAAGACTTCATTGGGATTGTGAAGCCAGACCGATACTACTTTCTTGTAGTTGTGTGATCTGATCTTGCTGTTTCTATCGTACGAGTACAATTGTAATAATTGGCTTGAGATTGATATCTCCGATAGGAAAGATATAAAAGAAATCACAAACACTTCATCTCATCGTTTGTGATTCCGCAATATCTTTTTTCGATGCGTCGATTAAGATTATTGTGAGGTGATTGATAATACTAGGTTGTTCTTCGGGAATATAAGTCCGGTTTATCAATTGGTTCCTGTTCACCTTGATTTATGAAAATACGGAACAAAACTCGTAGGTATATTCGTGGGAGACAGATTTATCTATTACCTTAGACTTTTCTGTGTGATACAAATTTTTTTATTAAAGTCTTCGACTTTGGGTCGTAGCAACTCTTAGTTGTGGGTGAGATCAGCTAAGGGAATCAAGTACGTAGCATCCTGCTGGGATCAAAGACGTAGGAGCATAACTGTACCTTGGATCAGTGTGAGATTGATTGGGGTTCAACTACAGTGCAGACCGAAGTTAATTTGGAGTAGGCTAGTGTCTGTAGCGGCTTAATACAGTGTGTGTTCAATCTGGACTAGGTCCCGGGGGTTTTCTGCATTTGCGGTTTCTTCGTTAACAAAATTCTGGTGTCTGTGTTATTTCTTTTTCGCATTATATTTTTTATATAATTGAAATATCACAGGTTGTGTGTTGTTCAATCAATTAAAATACCCGACCTTTTGGTTGTTGATTTAAATTGATTGACACTTGGACATTGGTCTTTGGTACCGTCCAAGTTATCTCTCTAGTATTAAATCTGCGAGTATATATCAAATCGAGAGATTGAGATATAAACTCTTTGATATACTTTTTTTATCTAGATTGAGTCTGACTATCTAGTTGATTCTCTAGAAAGTATATTGGAGTTTTTCCATACATATTGTTAAGCCAAATATTGGGTGTGGTTGTTGTACCCCCACTTTTTCAATTGGTATCAGAGCAGACAAACACGTTCAAGACCTTACAAGTCTGTGTTTGTAGCGATATGAGGATGCACGATAGTATCTCTGATAAACGCGTCACCAGAAATAAAAATTCTGTCTCGTCTATTTCTATTAAAGAGAAAAATTCTTCAATCTCAAAGATAGATGAACCTTGTGTTCAAACGAGACAGACTGTCTCCGACATGTGTTCTTCCGATTACCATTCAAAAGAGTCTATCTCTCTAAACGAACGAGAAACAACTGAAGAGAGCGAGTTGATTCTAAATCTTGCTAGAATCCAAGATGATAGATTTAATCGGTTAAAGCATTATGTTGAAGTTCTCCTTGGTGTAGTAAGAAGCTGTGAGTTCAAAGAAAATACTGAAGATCATTCTTCATGTATGTCTCTTGAGGCTAGCCTCAAAAAGGATGCCTTGGAAATAGAACATCGCTTGAGTAAACTCTCTATTCAAGGATGCTCTAAGCAGTTTAATATACCAAGTACTTCTGCTACACCTGAAAACGTTCCAGCTCCAGAAGTAAAATCGGAATCCCTTTCTGTCGAAAAGAATGTGTCTGAATTTCCCATTGATCAAGGATGTTCCACATCACATGGAAGGAATAAATCTCCTAATGAGGTTGTTAAGACTACTTTGTCTAATCACTCTTGTGATCAGAAAGTATGCCTCTTTTGTGATGCAAAAGGCTCTGCTAAACAAAAGAGAAACTCTAGGTTGAACAAAACTCCTTGGTTCAACTTCAACACACCTTAGACTTAATTCTCAAAGGTGTAACTGACATTCGTATGTCTAAACCAGGAAGGTCAGTTCGATGAGTTCCTCAAATGCTCTGAAGCATAACAGAAGTCTTAACAAGAATCGTCTAAGGAAAGATCAAGTCATTTCCTTTGGAAATAACAATAACCTTGATGTGAATGAAATTCCAGGAGAAAGAAGAAAAATTGATGATATGAGAAATAATCTGATAGAGATAATTGAAGGGTATAAAGAAATTGTCGACAGGTTGTCATCCTCCTCATGCCAAAATTCTTCTGGTAAGAACTCAAATTATGTCTCGTATTTTACATCAAAAGGGATCTCTCTAGATTCAGAAGGAAAAAGAGACTCGATCATAAACACAGTTTTTTTAATGAGCTCAGAGCTCATACTTGTGATAATTAATCACAAGGGTTAAAAACTTGCTCATAAAAATCCTGTTGAGCAATAAGCGTAAAAATCAGGTATACTGTGACATTTTGGTATTCTGCTTAGTTGAGCTATCCTCTTATCGTTTTTAGCTAAACTAGTGTCTGCAGACGATAATGCCTAAATAGTATTTGTGTGTCTAGTATCGTTTCTCTCTTTTATCTATGTGATCTGCTGCACTTGTGCTCTAAATTACTCCTATATGGAACTTATTGAGCCATTTATGATTTTTCATGTAGTGAAAATACCTTTTGCCTTAAAGTTTTTTCTTGGGTCGGGTTGTGTTCATACGAGTACCTGTTACTAATACGAATCAATTCTTAGTAACCCTAAAAGTCTTCTTCCCTAAGAAACCATAAATACCAAACCTCTTAGTCACGTTTGCGTACTTCAAGTTTTTTTTTTTGGTTTGTCAAGTATGTCTTCCTCTTCACGAGCTTGTGGTTTTTCTAGAGGCTTTCTTGACAAAGATATTGGTTTCGAGTCTAAAGGGAGGAAGAAAAGAACCCTAGTAGAAGATGGTCATCCTAATGCCTCATGTTACTATGCTTATACACATGAGGATGTTGAGAAGGAGGATATGATTTCTGCTGAAGTGGTTCATGACTTTTTTAAGTATTTTGAGGAAGCAAAACTGCAGCTCGTTGATACTCTGAAAAGTCTTGATGTGTTGAAAACTGAGTTGAAAAAGGTTTCATCTGACCTTGGTCTCATAAAATCTCACATCAATGATCTTCACAAAGAGAGTCTCTTCTCTGAAGATGCAATGGATGCTTCTAATCACTAGCTCAAAGACGCCAAGACTCGTGAGGATCCTGAACCGTCTATTTGACCTTAGTTCGTATTCGGCCATGACACTGGAGTCTTCTTTTGTTCCTTAGCTTGTTGATTTCTTTTATTTTCCTAGTAAATCTTCTATTTTCTTGTTTTGTTTAGAAGAATAACTAGAGTTTGGAATAGCCATTATTGTGATTACACATAGCTATGTCAAACGTTTTCATCTTCATGTTTTTAGATTTATTGGTTTAAATTCTAAATTTGTTTGGAAGATGATTTTTGCATTATTAATCTTTATGGTTTTATATATTGCAATATTGTTATGGGATATGTGTGTTTACGTCCGTGAACTATGATTGTCGGGGACCTTGTCAAAAGTAAAGTCTTTCGTATGTCGATATGCATGTATTGATAAAAGAATGAATAGAATTTTGACAAATACAAAAGTTAAGCCTATTATGTCAATTATTGATGAAAGACAGGTTAAAATCTTTTGTTTGCAAGGATTATGTCTATTGAATGTCGTTATGCGAATAGTTATGGAAAATAAAATGAATCCTTGTGTATTCCGCAATATTGATCTTCCTTGATCCATATTTTATGTATTACTGTGAGGCTCCGTAAAGTGTCTTATATTGAGCACTGAAACGGCCAAGTTGATTATTTTTATGATTAGCTTAGTTATTGTTCCGCGAGATACTTTATGTCGAGCATATTCAACTAAATTAATCATCTTGTTTGATTATTTAGTTGTTGCTCCGTAAGTCTTCTTATGATGAGCATGACCAATTAATTGATTACTTTTGTGATTAGTTTGGTTGTGTATTTCGATTAGATTAATTATGGGTTCTCTTGTGATTAATCTAATTGTAGGAGTCTCCATAAGTTTACTTATGTTGAGCATTTTTCGATTAAATTAATCATGGGTTCTCTTGTGGTTAATTTAATTGAGTATTTTGGATTCAAATTCATACTCGTATGTGATTTGTTATGTCCAAAGAAATCCTTCTTTTCTTTCGAAATTAAGGTCGCTCTTGTTGTTCTTTCGGGAATGACATTTTATGGGGGAAAGTTCTTAATTGAACTTGTGCTTAATTGCCAAATCTTTGTAGGGAGTGCGGCTGTGGAATATTATAGGGGTTATCTTGTATCTTTATAAACTCCTTGATGAATGCATTTAGCTTCGGATTTATGATTGAATCTAAATAGGATGATATGTGTTTCTTTCGTTTGGTCATGAAATGTCTCTTTCGGAAATTTCATTAGGATCTCGTTCTTGTACCTTTTCCAATTTTATTGACAAAAAGGGGGAGAATTAATATGTAGTTCATAATACAAATACATATGGTTTTCGGAATGTAAAGGGGAGTGGTTTCCATGTGAGATGGAGTATTGACTAAGGGGGAGTGATACATATCACCATAGTATTGTTGTTGAAGTTATGATACAATTGAACTTTGACGCGCTGTGTAATGATACTGTGACACTGTATAACAATGATTGAGAACTCTTGTTTTATCGTTGTTATAGCTACGGATTTTCAACAACGATGATGCTGAACTTACAACCTTTGGGATCATTGGAGTACTTGGAAGTGACGAAGATTTCGAGTAATGTTGAAGATTAGACATGTGGAATATGAGCTGCAAAAGTTAATTTATTTATTTTTTGTACTCCATATGTATTGATAGTTTTGTCACTAAAATTGACAAAGGGGGAGATTGTTAGAGCATTGCTCGGTTGAACTCGCATGCGTTGCTATCTCAAGCATGTTTGTCAATGTTAGTGATCAAAACTATAAGTCTTGATTTCTAGTCTACTATAGCTAAGGTCTCGGACTAGGATAGAAAGTGTGGTTGAGCTCAAGAACTCCGTGGCAATCATCATACAAGACGAAGGACTACTCAAAGAACCAGTGGATCTTCATCGACTAAAAGGTATGTGGAGACTTGAACTTATCTATCACTCAAAAGTCTATTTATCTCCTATCTTGAGACAAAAGTCGTTTTGCTATATAGACTTAGATTATACACATTTTCTATTTCGTGCCGAGTTTATCTCGTCTATCTATTTCTCTAAAAATGTGTTGTAAGCTTTCGCTTTAGCCAAGTTCATCTTTACCTAGTGACGAAAGTCATGACAAGTTTCAATCACTTTAAAACTTTCTTACTTTGACGAAAAATAGTTTGTGAATAACAACTATAGAATATCAACGTCCTCTAACAATGTTTCAATGATTGAAATGAGAGTTTAAATTATATAACCATTGGAGGATATAAGCATTGTTGTGGAAACACATATATGTATAAATCCTTATTCCTTGAATCGAAGATTGCGAACTTTGTTGATCAAGAGAACCGGAATGCTGGCGTGAGCCAAGTCCGCGAACTGGCGGTAGTTCTCGTCCCGAGAAATTCTACTGGAGTTTGTGAACTCCGTCAGGGAACTTAAGTCCGCGAACCCAGTCCGCGAACTTGAGTAGGTTATATCTAAAAACGATGTTTGTGAACTTATTCTTATATAAACTAAGGAATGCAAATTGCAAACCATGGCTATATAGTTCATGAACCGATTCGAGTGAATCAAATCGTTTTTTCTTAAATTGTGTCTTGTGTAGTTACATACGATTTCTTTGCAATTGAACAACTCTCTAACTAGTTCATTTCAGTTACTTGAACTAGTTATGGTGAAGAAGAATATGGTTGATATGAAAGTGATCATATGGCTAACCATTTGGTTGACTATTGTTGAACCAACAAATGTACAAGTTTGGGTACGGTTACACAAGCCTATAAACGTGCATTTCACTTGTGTGTAACAAGCTAGTTTTCGATCTAACGGTTGAAAGATATTAGCTTGAATCTAATCAGGTTTTCATCTAACGATGAATATTGAATGCTTTGTTACCAAGATAACATTGATTACAAACCCTGATTTGAAAGACTATATAAGGGAGAACTCTAGCAACTAGGAAACCTAATCCCCACACCTTATGTGTGATACTAGTTGTGCTAAGCTAGAGCTGATTCTCCTTTAACCTTTGGTTTCTTCTTCTAAACCAGGTTAACGACTTAAAGACTTCATTGGGATTGTGAAGCCAGAACGATACTACTTTCTTGTAGTTGTGTGATCTGATCTTGTTGTTTCTATCGTACGAGTACAATTGTAACAATTGGATTGAGATTGATATATCTGATAGGAAAGATATAAAAGAAATCACAAACACTTCGTCTCATCGTTTGTGATTCCGCAATATCTTTTTTCGCTGCGTCGATTAACATTATTGTGAGGTGATTGATAATACTAGGCTGTTCTTCGGGAATATAAGTCTGGTTTATCAATTAGTTCCTTTTCTCCTTGATTTATGAAAATACGGAGCAAAACTCGTAGGTATATTCGTGGGAGACGGATTTATCTATTACCGTAGACTTTTCTGTGTGATACAGATTTATTTATTAAAGTCTTCGACTGTGGTTCGTGTACTCTGTTTGCGAACACAGTGGTTAGGTTCTAAAATCGTTAAGTATGAAATACATACTCATGAACTCAGGTTCGTTTGCGAACTCAGTTTGCGAACTAAAGTCCCTGGATCTTTAATGAAATAAGGTACGTGAATTAGTTTTATGGCATTATGTTCATGAATAAATTCATATATAAGTACTTTGTACAATTACAAATGGTTCATGTATATTTCTATGAGATAGTGAACATTTGAACAACTCTCTTGAAACACATTTATATTCATTTGATTATCTATCATGATTGGTTGATCATCATATTTGATCTTGAAGTGTTAGATGAATGTGGATAAACTATAAGTATTCATGTAGATAACTTCGGTTAACTATTATTGAGCCAACAAGATATACACATTTGGGTACGGTTCATCTGTACCTGAATATAGGTATATTTCATTTGTGTATATCAATCTAATACCATCTAACTATGGAGATTGATTGCTTAGTTTTTAAGCAGACTTAGCTTGAATCTTAAATCAGGAGTTCATCTAACGGTGAATATCAATTGCTTTGTTACTAAGTTTTCTTAGCTTTGATTGTAAACAACCTTGATTTGAAAGACTATATGAGGGAGAACTCTAGCATCTGGGAAACCTAATCTCGAAACTCTCATGCGTCCTAGTTGCAAACTAGATTTGATTCTCCTTTAACCTAGGTTTTCCAAACCCATTATTAGGTTAAGGACTTGAAGACTTCATTTGGGATTCGTGAAGCCAGATCCAACTATTTTCTCTGTAGTTGCGTATTTTGGTCTTACTTTTTTTTTATCGTATTGAGTTTTATCTTCTCTAATATTTACTCGAGATTCATCTCCGATAGGTAAGATATAAAAATTAATCACAACAGTTCTTCGTCTCAGAATCTTGTGATTTCGCAATAACTTCTTCTGTTAACCAGTTAGGTTATTGTGAGGTGACTAATATTTCTAGGTTTCTCTTTGGGAGTATAAGACCGGGATTATTAGTTGAGTTTCCTGGTCACTATGGTATATCTAAAGACGGAAACAAAACCAGAATAGACATATCTGTGGGAGACAAATTTGTTTATAAGTCTTCTACTTTGTGTCGTAGCAACTCTTAAGTTGTGGGTGAGATCATCTAAGGGAATCAAGTGCGCAGAGTCCTACTGGGATTCAAGAGGCGTAAGGAGCGCGACTGTACCTTAATCGGTGTGAGATTTAATTAGGGATCAACTACATTCCAGTCCGAAGTTAACTTGTAGTAGGCTAGAGTCTGTAGCGGCTTAATACAACGTGGTGTTCAAATTTGGACTAGGTCCCGGGGTTTTTCTGCATTTGCGGTTTCCTCGTTGACAAAATTCTGGTGTCTGTGTTATTTCTTTTTCGCATTATATTTGTTTATATCATTGAAATATCACAGGTTGTGCGTAGTTCAGTCGGTTGATAAATCCGACCTTGTTTGTTGGATAGAACTTGATTGACACTTGGCCATTGGTCTTTGGTACCTTCCGAGTTATTCTCATATCAATCAGTCTCACGGATTCTATCTAGTTGATTTATTGATTGTATTGAGAAAGAGATAAAGCTCTTTGATATATTTCTGGATTGAGTCTCACTTTCATGTTGGTGCTCTCGAAATTATATTGGAGTTTAGTCCATACAAATTTCCGAACGAAATATTGGGTGTGGTTGTTATACCCCCTCCCCCGTTTTCAATTGGTATCAGAGCAGGAAAACACGCTAAGACCTCATAATTCTGCGTTTGTCACAATCTGACTATATGGAAAGAAGTGTTATTTCTGACAAACGCATCACCAAGAATAAAAGTATCGTTTGTATGAAATCTATGAAAGAGAAAGACTTATTTGCCTCGCATATAGGTGAACATTATGTTCCCATGAAACAGAAAAATATTGATAAGTGTTATCCTTTTTATCTTACTGATGAGTCGGACTCTGAAGTAGAAAGGGAAGCAGCCAAGAAAAGTGCAGAAATTCTAAGACAAGCTAGAATTCAGTTTATTGAAGTTATTAGGATGAAACACAAATTCAATATGCTTATTGGTATGGTTAATGATCGTGACTCTTAATTAAATATTCTTCGTGAAGAAAAACTCAAAGTAAGTTTGTCAAGAAATACTCGAGGCCAAACTTGATGACAACATTTAAGAAATTAAATGTCTATTGAGTAAATCCTTTATTCAATGCAAGGTTTGTTCTAAAGAGTCCACTATACCAATTTCCTCTGAAAAACTGAGATGTTAGAAAACGTGACTACTTGTAATCACATTTCTCTAACGAAATCGGTTTCAGAAGCTAAAGTACAAACCCTTCCGAATAATAAAGATGTGCTTATATCTTCCTCTAATCAAGGAATTATTGCATCTCACGGAAGGAATAAAACTTCTGATGATTATGTTAAACCTGCTCACTCTAATCACTCGATTGATCAGAAAGTGTGTTTATATTGTGACACGAAGCGACATGTTCAACGGAAGTGCAGATTAAGGTTGGATGATAATTATATTGTTCGACTTCAATACACCTTAGATTTAATTCTCAAAGGTGTAACTGATATTCGTATGTATAAACCATTTGGTTTTATGACTCACCCTATGAAAACTTCCAGGAAGATCAGTTCAAATTGCTCTTCTAATGTTCGAACCTGTAGTAGTAGCTGTTAGAGCACTGCTCAGTCGAACTCGCATGCGTTGCTATCTCAAGCATATTTGTCAATGTTAGTGATCAAAACTATAAGTCTTGATTTCTAGTCTACTTATAGCTAAGTCTCGGACTAGGATATAAAGTGTAGTTGAGCACTAGACTCCATGGCGATCATCATACAAAGACGAAGAACTACTCAAGGAACTGGTGGAACTTCATTGACTAAAAGGTATGTGGAGACTTGAACTTATCTATCACTCAAAAGTTTATCTACTCTATCTCCTATCTTGAGACAAAAGTCGTATTGCTATATATACTATGATTATACACATTTGCTATTACGAGCTGAGTTTATCTCGCTTATATATTTCTCGAAATATGTGTTGGTAAGCTTTCGCTTTGGACAAGTTCATCTTTACTAGTGACGAAAGTCATATGAAGTTTCAATTACTCGAAAATTGCTTTGACCAAAAATGGTTTGTGAATAACAACTATATAACGTCCTCTAAGAATGTTTCAATGATTGAAATGAGAGTTTAGAATATATAACCATTGTTGGATATAAACATTATGTAATAACTCATACGCGTGTAAGTCCTTATTCCTTGAACCAAAGTATGCGTACTTTGCTTCTCAAGAAAACCGGAACTAAAGTCCGCATACCAGTACGTGCACCATCGGAAGTTCACGTCCCGTGAAAATCTGCTGGAGTTTGTGAACTGAAAACAAACTTATTCCGGGTACTTAAGTCCCTGTACCAGTCCGCGTACTTAGGTTGGTTATTTTCTAAAAACGATTATTCGTGAACTTAAACTTATATAAACTAAGGAATGCACAATTGCAAACCGTGGATATAAATTTCATGAGTCGATTCGAGTGAATCAAATCGTTTTTGCTTCGATTGTGGCTTGTATACTTCTATAAGATCTAAGCAATTGAACAACTCTCTAACTAGTTCATTTGATTCATTTGAACTAGTTATGGTAAAGAAGAATATGGTTAATATGAAAGTGCTCATATGACTAACCATTTGGTTAACTATTGTTGAACCAACTAAATGTACATGTTTGAGTACTGTTACACAAACCTAAAACGTGCATTTCATTTGTGTGTAACAAGCTAAGTTTCGATCTAACGGTTGTAAGATATTAGCTTGAATCTAATCAGGTTTTCATCTAACGGTAAATGTTGAATGCTTTGTTACCAAGGTAACTTAGATTGCAAACCCTGATTTGAAAGACTATATAAAGGATAACTCTAGAAACTGGGAAACCTAATCCCCACACCTCCTGTGTGATACTAGTTGTATAAGCTAGAGTCGATTCTCCGTTAACCTTAGGTTTCTACCGAGACCCTGTAGGTTAACGACTTGAATACTTCATTGGGATTGTGAAGCCATACCCAACTATTTTCTTTGTAGTTGCGTGATCTGATCTTGCTATTTCTATCGTACTAAGTACAATCGTAAGATTGGATTGAGATTGATTTCTCCAATAGGAAATATATAAAAGAAGTCACAAACATCTTCGCCTCATCGTTTGTGATTCCGCAATATCTTCTTTCGCTAGTCGATTAAGATTATTATGAGGTGGTTAATAATTCTAGGCTGTTTTTTGGGAATATAAGTCCGGGTTATCAATTGTTTCATGTTCACCTTGATTTATCAAAAGACGGAACAAAAACTCGTAGGTATTTCTGTGGGAGACAGATTTGTCTATTACCGTAGAATTTTCTGCGTGATACAAATTTGTTTATTAAAGTCTTCGACTTTGGGTCGTAGCAACTCTTAGTTGTGGGTGAGATCAGCTAAGGGAATCAAGTGCGTAGTATCCTGCTGGGATCAGAGACGTAAGGAGCGCAACTGTACCTTGGATCAGTGTGATATTGATTGGGGTTCAACTACAGTCCAGACCGAAGTTAGTTTGTAGTAGGCTAGTGTCTGTAGCGGCTTAATACAGTGTGTGTTCAATCTGGACTAGGTCCCGGGGGTTTTCTGCATTTGCGGTTTCCTCGTTAACAAAATTCTGGTGTCTGTGTTATTTCTTCTCCGAATTATATTTTGTTATATAATTGAAATATCACAGGTTGTGCATCGTTAAATCAGTTAGAATATCCGACCTTTTGGTTGTTGATTTAAATTGATTGACACTTGGATAATGGTCTTTTGTACCATACAAGTTATCTCTCTAGTATTTGATAAAGACTCACAGATATCTGTTTGCTTGAGTATATATCAAATCGAGAGATTGAGATATAAACTCTTTGATATACTTTTTATCTAGATTTAGTCTGACTGTCTAGTTGATTCTCTAGAAAGTATATTGGAGTTTGTTCATACAGATTTCTAAGCGAAATATTGGTTGTGGTTGTTGTACCCCCATTTTTTCATCAAGCATATTTTGATCTAGTGCACGTAGACACATGATGTTGAAGATCTTGTCTTATGGCGTGGATAATGGCGTTCAATCCATCAGAGTTGCATTTAATATCTTTGATTTCTTCATCGTCATATGTTTCTATGCCTTTAGGAACAACAACAACTCCCTTTCCAACTGGTGGAGAATTATATCCTCTTACAACAAGAACCCATGTCCGAGGGTCACGAGCTTGTAGGAAGGAACGCATAACACTTTTCCAACATAAGTAATATGTGTCATCAAAAGCAGGTGGTACGTTAATAGATATTGCACTCTTGTCCATAATACAAATCGTTTCAAACACAAACTTATTAGGTCAACAGTGTTTGCCTGCTCTGATACCAATTGACAACATAGGGGATACCAAATACACCCAACTTTTTCGTTCGACAACCTGTATAGACAAAACTTAATATAATAGAAAGTAGTTCAATTGAATGATCCTTGATAATATGTATATAAAGTTTATACCTCTACCTATACTCCATCAATATGTATATAGACACACGGTTTTTGAACCTGATTGTTAAGCAGAGTACTTGAACGATCTCAAAAAATCGATATCCAAGATCAATCTAGTCGTATCCAAATAACTCAATCGGAATTTTTCCAAGTGATTAAACTTGTTATATATCTTTCTGTTGATGGTGGATTCTCATTTAAGGCTAAAATTGTAAAAAGCCAAAAAATTATGCGCTGACATCCTGCAAAGGATAGAGCCACTGATAAGTGATGAATACTTCTCCACTTTACTAATTCATCCAGGTTGGAGCATGTAGCAACAACCTCTTATACCCTGTGAATTTATAGCATTATCAATTAATACATGACTAGCCTTGTATTTCCGGTTCCGCTGAACTCTCATTATTAGTGCGGCATGACGACTGAGTGTTGCTCTCAGAAGAGTAACATGAATCCCCAAACGTTGATAATGAGGTATGCACGAAATACTCGTACAAGCTACATCTCTCGGTGTGTTATACTAGCCCGATTCAACATATTTGAATCTGGAATGTCCATATCAGTCTCAGAAACAATCACGGCCACACAAGTCGGCCGCACAATTTAACCAGCCTAGACGATCCTCAGAAGGAGCAGGCTACTACATTAATGACCACCAGCAGGCCCACTTATGCCCTAGTCGGTCGAATACCTACCATGCCTCCCAAACTGCCATCGAACACCAGCATGAAGTTGGATGTCCAGACTGGTATGGAGCAGCTTGGAGGAATCGTACAAACAAAGGCCGCTTATGGCAGTCTCAAGTTCATCACATCCGTACAACTTCACCGGCGTGGTTGGTTGGCGTTGATCAGCCCAAAGCCGGTCGAACAAGCGTCGTGGTGTACGCCGGCGGACCTTCTTCCTACCTGCATGACCGACTCTTCCTTAACTTGACCAGATTGCAATATACGTTTGTCCGAAGTTGTGTCAGCGTGAAGAATTGAGGGTCGCAGGAAATTCCACTAAAGGTCCCAAATTGATCACGACCATACAATTTCACCGACATGATTGGATGGCTTAGATCGGACCCATAGCCACCAGGCAGGTATTGGCGCGTTCACCACGGCCCAACGTGAGCCCCACATGGTCGGCCTCCCCAAAAGAGAATCGCGGCTTGCCAATTCGTCCAGCCAAAGCAGCGTGGACGTGAAACCCTAATTAGGGTTTGCGGCACATCACATGCGTCGCAAATCAGTCTCAACCATCCATCTTCGCAGGCATATATGGAGGGTGTAGATGTAGATTCAAAGGGCCCAGAGCATGTCAAAACAATCATCATGGGCTCGCCTACATACATGACTAATCGGTCAAGACCAACTATGGTTGGCCTTCTCGATGCGTGCGCCCAAACTAGGCATGGACACGCGTTTTCAACTGCAATTCGATCTCGACCACTCAACTTTGCCGGAAAAATTGAGTGTCTTAGATCACATCTTCACGAGACAGTAAGGTACGGACGTGTACACTGGCCTGCCGACTGCACGCCTGACTGATCGGCCAAGACCGACCATGGTTGGTCGTCCCGAAACGTGTGCCCGAAGTAGGCACGATGTGCAGTCTTTAATTCCTTTGCGGCATGGGATTTCTGTCGTAAATCAATCTCAGCCGCTCCTCTTTGCCAGAAAAATTGAGTGGCTTAGATCGCATCTCCATGGGACAGTGAGGTACAGACACCTACACCAGCATGCCTTCTACACGCATGCCCAATCGGGCCTGCCAAAAACGTGTCCCATGCTTGGATTCGACCAAGCTAAAGGTTGGTGTTCGAGCACCTCCTAAACCCTAATCCGACAGTCGGAGATGTGGGTCGCAAGCCATCTCGTCCGTCCAACTTCACCAGCTTGGACGGACATCCTAAGACAGGAGTTAGGAAACCAGTGAGGCATCACCACGATCACCGTCCACCACTCTTCCACACAAAGTGATCGGCCAAGTCAGGAATTACCTGTACAGCCTCCAAACGATCACTCTAAGATGGCTGGACGTAATGCTATTTTAAGATGCTTAATCCGCGACTTACTATGTTAAGCCTTAAAACAACGATGCTTCACACATGCTGAATATATTCGATGCATTAGCTGCATATAATACACACGATACTTCACAAGTATCGACTTCCTAAATAACTTAGTTATTTAATCTAGCATCACATGCTACTTTTTGTGGGTCCCACGATCCACACATTCGAGACATCAAACATGTCACAAACTGGGGGATACTTACCGGGGTATTGGTCAGGCGGTTTACAACGTGCAACGCACAACGCACCATCACAAGAACGTGTCAGGAAGACATGGACGGTTGGTGATGATGGGAGAAGTGGGCAAGACTGATCGCGTGACACTAACACACGCAACTCCACTACTCCATCACTCCACTTCCCATGAGATAGGCGGGTTAGGCTCAATGACTTGTATAAATAGGTTCTCCTTCCTATTTTCAAGACAGAAGAGAACAAGACAACATAAACCAAGTGTTGATACAACCGTATCCAAACACCAGAACTGATAGCTTACATTCTGAAAGCCAGTTCAGCTTTCTGATACAAGTCATACACAGCCAATACCTCCACAATATCAACACCTTCTTCGCTTCCCTCCTTAAGATCAACCTCATCTCTTCACTTTGTGACCGAAGCAAGTCTGGAACGGCCATTTCTTGGTTTAGGCCGGAGTTGTACAGATTGATTTCTCGAATCACAAGCACTCCCGTGCAGTGCATTTGTTTAGGGTTTAGATTCATTTCTCATCCGCACACTCCAAATTACCAAAACCAGTAGAAATAGTTTTAACCCATAAACACTTTAAAGATAGGAATTCAACAAGAAACTAGTCTCGTAATTGGTTACAATTAATCGGACGTATCTACTTAGATTGAATACGTTCAAACCTATGTAAATCCAATTATAAAGATAAACAATATAATGCGAAAAAGGAAAAATACAAGACACCTGAAATTTTGTTAAAGAGGAAACCACAATAGCAGAAAAACCCCGGGACCTCGTCCAAATTGAACACCACATTTTATTAAGCCGCTACAGACACTAGCCTACTATCATACTTCAGACTGGAATATAATTGAGACCGAGCCCACCCTCCAAGCGATTCAGTTATAGTCCCGCTTCTTAGTCTCTTGAACCTCGCATGTTTCTACGCACTTGATTTCTTTAGCTAATGTCCTTTACATCTTAAGATTTGTTTCAGCCGAAGTGAAGACTTTTGATTCAAATCTACCTCTAACAGATAAGCCTATTTGATTTTCGTTTAGATCAAAGATCAAGGTGTGGAGATCTGTTTGCAATAGACAAAGCTAACAAACCTCACAAATCTGGAACTTACGACTCCCGAAGAGCATCCTACATTCGTAACCACCTCTCAAGAACAATCTTGAAAATATCAACTAAGACCAGTCTTTATATGTCTATATTAAGGAATTACAAAGTCTGGGATGAAGAGAACTTTGTGATTACTATCTATCTCGCCTAAAGAGATTACGAGAACCTCGATAACAGAAAAGCAATATAAGGATTCACTAACCATCAAGGTAAATATAGTCGGACCTGGCTTCACGAATCCCCAAAGCGAAGTCTTTTAGTCGTAGACCTAATTATGTTTTTCAGAGGAAACCTATGTTAATAGAAGACGACTCTAGAATCAACTAGGACAAAGTGTCAGGGATCAATTTTCTCAGTTGACAGAGATGCTCTATTTAGAATTCAATCTAAGATAACTTCAGAATCAAGCAAACACTTTAGGTCTTCAAAATACAATAAAAGAGAGTATACACATAGGTTCAGTTACGGAACCGTGTATAATGACTGTTCGGTTTGGAAAGCGATGACTGTTCGGTTTGGCAAGTGATGTTCATTTAAACACTTAAGCAATTAATCATGATTCACACACATAAGTGTTTAAGTGATCAATGAAATTTTAGAAGTGTTTAACAGATTTCTTGCAATGCTAAACATATTAAAATAATAAGTCTTTAAGCATCTGCTAAGCATTGTCGGGAAATTTTAGAAGTGTTTTTAAAGACCGGGGTTAGCTTAGAATTCAAGCTAAGATAACTTGAGAATCAAGCAAACACTTTAGTCCTTCAAAATATAATGGAAGAGTATACACACAGGTTTGGTTACAGAACTGTGTATAATGACTGTTCGATTTAGCAAGTGATGTTCATTTAAACACTTACGGAATTAATCATGATTCACACACATAAGTGCATAAGTGATCAATGAAATTTTAGAAGTGTTTAACAGAGTTCTAGCAATGCTAAACATATTAAAATAATAAGTCTTTAAGCATCTTCTAAGCATTTTCGGGACATTTAAAATAATAAGTCTTTCTCTCATTGATTACATTCTACTATTTACTTTGCTTTTAATTTAATTATATTGCTTTACAAAATCAGAAATCCCCCCAATTGGTTACTTTAGGAAATTGAATACATAATAACTACAATTACCTCTCTGTGGAAACGAACTCTTTCTTATCATATACTTTAGGAAAGTGAAATTATTTTTGACGCATACGACAACGATCAAATTTTGGCGCCGCTGCCGGGGAGGCATACAGCTAGTTATTAAGTTTTTAGTTTCTTATCATCATTTCTTCTTCCGTATTTGCTTTTCATTTCCTGTTTCGTTTTTCTTACTTGTTTGTGAGAATTGTTTTTCAGGTACCTAATCCATGCTTCTAAAGATTGGAACTATCCAAGGTGCGGCATAGCCACTCGAAGAGGCACAATAATCCAACTAAGTCAAGACACGACGGAAGAACAAGAGTTAGAAGTGGAAGAAGAGTTACAACTAGAAGAAGAACAAGAGGTTCCGGTTGAACAAGAACCACCTTTTGAAGAAGAATAAGAAGCAAAGGGTGATGCAAATCATACACTCAAGGACTTGGCTTCTCACAAGTTGGATACACAACAATGGTGTATTCAAACAAACTCTACTTTCGAGATCAAGCCGGGGTTGCTTAGAAAATTACCAAAGTTCCATGGCATGGTGAATGAAGACCCAAACAAGCATCTTATGGACTTCCAAACCATTGTCACGGCCATGCTTCCAGCGGATACTGATGTGGATGGTGTAATGTTGAAAGTTTTATGATTCTCTTTGGCGTATAGTGCTAAGGATTGGTTGTATTATTTGCCTTCCGGAACTGTCACAACATGGAATAGGTTGAAGAAACTCTTTTTAGAGAGATATTTTCCAGCATCAAAGGCTACTCAAATTCGCAAGGAGATTTTCTGGATGAAGCAAAATGTGGGAGAATCTTTATATGAGTGTTGGGAACGATACAAGAGATTGGTGGCAAGATGTCCTCACCACCAATTAAGTGACGCTATGATAATCCAATACTTCTATGAAGGACTCCAAACAAGTGATAGAAATCTTCTTGACGATGGGGGTGGTGGTACACTAGTGAACAAGACGGTGGCACAAGCTAGAGAGTTGATTGAGAACATGGCAGCGAACTCCCAACAATTCTTGAGTCGTGGTTTGAATGTGCTTCTTAGGAGAGTAAATGAAGTGAGCGAGGTCGAGGAACTTCGTCAACAAATGGGTAACATGACAACAATGATGCAACAAGTTGCATCCGCGGTGATACCAAATTCTCTTTAATGGTATGAAGACGCCAATGAACAAGCTAATGCGGTCTTTCCAAATCAACAAAGACGGTATGATCCCTACTCCAACACTTACAATCCGGGATGGAGAGATCACCCTAATTTTAGCTATGCCAACTAGAAAGGAGCAGTTCATCAACCTACTTTCAACCGTCCAAGCGGATTTCAACCACAACAACAACAATTTCAGCAACAACAATTTCCACAACAGCAACAACAACCTCAAAATCAGGGGTCAAGTATGGAAGAGTTGCTGAAATCTTTTATGCAAAGAACGGAGAGCATGGTTAAGGAGTTGCAAACTCAAGTTGGTTCTATGGCTATTGAGTTGAATCAGTTGAAGGCACAAAATGGTGGGAAACTCCCTTCTCAACCTATCAACCCAAAAGAGAGTGTCAATGCAATTACGTTGAGAAGTAGTACACAACTTGTGCAACCCAAAGTTACTGATTCGGGCAAGGTGGAAACACCAAAGAAACCTGTTTTGGAGGAGAAAAATGAGGGTTCTCCCCAAACTTCTGAGGTACCTATTTCTAACTCTAAAACTCTGATTTCTACTTATGTTCCTCCTATACCTTTTCCTCGTAGATTTGCAAATTCCAAGAAGGCTGAACTAGAAAAGGAGATTTTAGACGTTCTCAAGAAGATCCATGTGAACATACCACTCATAGATGCAATCAAGAAAGTTCCAAAGTATGCAAAGGTGTTGAAGGACTTGTGTACCAATAAGCAAAGGCTCAAAGGTAATGAAGTGCTAAGTGTGGGGGAGAATGCTTCGGAAATCTTACAACACAAACTCCCACTTAAGTGCAAGGATTCCGGTAGCTTTGACATTCCCGTCACAATTGGTAACACCACATTTAACAAAGCTATGTTGGACTTAGGTGCATCCGTTAATGTTATGCCTGCATCTATGTATAACTCCCTCGATCTTGGTCTTCTTAAAAAGGCTGGAATTGTATTGCAATTAGCCGATCGCTCTAATGTTTACCCAATGGGTATTATATAGGATGTTCTTGTGCAGGTTAATCAACCAGTATTTCCAGCTGACTTTTGCGTGTTAAATATTGATGTAGGTTCACCGGACTCATCTCTTCCATTGCTACTTGGGCGTCCCTTCATGAAAACGGCGAAACCCATTATTAATGTGGACAAGGGAACGCTAACTATGCAGTTTGATGGAGAAATAATATGTTTCAACATTTTCGAGACGATGAGATATCCTAGTGATGTCCACTCTTGTTTCTCCATTAATGTGATGGTTACATTGGCGCAACAAATGTTTGAGTTGAATGGTGTTGATACTTTGGAAACCGTGCTCACTACACCCATTGATGTTGGTTTGGAGTATGGTGATGAGATTAAAGAAACCATTGGTTCTCTTGACTCATTACCGGAAAAATCAGCAATTAAGAATATTTCATATGCTTTTTTACCTTGCAATGATGAAAAGCATGTGCCTTCTATTGTTAAATCTCAAAAGTTAGAATTGAAACCTCTTCCAAGTCACTTAAAGTACTTGTACTTGGGTGATAACGAAGAATTACCTGTGATTGTTTATAATGAGCTTAGTGAATTACAAGAGCAAAAAATTCTAAGGGTGCTACGGACGTACAAGACGGCCATAGGATGGACAATTGCCGATATCAAGGGTATAAGCCCTGCCATTTGTATGCACAAGATCCGATTGGAAGACGATGTAAAGTCTACAAGGGAAGCGCAACGTCGTTTGAACCCTCCCATGATGGAAGTTGTGAAAAAGGAGATACTCAAGCTTTTGGATGTGGGTGTTATCTACCCCATATCCGATATCAAGTGGGTAAGCCCGGTACAAGTGGTACCAAAGAAATCAGGTGTGACGGTGGTGGAGAATGATAAGAATGAACTTGTCCCAACTCGTGTGCAAACCGGTTGGAGGGTTTGTATTGATTATAGAAAATTGAATGCCACCACTAGGAAGAATCACTTTTCATTATCTTTTATTGATCAAATGCTTGAACGTTTAGCTGGACATTCTTACTATTGCTTCCTTGATGGCTATTCAGGTTACAATCAGATTGTGATAGCGCCGGAGGATCAAGAGAAAACCACTTTCACTTGTCCTTTCGGTACTTTTGCTTATAGAAGGATGCCTTTTGGCTTGTGTAATGCTCCAGCTACCTTTCAAAGGTGTATGGTAAGTATTTTCTCAGAATATATTGAAAACATAAATGAAGTCTTCATGGATGACTTTAGTGTCTTTGGTGATTCATTTGACCTTTGCTTGCACAATTTATCATTAATCCTTGAACGATGTGTTAAAACAAACCTTGTGCTGAACTGGGAGAAGTGTCATTTCATGGTAACTCATGGCATAGTTTTAGGCCATATAATATCTTCTAAAGGCTTGGAAGTCGATAAATCTAAGATAGACCTTATTCGTGCTCTAAACCCTCCCACTACGGTGAGGGAGATACGCTCTTTTCTTGGTCATGCAGGTTTTTATCGTAGATTCATCAAGGACTTTTCCAAGATAGCATAACCATTTTGCAATTTATTGCAAAAGATGTGGTTTTTAACTTTGATGATAAGTGAGTGTCGGCATTCAATCGTTTGAAAGAACTTTTGATTTCAGACCCTATCATTAAACCACCGTATTGGAGCAAACCTTTTGAGCTCATGTGTGATGCAAGTGATTATGCGGTTGGTGCGGTGCTTGGGAAGCGTGTGGGGAAGATACCTCATGCCATTTATTATGCTTCTAGGACACTCAATGAAGCCCAATAAAACTACACAACCACTGAAAAAGAGTTGTTAGCCATTGTTTTTGCTTTAGAAAAGTTTCGCTCTTATCTAATTGGTACAAAAATTGTTGTCTTTTCTGATCATGCATCACTTAGGTACTTGCTAATGAAGAAAGAGGCGAAATCGAGGCTCATACGATGGATTTCGATCTTGCAAGAATTTGATATAGAGATCAAAGACAAGAAAGGAATTGAGAACACCGTTGCGGATCATTTGAGCCGTCTTGCTGTGGACAAGGAAGCTATCCCGTTGCGTGAAAGTTTCCCGGATGAGAAACTATTCTCAATTGCCTTTGGATAACCATGGTACGCTGATATTGTTAATTACTTAGTTTCTAAACAAATCCCAAAGAACTTGTCTCGTGCTGAGAGGGACAAACTTAAGAAGTTAGGAAACCAATACATATGGGATGATCCATACTTATGGAAACATTGTAGTGACCAAGTAATAAGAAGGTGCGTTCCCGAATCAGAATTTAATTCTATCTTGTCTTTTTGCCCACTCATATGCTTGTGGAGGACACTTTGGGAGCAAGCGAACCGCTCTCAAGGTACTAGAATGTGGTTTCTATTGGCCAACTTTGTTTAAGGATGCGCATGCATTTTGTATCACATGTGATAGGTGCCACAGAACAGGCAATCTAGGTGCTCGAAATCAAATGCCACAAACTATTATTCAATTTTTTGAGGTTTTTGATGTATGGGGAATTGATTTTATGGGCCCTTTTGTCAATTCTAATGGGAATTATTATATCTTGCTTGTTGTTGATTATGTCTCGAAATGGGTGGAAGCTAAGGCCACCCCAACTAATGATTCTAAAGTTGTTTCAGATTTTGTGCAAGCAAATATATTTACAAGGTTTGGAATTCCAAGAGCTATAATTAGCGATGGAGGTTCACACTTAAAAAACAGGTTCTTGCAAAGCTTGTTAAGGAAGTACAATGTGTCGCATAGGATTGCAACACCTTACCATCCACAAACAAATGGACAAGCCGAGGTTTCCAACCGAGAGGTGAAATCCATTCTAGAGAAGACGGTGAATCCAACAAGGAAAGATTGGAGTTTGAGACTTAATGATGCTTTGTGGGCGTATAGAACCGCATACAAGACACCTATTGGGATGTCTCCCTTTAGGCTTGTTTACGGTAAACCTTGTCACTTACCCGTAGAAATTGAGCATAAGGCGTTTTGGGCTATTAAGCAATGCAATATGGAGTTGGATGCTGCTGGAAAGCAAAGGAAGTTGCAACTTCAAGAGTTAGAAGAGATTTGCAATGATGCATTTGAAAGCTCACGAATTTACAAGGAAAATACGAAGGCATTTCATGATAGTATGATTACAAAGAAACAATTTTACATAGGGCAGAAAGTGCTTTTGTTTAATTCGCGTTTGCAATTGTTTCCAGGTAAATTAATATCACGTTGGATTGGACCTTTTATTGTGACTAATGTGTTTTCTCATGGTGCAGTGGAAATTCGTAGTTTAGCTACAGGAAATGAACTTAAAGTAAATGGGCACCGGTTGAAACCATATTATGAGAACTTCTCTTCGCAAGTCGTGGAAGGAGTTAACCTTGTGGAAGTACTCCCTCTGGAGGAGCCTTAGCAAGCAAGGAGATAGTCGGGCTGACGACTTTAAACCAAGCGCTAAGTGGGAGGCAACCCACCGGTTTTGTATCTTTATCTTTATCTTTTTATTTTAAGCATTTTATCTTTGTTTTTGCATATCACTTGCGGAATTTCCCACCTTGAACTTTACTTTGAATGACTAAATTTTACATCGAGGACAATGTAAAGCTTATGTGTGGGGAAGCATTTATATGTTTGTATAGTTAGTTGATTTGATACCTTTAGTGCAAAAATTAGAAGAAAAAAAAAATAGAAAAAGAAAGAAAAAAAAAAAAAGATGATAAACTCCAAAGTCTAGCAACTTGTGCGTTACACTAATGGAAACATCGTGGTTGTAGGAGTTGAGGAACCCATTAGCAGAATCTATTCATATGAAAACGAACAAAATATAAGAATAAATAACATGTTAGTTGTCACCATATCTTGGAGTCGTCACCATATCACGTTCTATTTTTATTTTTTCATATTTATCTATTGTTTCTCTAAGTGAATTGGTGGGGCACGAACATCGAATTGTTATCACTGCTAGGATGAATTAGAGTTATTGAGTTACTACAAAAAAAAAAAAAACAAAGAGATCGACCAATTGACCAAAAAGAATAAATATGACACTTGGATAAAGCAATATGTATGTGTTCTCCCTGTCTCCGTCGCCTAAGCAAGCATGGAGTGCAGGATCCAAGGGATCTATCATGTAATATGCTGACAAGAAACATGCGCTTGGATCCACAAGATCCAATCATGATGTCAATGAAAAAAATTGAAAAAAAGGAAGAAAAAAAAAGAGAATAGAAATATTATTATTGTGTTGAATAAAATCGATCACTGGTTCCCTTGTATATGCCAGTTAATTGATCTAGAATTAAGTTTGTCGACCGATGGTTCCCTTGTATATGTCAGTCGTGTTGATATTAGTATTCGGACCAGTAGCTCAATCCAATAGGATTTTTAGGTTTGTTTTGGCAGTGACCTTCAGACAGATATGGGAAACACCGTTCACCTTAGTCAACAGTCCGCCACCATCTACTTTTTATATCCATCTTCTTAATCTTTTCATGTGATTGTGGTTGATCCGATTCCGAGTATTGTGGTTATGTTCAACTTTCTGATAAAGCTATTTTACTAACTTATGAATTGGATTTGAAAGTGGGTACTTCCTCCTGTAATCATTGGTAGTGTGCCAAGTACAAAATATTTAGTGTCATTCATAGATTCTTCACAGGTAGTTGGAATTTGGAGTAAAAGGTTTTGTAGGTATGCCTCTTGTAAACCTTCACGAGACTATAACTCGTCCACTAGGGACACCTAGGGGTTCAGAGGCCTGTTATTCATGCTAAGAGTAACCGTATCCTCGGCGACACGGAGTTGTTTGTATGTTTTAGAATTATTTTATTTGATTTGCTCGAGGACTAGCAAAGTCTAAGTGTGGGGGAATTTGATAGGTGTCTAAAACACCTTAATATTTATCTATTGTTTATGCTTTCTTTGCTAAGTTTTCTTGTAAATTATGTATCTTATGTTTGTTTTTGAGTATTTGGGTACTTTGGAGTCATTTGAAACAAAAGAAGAAGAAACGTCGCTTAAAAGGTGCAAATGGTGTTTGAGGCGAAATTATTTCTCATTATTTGCTTTTATTTCTTCATCTTTGTCTGAAAAGCATGTCGGCTTTAGTGATGTGAATTTTGTCTGAAAAGTACGACAACTTTAGTGATGAAGAGACATTGAAGAGAAGAAGTGAATCCGAGAAGTAAGAGACAAATGTTGTTGGTGGAAGATTTCGAGAAAGAAGAAGGCGTTCATTTGGAGCGAAAAGGAGCAAAAGGATCGAGTTGTAGGCAAAGAATAAGCTGACAGTTGAGCAAAGAAGCAAAAAGGCAGTCAGTTTGCTGAAACTGACAAGCCAAATATCATTGTGTGGCCCTCATCCGAACTGGGTGCCTATATCAATTTCTATTCCTGCACATAAACCAAAAATCAGAGAAGAAATTATTTCTTCTTATCACCAGTCTTTATTCCTCTTCTTCTGTCTGAAACCAAGAGATAGAGGCGCCTGAGAGTTAGAGTTGATGAATTTCGAGAACAGATCGAGAACTCAGTTGAAGAATTAGAGAATACGGCAATTAGGGAAGATTCAGGAGGAACCAGCGGCTTGAATTGATCTGTGGTGGTTTGACTTAGGGTTTTGAATCGAGAAAAGGTAAACTGCAGTTGGGAATGAAGCAGGGAAAGAGAAATCGAGAAGAACCAGAAGAGATTGATGAAGAAATTCAAGATGGGTTTGTCGAATTCAAGGGTCTCAAGTTCAGATGCAGAAGAATCTTTGGAGTTAGGGTTTGCAGAGAAGAGGTGCTGCTGGTAATAGAGTTCGCCGTAATTTGTTGATGTTGGTGGATGAGGATCGATTGCTGAGATGCTGAGATGGTGGTCTTTCTCTGAGATTTGGGTTTATGTTAATTTGAGAAATCAGAGAAGCTCGGATTCATTTTATGATGCCAAGAAAGTTACACAGCTGAATCTGAGGTGATGGGTTTGTGTTGGATCTGGTTTTGAAGATGAATATGGTGGTGATGCACTGAAGTGGAAATGCTAGAGCTTGCAGCTCAGGTGGTTGAGAACATGGTTCACTGGTGGAGGTCTGCACTGTTGTTGGTGGATGTCTGGGAGTAAAAAGGCAAAGCTGAAGGGTTTGAGCAACACAATGACCAGGATTATGAGTTGTTGTTGATGCTAGTTTGAAGACTGAAATGGGTATAAGATGCAGCTGCAATGAGGAATTGCTTGTGCTGCTATGGCAGTGATGAGAAGAGATCGATGGAATGGTCGAGTTGCAGCTGGAGCTACAGATGGGATTGAGCTGTTGTTCTTGAGAAGAATGATGACAAGAACTGTTACAGGGTGATGTGCTGATGCTGATAAATTCACAGAGCAGTGTGCAGCGTGGAGTTCAAAATGAAGCTGCATAGTGTTTGGTTCTGGTGGTAATGAAATGATGGTGCTAACTGATGCAGTGTAGTGTTGATGATGTGCGTTGCTGGTGTTCAAATGGAACTGAGTTACAAGAGAAGAACATGAAGGAATTGCTATGGAATTCAGATGGCCTGACTTTTATAGATGTATGTCTAGGTTCCAGGTACAAAGTGGTTCAAATGGTGCTGGCTTATTCGATACAGGGATGAATCTGAAGCTGCAATGAAGCTAGAGCAGGTGTTGGTAGCCATTTGAGGTGCAACAGAAATAATGGGTTTTGCAGTTGGTGGTCTTGCAGCTGTTGCAGACAACAATGAAGATGCAGCTGAACTAGGGGTGTTGGATGTGATAGTTTTAGGTGGACTGGTTGGTATTGCAGTTGCAGTATGGGTAGTGCTGGTGAAGTGCAGCTGTGTTAGATGGATGGCTTAGGTCTTGGAATGGAACTGTAATGAGGCATGGCTGGAATGCAGATGGTCTTGTTTGTGACAAGAGATTGCAGGTGGTGATTCTGTTCTGTTCTGCAGTTGGAGTTGATGTTGTGCCCAAGTTGAAATTGCAGGCAAGGTTCTGTCAAGAGGATGGATTTGGTGGTGACTGAAATGCTGCAGCTTGGATGTGGATAGAGTGAGGCAACTGAGATGGTGTAGAATAAGGTGATACTGAGATTTGCAGTGGACCAGCTGGTAATGGTGATGAGTGACAGAAGCGGTTCAAGAATGCAGTGATGCAATGGCTGGGAAAGACAATGAAGCTGAATGTATGAGCGGTCGCAGGTGTGCTTCAGGTACTGAATATGAGTACAAGCAGCAGCTGGAGTTAAGAGACTGATGGTGTATGCAGCTGAGATTACAGGGATGCAAATGAATGGAACTGGTTTTGTTTGAGTTGCTACATGGTCAGGTGGTAATGGAATGGCTGCAGCTTAGTAATGAGCAGCCATCATAGTTGGCTTTGAAGCAGTGAAGTGCAATGATGGGGCGACATTGAGTATTGCCTGTGCAAAATGGCTTAAGCCATGGCAAGTCAGATAAGTCAGCCTAGTTAGCTTACCTGAATAGATAAGTCAGCCTAGTTATGCCAAAAAATCGTTACTTAATTAATAAAATTAATTGAGAATAAGTTTTACCTAAAATGAAAGTCTAAGTTAAAAACATCAAAAATAAGTTTCCAAATCACCACACCTCCTAAGTCGCCCTCCGTCTAATGTAATATAAGTACATAGTATATACATCCTAGTGGAAATATATGAGGTGAGACTTGAACCCATGTCTATAGTATGGGAGCCCAAAATAATACCATCATACTATTTCTCTAAGTTTGATAAAATAATTCAAGACTATGTTTTTAAATGTATACCCCAACAGATTCTCAGATTATGGCACCAAATTATCACTTATCCATAGATGTGATCATTTATCTCGATTTTTTGGTCGAAACTCCAGAAAGAAAATGAATCAGAAACAGCAGCAGCTGAGGCAGCAAAGAAAAGCAAGGCCAAGACTTGATCGAGCAATTGCAAAAAATATAGTAATGATGACGATGGGTATGATGGTGAAGGAGGATGAGGTACTTCTACATCATTTTCTTCTTCCTTATCTGACGAAGAAGATTATTCTTCTAATTTAAAAACTTATTTTAATTGATATTCTTCCAAGTTGTTATGCAGATTGTACTAGTATTAACAATCAACTTATTTTATGATGGATCTCGGTAGACATAATCCAAATTTGTAACCTATTTTTTTTTTT